>NC_138770.1:629510764-629880764 GCF_965119305.1 Pelophylax lessonae | reverse complement strand
ATGGGCTTTGGAGTAATTGTGGAAGTTGAGAAAAAATAAATCCTTCATATTTTGGACCTGCGTATCTTGCTGTTTGGGACTGCAAATAATATTGCTTTTAAAAGTTTCAAATATAAGTTAAGACTGCTACAGTCACATCACAATGTTCAGTGGTGATCTTGTTTGTTACTGTCATTCCCATGCATTTTCTGTTTAGAGCATAATAAAATTGTATATTAAAAAAGAATAGTGCGCAAATGCAAAAGAAATAACTACCAAATCTGAAGACAATCCATAAATAAAAATGGGGGTTTGGTCCCACCATATGGCCATATCGTGCTCAAGCCCACTATTGCGTCAAAGTACCCCATTATCAGTAGGTCCTACACTATCCATGAAAAAGAGATGAATCCAGCCATTCTAACCCTTGGAGATAATACTCCTTGCTGGGAAGGATGTGCAAATGCACTACAGGGGACTCCTCCTATATCCAATTGATGGTGGACACTGATTGAGTACAGGTGTGTGTGGGGGGGTGGGGAGGGTTGCTCAACCTCGATAGTCTGGTCAGACCGAATACATAATAAACAGGCAAAAAATTTGGGGGAGCATACCCATGTATTTCTAAAGCTGCTGCAGCTATGAACCAAAAGACATGTATATTAAAAAAGAATAGTGCGCAAATGCAAAAGAAATAACTACCAAATCTGAAGACAATCCATAAATAAAAATGGGGGTTTGGTCCCACCATATGGCCATATCGTGCTCAAGCCCACTACTGCGTCAAAGTACCCCATTATCAGTGGGTCCTACACTATCCATGAAAAAGAGACATCTTGTAAGAGTATGTGAAAATATCCCCATAGTCTTGTGTGGCAACAAAGTGGACATTAAAGACAGAAAGGTGAAAGCAAAATCATATTTCATAGGAAGAAGAATCTTTAGTACTATGATATCTCTGCAAAGAGTATAACTACAGATTTGAAAAGTCCATCCTTTGACTTGCCAGAAAACTGATAGGGGATCCCAACCTTGAGTTTGTAGCCATGTTTGCTCTTGCACCACCTGAAGTGGTTATGGATCCTCCAGTGGCTGCACAATATGATGTACAGATTTCCCAGACCACAGCGCTGCCAGATGAAGATGATGATCTGTGAGGTGAATGAAGCTCGAGCCCTGAGTCAGAAGTTTAGTTTTATAGGCAACCGTCCTGTGATGTCAGTGGTGCAGCATGTTAGCCACTTTATTTAGCTGAGCAAAACATGTGCTTCAGGGCCATCTTTAATATCAATTGGACCCTGGGCAAACATTTTCTTGGGGCCTCCCAAATCCACTTATTAACTATTTGCAGGCAGTGTGGGCTCAAGGCACAACTACTTTGGACTTCACAACAATGACTGGGCCCGGGGCAGCTTCCCCTTTTGCCCTGCGTTAAAGACAGCCCTGATGTGCTTAACCTTTTAGGATGCTGAAGGAGATAAATGGGCTTTGGAGTAATTGTGGAAGTTGAGAAAAAATAAATCCTTCATATTTTGGACCTGCGTATCTTGCTGTTTGGGACTGCAAATAATATTGCTTTTAAAAGTTTCAAATATAAGTTAAGACTGCTACAGTCACATCACAATGTTCAGTGGTGATCTTGTTTGTTACTGTCATTCCCATGCATTTTCTGTTTAGAGCATAATAAAATTGTATATTAAAAAAGAATAGTGCGCAAATGCAAAAGAAATAACTACCAAATCTGAAGACAATCCATAAATAAAAATGGGGGTTTGGTCCCACCATATGGCCATATCGTGCTCAAGCCCACTACTGCGTCAAAGTACCCCATTATCAGTAGGTCCTACACTATCCATGAAAAAGAGATGAATCCAGCCATTCTAACCCTTGGAGATAATACTCCTTGCTGGGAAGGATGTGCAAATGCACTACAGGGGACTCCTCCTATATCCAATTGATGGTGGACACTGATTGAGTACAGGTGTGTGTGGGGGGGTGGGGAGGGTTGCTCAACCTCGATAGTCTGGTCAGACCGAATACATAATAAACAGGCAAAAAATTTGGGGGAGCATACCCATGTATTTCTAAAGCTGCTGCAGCTATGAACCAAAAGACATGTATATTAAAAAAGAATAGTGCGCAAATGCAAAAGAAATAACTACCAAATCTGAAGACAATCCATGAATAAAAATGGGGGTTTGGTCCCACCATATGGCCATATCGTGCTCAAGCCCACTACTGCGTCAAAGTACCCCATTATCAGTGGGTCCTACACTATCCATGAAAAAGAGATGAATCCAGCCATTCTAACCCTTGGAGATAATACTCCTTGCTGGGAAGGATGTGCAAATGCACTACAGGGGACTCCTCCTATATCCAATTGATGGTGGACACTGATTGAGTACAGGTGTGTGTGGGGGGGTGGGGAGGGTTGCTCAACCTCGATAGTCTGGTCAGACCGAATACATAATAAACAGGCAAAAAATTTGGGGGAGCATACCCATGTATTTCTAAAGCTGCTGCAGCTATGAACCAAAAGACATGTATATTAAAAAAGAATAGTGCGCAAATGCAAAAGAAATAACTACCAAATCTGAAGACAATCCATAAATAAAAATGGGGGTTTGGTCCCACCATATGGCCATATCGTGCTCAAGCCCACTACTGCTTCAAAGTACCCCATTATCAGTGGGTCCTACACTATCCATGAAAAAGAGACATCTTGTAAGAGTATGTGAAAATATCCCCATAGTCTTGTGTGGCAACAAAGTGGACATTAAAGACAGAAAGGTGAAAGCAAAATCATATTTCATAGGAAGAAGAATCTTTAGTACTATGATATCTCTGCAAAGAGTATAACTACAGATTTGAAAAGTCCATCCTTTGACTTGCCAGAAAACTGATAGGGGATCCCAACCTTGAGTTTGTAGCCATGTTTGCTCTTGCACCACCTGAAGTGGTTATGGATCCTCCATTGGCTGCACAATATGATGTACAGATTTCCCAGACCACAGCGCTGCCAGATGAAGATGATGATCTGTGAGGTGAATGAAGCTCGAGCCCTGAGTCAGAAGTTTAGTTTTATAGGCAACCGTCCTGTGATGTCAGTGGTGCAGCATGTTAGCCACTTTATTTAGCTGAGCAAAACATGTGCTTCAGGGCCATCTTTAATATCAATTGGACCCTTGGCAAACATTTTCTTGGGGCCTCCCAAATCCACTTATTAACTATTTGCAGGCAGTGTGGGCTCAAGGCACAACTACTTTGGACTTCACAACAATGACTGGGCCCGGGGCAGCTTCCCCTTTTGCCCTGCGTTAAAGACAGCCCTGATGTGCTTAACCTTTTAGGATGCTGAAGGAGATAAATGGGCTTTGGAGTAATTGTGGAAGTTGAGAAAAAATAAATCCTTCATATTTTGGACCTGCGTATCTTGCTGTTTGGGACTGCAAATAATATTGCTTTTAAAAGTTTCAAATATAAGTTAAGACTGCTACAGTCACATCACAATGTTCAGTGGTGATCTTGTTTGTTACTGTCATTCCCATGCATTTTCTGTTTAGAGCATAATAAAATTGTATATTAAAAAAGAATAGTGCGCAAATGCAAAAGAAATAACTACCAAATCTGAAGACAATCCATAAATAAAAATGGGGGTTTGGTCCCACCATATGGCCATATCGTGCTCAAGCCCACTATTGCGTCAAAGTACCCCATTATCAGTAGGTCCTACACTATCCATGAAAAAGAGATGAATCCAGCCATTCTAACCCTTGGAGATAATACTCCTTGCTGGGAAGGATGTGCAAATGCACTACAGGGGACTCCTCCTATATCCAATTGATGGTGGACACTGATTGAGTACAGGTGTGTGTGGGGGGGTGGGGAGGGTTGCTCAACCTCGATAGTCTGGTCAGACCGAATACATAATAAACAGGCAAAAAATTTGGGGGAGCATACCCATGTATTTCTAAAGCTGCTGCAGCTATGAACCAAAAGACATGTATATTAAAAAAGAATAGTGCGCAAATGCAAAAGAAATAACTACCAAATCTGAAGACAATCCATAAATAAAAATGGGGGTTTGGTCCCACCATATGGCCATATCGTGCTCAAGCCCACTACTGCGTCAAAGTACCCCATTATCAGTGGGTCCTACACTATCCATGAAAAAGAGACATCTTGTAAGAGTATGTGAAAATATCCCCATAGTCTTGTGTGGCAACAAAGTGGACATTAAAGACAGAAAGGTGAAAGCAAAATCATATTTCATAGGAAGAAGAATCTTTAGTACTATGATATCTCTGCAAAGAGTATAACTACAGATTTGAAAAGTCCATCCTTTGACTTGCCAGAAAACTGATAGGGGATCCCAACCTTGAGTTTGTAGCCATGTTTGCTCTTGCACCACCTGAAGTGGTTATGGATCCTCCATTGGCTGCACAATATGATGTACAGATTTCCCAGACCACAGCGCTGCCAGATGAAGATGATGATCTGTGAGGTGAATGAAGCTCGAGCCCTGAGTCAGAAGTTTAGTTTTATAGGCAACCGTCCTGTGATGTCAGTGGTGCAGCATGTTAGCCACTTTATTTAGCTGAGCAAAACATGTGCTTCAGGGCCATCTTTAATATCAATTGGACCCTGGGCAAACATTTTCTTGGGGCCTCCCAAATCCACTTATTAACTATTTGCAGGTAGTGTGGGCTCAAGGCACAACTACTTTGGACTTCACAACAATGACTGGGCCCGGGGCAGCTTCCCCTTTTGCCCTGCGTTAAAGACAGCCCTGATGTGCTTAACCTTTTAGGATGCTGAAGGAGATAAATGAGCTTTGGAGTAATTGTGGAAGTTGAGAAAAAATAAATCCTTCATATTTTGGACCTGCGTATCTTGCTGTTTGGGACTGCAAATAATATTGCTTTTAAAAGTTTCAAATATAAGTTAAGACTGCTACAGTCACATCACAATGTTCAGTGGTGATCTTGTTTGTTACTGTCATTCCCATGCATTTTCTGTTTAGAGCATAATAAAATTGTATTTCAAATAAAAAAATGTAAAAAAAAGTACAATTATTTTGCCTGTGAATTTGCACCAGCATTGCTTTGGGCTGAAGGAGAAGAACACTGAGCTGAATATTATCTTTTACCCGGATTCAGCCTCAGGTAACAGCAATTTCCACTGAACTCTAAATGACATTAATAGTTTTCCCTATTCAATGAAAACACAAGTTCTCAGCTTACTTCATCTTGTTACTGTAACATTGTGAGTTGTGTTCTTGGAGAGCGGCCAGCCATTTCTGTGTGGCATTTCCACTACAATTGACAGAAATGTCTTTTGTCTTGCGGCTGTTATTGCCAGTCATAGTAAAAGCACATTACACTTCCTCTATGCTCGCTGCTGTCTCTTCGGAGCCTCTATAACTGGCCTTGGGGGGCGAATTGTACAGCCATTTACAGAACTTTCTCATTTCTAATTGTTATTAAAAGGCTGTAGATAATGAGATCAAGAAGCCTACCAAAGATCACAGTTCCAAAATCACTGATGCAGTTATTTAACATGGAAATATGGTCTAAACCAGGGGGGTATGACTCCTCAGTATGGGGGCCAGGTTGTCTTTTTTACAAATCTATGCTGGCTGAAAAAAAAAAATCAGATTTATAAATGAATGAAATAAATTTAAATAATAAATAAACCTGTGTAGGCAGGTGCTTACTAATAGTGTGCTGCTATTTTAGTTACTGAGCTGCCCAGGTAGGGAAGGGGTTAATACAGGTACTGCATTCTCCTGGGCTTTTCTGGGTTCTGTCCTACACCCAGTAAAAAGGGGAACGGCTGGGCTCAAAGAGGAGAGAAAGACCACATGGGAAAGAAGGTCCACACTGAGAAGATTTAAACTGCAGCCACTCATGAACAACCCTCACAAGAATCCACCCTACAAGAGCTTTGCCAATTATGGACTACTACCTGGAAAGGTATGCCTGGGCAGCCCGAGATTAGTTTGTTAGGAAAAAACACGTTTTGCACTATGAGACTGTAATGCTTCAGAATGTTCCAGCAAAGTATTTTAACTGTTCAAAACCAAACTCACAAACAATTTACTAAAAGCAAAAACCAATGGACACTATTCTGTACTCTTACTTATGGAACTTTGGGCTGCCTTTGATATGGTTGACCACCCCCTCCTCCTCAAAAAACTTTGTTTTTTTGTTCTTTGTGACTGTTCTCTTAGTTGGCTCTCTTCCTACTTATTCCACCACATCTTCAGTGTCACTTACAATTTTACTGCCTCCTTACCTCTTCTTTTTTCTGTTGAGGTTCCCCTAGGGTTCTGTTCTTGGACCTCTCCTTTTCTCAATCTACACCTCCCATGGCTTTTAATATCTCCTCACGCATCACTAATTTACTGACAGACATATCATTCTAGATGTCACACCACTTCCTAAATCTCAACCTGTCCAAAACCGAGCTCATAATATTTCCTCCCCCATGTGCCTCTTCCTCTAACTTCTTTGTCAAGATCAATGGCACAACCATCAACCCATACCTACATGCCTGGGTGCTAGGTTTAGTCCTGGACTCTGAACTCTCCTTTTGGCCCCACATCCAATCACTTTTCAAAGCTTGCCGCCTCAACCTTCTCAATATCTCCAAAATATGCCCCTTCATAATCAATGACACCACAAAGCTCCTAATCCATTCCCTGGTTATCTCTCACCTAGACTACTGCAACTCCCTCCTCATTGACTTACCTATACATAGGCTATCCCACCTTCAGTTTTTCATGTATGCTGCTGCCAGACTTATCCAACTTACTAACTGCTCACTGTCTGCCAATCCCTCCATTGGCTGCCACCCAACTAATCAAATTCAAAATATTAACAATAACTTACAAAGCCATCCAATACATCCACAGCTCTTCTCTCCGGCTACATCACTAACCTTGTCTCAAAATACCAACCAAATTCTTCTCTTCAATCCTCCCAAGACCTCCTGCTTTCTAGCTCCCTTGTCACCTCCTCCCATGCTCGTCTCCAGGAGTTCCCCCGAGCCTCTCCCATCTCCTGGAATTCCCAACCTCAGTCTGTCAGTGCGCACTTCCGCGGTGCCTTACACAGATACAAAACTGAATGCCTTCATGGTGTCTTTTATCCATAGCATCCAATATGAAATGCGAATATATATCTGCCACATTGTAAGTGCAATTTTTTGTATACTTTTAATAAACAAAGAACGTATTACACTATCTGGATCCCTTTCTGTCTTCCTTATTACGAGTGACGGTCATTTGGATATTCCAGAAAGAACCATCCCTGTACTTACCAGATAAAGCCTGATAGACCTACATGCAATATTGCTAAGGGGTCCACACCTTCTGGTAAGTGGATTCACATTGCGGTGTGGAACACAGTTTGCTGCATGAGAGTCACAGATTGGCATGGATTTCTTGATTTAGAAGCCCATTATATCTAATCTACAGACTTTCACTGGACAGATGCTTGTTAGATTTTTGGGGATTTTTTGAATTTTTGAAACTTTTTTTGATTTCTGTTTTTTTATACACTTATGTGATTATGGATCATACTCCGTTAGTATATTTGAGACATTTTATACATTTTTGTTCAAATTGAGTGCACATGGTTTGTTCACATATTGAGTATAGATTAAAGTTCAACATTTGGGAACTTTTCACTCACCATTGGTGTGTTTAAAGGGGTATATATATATACACACACACATTGTATAAAAAAAATTTGGGGTTAACATTTCACTGTTTTTGCGCTGTGGTATATGTTTTGTTTAAATCCTGTATAATAATAATAATTAAAATAACTCACTATGTTACACAGCTGCACTCAGTGCATGTCTCATCTCTAAGCCGGGTTCCGCCTTAATGTTGACTTTCACATGAACGCAGCCCCACCTGGTCCCAGGCATTGATGAGCACATACATGGGAACGGCATCCCCGAGTGCAGGGTGAGTAGGCCCTGCCCACACACACTTCAAGAAATAGCTTGGCATCAAAAGGCCCCCACCATATCAAAAGTCCCTCGTCCCTCATCACATCAAAAGTCCCCACTTACATCAGGGTCATCATCAGAGTCTCTCTTACATCAGGGTGCCCAGCAGAAGCGGAGACCAACTGATCTGAGAATATTCCACTGACTCTAGATGCAGTCTGGATAAAAAACCTTAGTTTGGAGACAACTGGTCTAGACAATAAATGTTCTGTGGTTTATAACTGCAGAGCCGTTTAAATTTCTAAATGTATAATTTTTACAATATTGTCTAATTTTCCTAAGTTAACATGCAGATGAGTTGATATCCAGATATTATTAAACTTTAGTGTATGTGCCAATCCTTCCTCCCTGGGTTGGTGGGAGAAGGAAAGTCTTTTCTAGGTGATGATCATTCTACTGTGGGAATTGTTCTCTAGATGCTTCTCCACAAGCACCTCACACTGTAACTGTACAGAAAGGTTTCACCATTACTTGGGCTAAATCCCCCTCTTAGTCTGCCTGACTCTAAACGCTTTCCTATGCCATAGACATGGTCTCATTGAGCATCATACAGCTGAACCCTTCCCTAGTGTGCATATTCCTGGAGAGAACATCAGAAAGAATTTTCATTTCCAAAATGGAGGCTTTTAAATATTATTATTATTACTGGTACTTACAGCATATAGCGCCATCAACTTACAAAGCGCTTTACATATTTATTATAAATTCATACAAGTCCCGTCCCTCAAGGCAGAGGCATGATATACTGAATAGTATATCTCCCGCACCAATGGGTAAACCTATAAGTTAAATTATCCAAATATGAAAATATATAAAAAAAATTAATATAAAATAGTTAAAAAAATATATAAATAGAGAGGTGAAATGCAGCTGCTATAGTAAAGTGCTAGTGACTATGTGTAAAGTAACCTTAATATAGGATACCTATAGCGCTTAATAAACAATCCTATAATCTTACAAAAATATTAAAGTGCGTATAATTGTGCAAAAAACCACGTGAACAAGTATAAGTGATATACCAAAAAAACAAAGTCGCTCATTCAAAGAATTTCACACTAAAAATATTTAGATGCTCTATAAAATATAAAACGGAAGAAATTCAAGTTCATAAGTGGTGTATGAGATATATGAATAATCTCATAAATCCTCCATACAGTTCATGTGCAAATGTGACTTCTTGTGGCAAAAGTTCAGTCAGTTAGATTAATACAGTGCAAAAGTGCAGGTGCTCAGTGGCAGATTTTTCAAATCAATCCCTGGTGTCACTCTTTATTTCTCACTGTGGCTAGTAGTAAAATTGCTCACTCACCAGACCAAGTGGGTCTTATATGCCTTATAGCAGGGCTTCCCAAACTTTTTTGGGCCGAGACCCACTTATGAATACAGATTTTTTTCGGGACCCACTTGATTGTAATTGAATATTGTAAAGCGCTACAGAATTTATTGGCGCTATATAAATGCAAATAATAATAATAATTTTGCATATTTTAAAGGGAGGGGGATGTTGAATTAAAAATATCAATTTACTACTTTTCAATTTATTATTGAATACACTTAATTAATGACACAGGTCATGGTAAGGGCGTGGCACAGGCCATGGCACAGGTGATGGTACAGGCATGGCACAGATGATGGTACAGGCATGGCACAGGTCATGGTACAGGCATGGCACAGGTCATGGCACAGGAGATAGTATAGGCATGGCACAGGTCGTGGTAAGGGCATGGCACAGATTATGGTATAGGCATGGCACAGGTCATGGTAAGGGCATGGCACAGGTGATGATACAGGCATGTCACAGGTCATGGTACAGGAGATGGTATAGGCATGGCACAGGTCATGGTAAGGGCATGGTACAGGTCATGGTAAGGGCATGGCACAGGCATGGCACATATGATGGTATAGGCATGGCACAGGTGATGGTACAGGCATGGCACATATGATGGTATAGGCATGGCACAGGAGATGGTATAGACATGGCACAGGGGATGGTATAGGCATGGCACAGGTGATGGTATAGGCATGGCACAGTAAGTACAGGCATGGCACAGTAAGTACAGGCATGGCACAGGTCATGGTACAGGAGATGGTAAGGGCATGGCACAGGTCATGGTAAGGGCATGGCGCAGGTCATGGCACAGGTGATGGTACAGGCATGGCACATATGATGGTATAGGCATGGCACAGGAGATGGTATAGGCATGGCACAGGTGATGGTATAGGCATGGCACAGTAGGTACAGGCATGGCACAGTAGGTACAGGCATGGCACAGTAGGTATAGGCATGGCACAGTGTGTACAGGCATGGCACAGTAGGTACAGGCATGGCATAGTATGTACAGGTATGGCATAGTTAGTAGGTACAGGCATGGCACTGTAGGTATAGGCATGGCACAGTATGTACAGGCATGGCATAGTTAGTAGGTACAGGCATGGCATAGTAGGTACAGGCATGGCACAGTAGGTACAGGCATGGCACAGTAGGTATAGGCATGGCCAAGTATGTACAGGCATGGCACAGCACTGCTACTTACTGTGCCCGGATTGTTACCCACTGCAGCTCACTGTTCACTTACCTGCTCTCCTGGGCAGTGGGCTGGCTCGACTCCTGTCACTCCACACTCCGAGACGTCCACGGCGCGCTGCTCCTCTCTTCGCTCTTACGGCGGCGGGTAGGTGACGGAGTCGGACAGTGACTAACGCATGCACCGGCACCGCCCTCAACCAGGGCCGGGACAAGGCCATCCAGCGCCCAGGGCGAAGACACCAAACTGCACCCCCCCCCCCCACAAGATGTAGGAGCATAATGTTTTAGCAATATAAAAAAAATAATAAATAAAATTGAGCACTAATTGGCACACTTAGGCCCTAAGCATACATTCCCTTTCCAAGCCAAATATTTCCACAAACAAATATTCTCCCTCCTCCCAGTACACATCTCTCCCTGCTGAAATCTCCCTCCCAGCACAAGTCTTTCCCCCCCATCCTCTCTAAACTCAAAGCCTCTCTCTTCCCAAATGTTCCCTGCTAGCACAACTATCCCTACTCAAAAAAGCACCGTTAGCACACATTATCACCCCTCAAATTTCCCCTCCAAGCACAAATTCTCCCCTCTCCAAATCCCCCCTCCCAGCACAAATCTTCTCCTCCACCAAATATCCCCTCTTAGCACAAATACCCATCAATTTTCCTACTAGCACAAATCCTCTCCCCCAAATCCCCCCCCCCCCAAAAATGTTTTTCCTTCTTGCACAAATCCCCCCTCCTAGCACAAATCCTCTTCCCTCATCCCCCCAGCACAAACCCCCCCAAATTCCTCCTCCTAGCACATTCCACCAAATTCCCCCTCCTAGCACAAATCCTAACCCCAAATTTCCCCTCTAGCACAAATACCCCCAATCATCCCTACTAGCATAAATCCCCCCCCCCCCATCCCCATTTCTAACAGCCCAAAAACTCCCCATCCTTGCACAAATCCCCCATCACCTCTTCTAGCACAACCCCCCAAATGCCCTCCTAGCCCAAACCCCCCCCCCCCCCATCCCCCCAGCACAAAGCCACCCTCCTAGCACAAATCCTCTCCCCCCCCACCCACCATCACAAATCCCCCCTCCTGGCACAAATCCTCTTCCCTCCATCCCCACAGCAAAAATCCCCCTCCTGGCACAAATCCTCTCCCCCCCTTCCCATAGCACAAATATCCCTCCTGGCACAAATTCTCTTCCCTCCATCCCCACAGCACAAACCCCCCCCTCCTGGCACAAATCCTCCCTCCCCCCATCCCAGCAGCACAAATCCCCCCTCCTAGCACAAATCCTCTTCCCCCATCTCCCCAGCACATATCCCCCCTCCTGGCACAAATCCTCTTCCCCCATACCCCCAAAATCACCCTCCTAGTACCCGCCTCCCCCCGCAAAATTTCCCCTCCTAGAAATCTTACCCGTCAAATCCCCCCACCATCAAAAATTTCCCCCTAGCACAAATACCCCCATCATTCCTACTGGCACAACCCCCCCCCCCCCAAATACCCCTTTTTCCCAGCCCTAAGACTTCCTGTTCTGGCACAAACCCCCCCACCCCATCCTAATAATCTCTTCAAGGACAATCCCCAAATTCCCCCTCCTGGCACAAATCCTCCCCCCCTCCCCCCAGCACGAATCACCCCTCCTAGCACCTCCCCCCAATTCCCCTGCTAGAAAAAATCTTATCCTGTCACCTCTCAAATTCCCCATCCCAGCACATCCCCCCCCCCCCCATATCGATCCCACCTAGAAGTAATCATCTTCTCCACACCCCTCCCAGTATACAAATACTTTTTGGGGGATTGTCCTTGGGGGGGGGGGGAGAATAAGAGAATTTGTACTAGGAGGGGTGGGGAGAAGATGATTACTTCTAGTTGGGATCAATATGGGAGGGGGGGATTGTGCTGTTATGGGGGAAATTTTGGAGGTGACATGATTAGATTTGTGCCCCCATTGCAGTTCTCCCTCCAGCACCAGCATACAGACCTTAGATACAGCGCGGCACATCGATCCGTGATTCTCCTCTTCTGAGGCTCCTCCTCCTATTCATATGTCAGAGCGGAGGAGGAGCCTAGGAAAAGACAATTCAAACCTTTGCACGGATAGCTCGGGAGAGATGCGGCTGCAGAAGGGGAGAAGATTGCGGCTCAGGAAGGATACTGGATGTCAGATCATCGGGACTATACAGAGTTTGTTACCCGCCCCCTTTCCACATTGTTTGCTGGGAGGAGAGGGCGGGTAACAAACTCTGTATAGTCCCGATCTGACATCCAGTGTCCTTCCTGAGCCGTCCGTCCCACCCACCCCTTGTACCGGCCCTGCCCCGCCCCCAACTATGTCACAGCCGGGAACCCCACCCCCTCCCCCATAGCCAGCAATACGTCCAGCGCCCCTAGTGGGCTTTTAAATGGTAATTTTTTATTTTTTTTTCACTGCTCAACTGACTTTTCCAACACTGTCGGCGACCCACTCAGATGCGGCTCGCGACCCACCAGTGGGTCGCGACCCACAGTTTGGGAAGTCCTGCCTTATAGCATTAAGACCACATAAGCTTTAGTGACCCCCAGGCCCGGGACGGATTCCCTCCGAATGGATGCCTTTTCAAGTGGTGTCACTCCTATGTTGCCCTCCTCCGGAAGGGAATGTATGAAAAGGAAAGCTCCAAATAGTGCAGTATCATTTAAAAATTAATTTATTGCACAAAACCAAAAAAAGAAAACAGTTTACAGGGTCCAAATGCAGGTAAAATCGTAAAAATGCTGTCACACAAACGAGCTGTGGAGTGGAAAGCGGTACTTCCGGCTTGCGTTCCACCCAGCTCATGTGACGTCACGACGTACGTTCCACCTAACGCGTTTCGTCATTGGCTTACGTCTTCAGAGGTCCCTCAAGGAGCTTACAATCTAAGTTGGCAGATTACAACTAGGTTCTTTAGCCCCAGCTGGTTCTCCGGTGATCTCAACCATCTCTGCACTCTTAACACTGAGTAGTCCTGACTCTCTAGTCAACCCTCTTTCCTCCTGGAGTAACTAATTTACCTGCAGACCAAGTATTATTTTATGGTAAGGCCTGAACAATGTCCACACAATTTTACTTAACTTTTGTACTGCAGTTACTGGAAGTTCATTATATTCTAAGCAGAATAAATGGCAACAACTCCTTATTTCAAGTATCAGCCTCATGACATGATTGAAGTTTCCAAAAAAAATCTTTCTTGGGCCACTTACTTCACACAGTGGGCAAATTACTTTTACTTTTTGCTCCAACCTCACAGAGGAGACAAGCTCAATGTGGGAGCACAACTAATGATGTCATATTCCCCTATGTTGGTGGGAACCTAGATACTGACTACATGGTGATTAGTGAGATCCAAGACAGGACTTCTCACCTTCCAAATCTGCTGTCAACTGCACTGCATCACCCATGCATGCTAACATGCTCTCCCTGGACTGGGAAAATTCACCAATCACAGAGAATGCAGGCCATGCAAGGAATTCCTTGAAAACAGGCTTTGTTTGCAAGTGACCTGGATTCGCTGAAGCTTCCCACCATACTAACCAGGGCTTCTACCCGTTTCTTCTTCTGATAGGGTATGCACATAGCTATCATTAGGAAAAACTCCATGATACTGTGTCACACAGGTTCCAGGCCTATGGCCCACCATTCTTGAATAAAGAATGTTCCTACAGGATAAATTTCCAACGATTTACTGTGAAGAGGATAACATTCTGTACAGTCATTTCAACAAAGTCACACTTCAGTCCCCCAGTACAGTTCCACTCAGTGGGGATAAGTCAGAATTTAGAAAGTTTAAAGTTTAAATTCTCCCATTCTTTCTCCACTGTGAGTTTCCCTACCATGAGTCCTTATCTTTTCATTACAATCCTACAGAGCTCTCTTTCCTGCCCAAATCACAAACTTACATAATGTAAGTTAGGGGTGACCAGTACCATCTGACTAGGGCTCCACCCACTACAGCCAATAAAGGGGTTGCTGACTCCACCCACCAGCCACTCTGGGGAGGGGCCTTACTGAAAGGAGTACTAACCCCTGCTTACACTCTTACCAACCTTTTAAAAACTAGTTAAAACATAGAAAAATAAATTAAAATAAACATGGAACAAATACTTAGCTAGGACACCGGCTGATGCAGGCTAGTTACAATATTGTACCTCACCACTACCTTCTGGTAGCGCTCAAACTCTCTCAAGTATGCTCTCCAGCAAATTTTACCTGTGCAGCTTAGTGAGAAAAACCTAAAGTTTCTGCTACATTTAAATTTTGCCAAAGACAGAATCAGTCATTTTTACAGCATAATGTATTTTGCCAAAATCACTTTGCTCCTAAATGAGTACCTGTTAGGTAGCCCAAATACTTACCCTTTTCCTGAACACTTACTTGTATTTATGTAGTTAAGTTTATTGTTAAATATTTTAGTCAACCCTGTTTGGATATACCATTTTTGGGGCACAAAATACTTTGTTTTTATGGAAGGGACTTAACTGGGTGACCATACTAATAATATTTCATTATATAAAATTAGGGGAGTAGTTTTACACAGGGAGTATTTATACATAGTGCTATTCATTCTGCAAAACTGCATTGTACATGTACTGTATGCTCGTTCTATGGGAATGCCAGAAAAATCTAAAACGAATAGTCTATTCTCTTTACAGGTCACATGTTCTTCATTCATAATAGCGTATATCAGAAAAATACCACATTATAGCCACTGGATAATGCTGATGGTCTAAGGCAGTGATGGTAAACCTTGGCACCCCAGATGTTTTAGAACTACATTTCCCATGATGCTCAACTATACTACAGAGTACATGAGCATCATGGGAAATATAGTTCGGAAACATCTGGAGCGCCAAGATTCACCATCACTGGTCTAAGGCAATACATATTTATTCACTATGATCATCAGCTCCATCTATTGGCCAGAATGTGGTATCTTCTTAAACCACTCTATTCTTATGAATGAAGAACATCTAACCTGGAGAGAAAATAGCCTATTAACATTTGATTTTGCTGGCATTCGCACAGAACAAACGCACGTATATTTTTGCAGAATTGTTAGCTCTGTGATTTCTTTTTTTTTTTTTTTTTTTTTAATAAATACACACTTTAATAATTATACATACCCTAGCTCCACTTACTTTTATAATATGCAGTGTTTTGTTGTTTGTATTTTTAAAATGTCTTACTGAAATTGTATTGGATTTTGTTACATTTAGTTTGATTTAATTTGTTAATCCAGGCGCGCTCCAAAGTAGAGTGCATATTTTAGAAATGGCCCAGCATCTATTATTCTCCAAGCCAACAACGATGAAAAACAAAATGTACACTTTCTGAAATGTAAAAGTCAATGACAACAAACAAACAAATGAGCAAACAAGTAAGGCGCTCACTATGCAACCAGCAATACCTGCCTCGCCGTCTCTGGCAGGAGTCCCAGGGTACAGCTGCTGACCCCAGGCTTGTCCTGGTAACAGGAAGAGTGGGATTTTGCGCAGCAGATGCAAAAGGTTGGAATGAATGTTTGAAGCACGCTGCCCATTCTCATTGTCTAGCTGCAGAAAAATCAGACTGACGTTTCAATGTCTCTTTGTCTACTGATATATAACTTGTCAGTCTTCCATGAAAAGAGATGGGATGGCTTCTGCCATTAACAAGATAAAAGTCTTTCCAAGCTAATAAAACTGAACTCCAGGCAGGCAGCTAAATACCCAGTTGAAATGTACAAATTACAACTGTCCTATCAAAGGATTGGTAATTCTGTCCAGCCACTTTTGTGATTCATGAACTTTAGGGCTCATGCGTACAGACGTAAATAAAATATGTCGCTGGGAGCAGAGAAAAAGAACTACAATTATTTAATGATCCAAGGAAAAGCATTTTACTGATCATTTACGCAGGCAATTTTGTTCTAAAAAAACCTATATGATAACAAAACCTATATAAAAAAAGCCTGTATGATCAGTTACATTTTTCCATCCATGTGCATTCAATCTTAGTAACCAATGGGGCTTTATCGCAAGGGTCTGGTATAGATTTTCTTGTTGTAGGGTGTTCTAAAGCAAAAGTGATATTTAAAAAGAAAAGTATTACACAATTCAAATTGTCAACAAATTACTATTCCTTGCCATTTATTTTTTTCTTTCAAAAAACCTAGAAGATAAAAAAAACGATATAAAAAAAAAAGCCTATATGGCCCTACTTCTCCTATAGATCTGTGATCAGTTAGTTCTGCATTCCTGTGACCCATTTTCAGCCAACAGTGGGTCAGTCCAGGCGGTAGGCCAATTCTGACTTTACAATTGAGATCCACCCAGATGCCTGGACCGGCAGCTGGCTCAGCTTTTCATCAAACCGCTGAGTGCTGGAGGGGCAGAGCAGAGCGGGTGACTGACAGTCACTGCTCTCTGCTGAGATCAGAGGGGAGAATTGAGTGATCAGCGGTGTTTGATTGCTCAGTTCCCAGTGCAGAGCCAGCGGGGGATAGCATTGGATCGATGCCAAATCCACCTAGTTGAGTATAAATGTTTTTTTTCCCCAATCCCATACTTCTCTTTTAATGTCTTACTTTAGCCATTAACAAAAAAATCACTGCTTCGGGAGAAATTGAATTATTATTTCAGTTGGATTTGGGTCAAAAGTTTACTGAATCCTGCGTAAACCGAACCCAGGGCAATTTGGCCCATCCCAATTGGCTAGACCAATATTTCTTAACCTTTTTAATCAGGGAAACGCCTAAAATAATTTTTTAGGCTTAAGGAACCATTATTAAAACCAATTTGTGGCAAATATGTCCCTTGTATTAGTGGTCAGGTAGAAGAAAGCAACTTGTATAGTGGTGGTCTGCATTCCAACTTTACAGAGAGCTCATAAGATAACTGGTGTCATGCTGATGGTCTTGCCAAGTGGCATAGGTCCTGGAACTATTCAGGCACCATCAAATGGGAGGTGAATGAGTTTCTCAGGGCAGTCCTAGCAACCTCAGGAGGAACCCTAGGGTTACATGGAGCTCTGGTTAAGAATGGCCGGCCTAAAGCCTGTCTATATAAGACAAACCTTAAAACCTGGGAGAACATAAGATTAAAATGTTTTGTTAATTGTGGCTTTGAAATTACAGATGCTCCGAGCTTCACAGCAAATCGATCTTCTACATATACCCTTATGAATTTTTATTTGGGACATTTTAAGAACGTGAACATGTGTTTAGTAACATGATATTCCAGATTAATGAGGATGCTGAAGTTTGGACACCTAATAGCTGAGTATAATGATCTCATTAAAAAATTATCACAGAGACTAGACAATGCAAGTGCAGTTCCATCACACAACAACCTCCGAGCGTGATTAATGTCCGTATTATTTTTATAGGCTGCGGATCTTACTCTAATTAGGCTGAGATTTCACTGTCCAATTAGCTCCAGCTACATCTGTCAGTTTCCAATGCCAAGAAATCAACAGACAAAATGGCAAACAGACCAGCAAATGGGAAGTGTTACAATGTGGCGGCCTGGCGTTCTTGTAGGGCTGCACAGCTGCGCAGAACACGTAATAACGGCTGCACATTCACTCTCCGCCTGCCGCACAATGTAAACTCCCTCTATCTCTTACAGTTTCGGCCCAGGGATCTTGAACATATTAATTCCTCCCATACATCATGAACTGGGCTATAATCATTCTGTTGGTTTTGGCAAGATGCATATTTCAATAACAGTGAGATATGTCACAGAACATAAAACTACGAAAAGTTTTCGTTTTCCCCCCTCTCTCCTCTTAGTGCACTGTGTGTATATTTTTCATGATGTTTCCATGACATATTCTATTTTTTTTTTTTTTCTGAAACTTAGCTAGCATCTGAAATAATTCAAGAGATGAAAAAAATGGGTTAATGCAATTAATGCATTCATCTAAAAATAACCAGTTCATGATTGAAGTATAATTCTCTTTTTCAGATTTGGACATTAGGAAAACTTAATTTCAAATTATACGGCAGCTTTTAAAATAAACATCATGTAAGTAACCTCGCTTTAGTTAGAGCAATTCAAGGCAGAAAATGTAACTAATCAGTTAAAGAATAGCTAAAGGCAAAGTTTTTTTTTTTATATTGGGATAGAGTGGTGAAGGGATAGAATCATTGCCAGGTTTCATATTGCTGTCTCCATTAGGGAGATTCACCCTTTACATAGCTGGATCTCTAATATCACTGAGATTCAAAGTAAGGGGAAATCCAAAAATATGAGTTGTCACCAGTGGCGTATCACTTAGTGAAAGAGGACACCACTCTCCCAACCGGCTAGTGACACAAGAGTATGGAGCGGCCACTACCCACATGGAGTTTGCCATCATCTTGGATGTGATGTTGGAAGCCCCACCAGACTGCTGTTCTCATTCAAGACACACTCTATAATGTTCACCATTGCTCCCTTCACCCCAGGCAACTACATAAAGGGTT
The DNA here is from genome assembly GCF_965119305.1 of Pelophylax lessonae. Taxonomy (NCBI): domain Eukaryota; kingdom Metazoa; phylum Chordata; class Amphibia; order Anura; family Ranidae; genus Pelophylax; species Pelophylax lessonae. Next base: position 629,861,771 of record NC_138770.1, on the reverse strand, counting down.
AAGTAGAGAAGTGTAGTGAGGGGTGGAAGAAGTGCCAGGATAAGTTTATCCAGTGCCCAGGGTGAAGGCTCTAAACTGCGCCCCTCACCTTCCTGATCTCTGCACCCAATCATCTACTGCAGCTAGAAACCAACTTCCAGCTGCCACCGACTTTGTCTTTGCATAGCTCCAAGTCCCACAAATGGGTTTCCCATGGATCGCGAAGTGCATAGCAACATTGTGGGAACTTCTTGATACGTGTTCTTTTCCTCTAACTGTGAATTGGAGCACAGAGCTCAGGAGTATATTAAGTACAGTACAGGGATCATAAGTGTGCTATAGCGGATGGGTGTGTGTGTACTTTAGTGAAGCCAAATGTGGGCTTTCATGTGGAAGTGATACAAGCAGCTGTGAAGCCACCTATATATTCCGCCACCACCACAATCTGAAGCCCTACCCCCCACCACAGAGCTCACCGGGCTCCACTGTCCCACCTTTGGGCCCTGTGCTGTCATGGTCGGTGTTACTGGGAAGGGAGGCGGGAGCTCAGCAGATCTCCATCCACTCAGCCTCCCTCCTGTACACAGACCAGGAAGTGACGTGTATGACGTCACTTCCTCGGCAGGACCTGTCATATACACATGAAAATGGTGATTGCCCTACACATAGTATATATGAGCGCTCATGCTATAGTGAGAGCAAAAATTTTAGCACCGGTGGTCCTGTGTAATTCTAAACTGATGACCTGTAGGGGCTTTTAAAACGTTAAAGTTTCACATGGGTCTCTGTTTACTCAGCACAACCTCATCTTTTATATTTTACCCAAAAATTTGGTAACAAATTGCATTTATGTGTCCAGAAATTAACTTTTTTACTGAAATGTTGCCTTTCATAAACAGTTACACTAATGTCATGTATGTAGCACTGCCCCCTAGAGGACTGCTGAGAATTGCACTTTCTGGATTACCCTTAGCAACTGATAGCAGACAAATAGCATTGAAAGTCCTTGGCTTAGTCAATAATCAATCCAGGGTATGTTGGTTTTTATGTTTTTATTTAGAACTGGGATAGGAGAAGGGATGAGTGGGATACTCCAACTATGAACTATGCACAATCTTGAGGACAACTAGCTGTAGTGTGCAGCAAGGCCGCTGCTTCACCCTGCCACAGAAGTGAAGATAGATAATGTGATCCTGTTTGAGTTATTCTTTAGGGTTCTAACATGGCACCCCCTTTCACGCTTGCTGTGTGTACTGACACCTGTCCACTGACTCTCCACTGGAGCGGTCCCCTTTCCTGGGCAGACCCCTGGCAAGCTTTCCGGTACTCACGGGCACTGTTTTTCCCAAGGTTGCTCTGCCTCCAACTCTACTTATCAGCTTCCTGGACCTCCTGGCTCAGCACCACACTCTTGGCTCACTAGGCCGACTGCCTGTGACCCCCTTCCACAACAGACAGGAGGAGAGACAGCCATCACCCTCCTCCTGGGACCTGGTTTCCCGCCCAAAAACACCCTGTCACATGTGCCCTTGGCTATTATAACATATCCCAGGATGCACCGCTGCTTGTGCCAACCCACTGGGATGGTTACAAAAGCCTGTGTGTCTCTGGCTGGGTTTCCTCCACTGTCCAACATGCTCCCCTATTGGATACAGTGGGGACACTCCCTCAGCTCAGATGAATCACACCCTGAGCTCATTTAACAGGCCTAACTACTGATCAGGCTCCCCTGATAAGCAGATAAAGCAGACTATGATTTACCTGCTACTCCCCTGTTAAGCAGGTAGAGCAAACTATTCTCCCTGCCTAGCACCTATCTGGGAGGGTGCTACATGTAACATAAAAAATCAGATCTACCAACATTTTATTTTCTATGGTGTCTGCTTTAAAAAAATGAAAACACCCAAAATATTATTTTTAAGTGTTGCTAAACCCACAACAGTAAAATCAGTCTGTGAAAGTAGTAAAGTATGCGTGTTACTCACTGTGGAACCTAAGGGGTTAATCCTCTGCATTGTGTAAAAAGGCTGTTGGATTCTGTCTTCTTCAGATGGTCATGGGTCCTGCAGCCTCATAGGACAATCAGGGGAGAATGAAAACATCTTCTACAAGCTTTAACTAGACACTAAAAGAAGTCACAAGACTGCTATATACTGCTGATGAGAAAAAGTATTTAGCAGTTTATATTTACTAAAGCAATTGCCTTTCCATGTTCTGTGTACTGTGGGAGACCAGATATATTGAATGCAGGCTCCTGGGTTCAGTGACACTTTAACTAATCTTCAGGCCTAAAATGACTTTTAAAACATGTAAAAAAAAGATATAAAAAAACGTAAACAAATTCTCTCCATGACTGCCATTGTGAAAGGGGGGGGGGTGAGAGGACAGTGGAGGGAGGGGCTGATGGGAGGATGGGAGGGGGGAGGGACAGAAAACCGCACCTAAGTAGACAAAAATCCTTGCACCTGCCCTGGGTGCAGGAGTCTACTTTTAGTACCAGACCTGGTAACCAGTTCATAGTTCAGTTCCAGATTGACTCTTCTACTATAAGGCCCCAACTGGATAGTTCAGCCACATGGAGGTGGATGGGGCCACCTACAACCTTTTTATTTAGGCCTGACTTTTCCCTATAAAGCACCCGTACTGTTGTTAGTGTGGGCAGAGGACCAAGAGTCAATTGTGTTTAGGAAACTGGGCAGTGCTTCATAGGCTGTGGTTCTGTTACCCCCCCCCCCCCCGTCTTCTGGAACTCTGCAGTTATTTCTAGAACATAGTGGGTGAGCGAAAAGAGGCTGCAGCCTGAATGTTTATGGAGTTTCCATTTCCACCAATCCCTGAGGAGGCAGGGCCCAGTAGGTGAGGGGACAACCCATAAATGCTCAGAAGCCTGGCAGTCTGGGAGTAGAGTCCAGGGTCCAGCCATCTGGAGAAGACCTCTGTGCTGGGGGACCTGCAACTTGAGCAAAAGAGAGAGAAGTGGAAAGCTTCAAGTCTTCACTTTGCAGTCTCAGCTAGTCTTAGCTTCAAACTCCAAGCCAAGCCAGGAACAGCTTGTCCAGCAGAGAGGCCAGTGCAGCAGCTTTCTGAATTTAAGAAACCACTTAAAGGGGACTGAGTATAAACCAGCATCACACCCAAAGCCATAAAGAGGACAGTGCAGTGCAATACCGCACATGTCTGGGACCAAAGGGGACAGCTTGAGTGCAGTGCAATACAGCCTGGAGCACTCCAATATCTCTACTTTGAGCCTAGAGCAGCCAGGTGTAGTGCAATACAGCCAGTAGCTGACTCTTGAATGTTTATTTTTTGGAACTTTGTGTGCAGTATAGTTATGTCTGGATTTTAAGAGCCAGAGACTTTAGCAGTTCACCAACCGTTTGTTTGGAGTTTACAAGTTTTGCCAGTTCAAGGCATCCCATGTATCCCAATCCCTATAAATGACAAGCAAACACAAGGGCGCACCGGCCTAGTGCATTATTCTTTAGAAGGTTTATTAAAAAGAAAGGTTAAAATACTCACAACCGAGTTCTTGATAAAAGCATATCAAACAAGGTACGCAGTCCTCAGCATCGAGATCCAAGGGTGTACCGTCCCCTGAAGCTGTAAAGGCTTACGCGTTTTGAGGCTTAGCCTCTTCTTCAGAGTCTAAATGGCATGTCTAAGCCCTTGCTTTATATACTAGACAATGGCTGTTAGAGCCAGACACAAATGGGAGTGGACACTCCCCCAACAGGGCGTCTGTATGTGGTGCCCGCCCACATCGTCAATACATAATGATAGATCCATTGTAATATAGGGGGTGCCACCCCCAAGTGGAGGTAAATAAATCGAGATAAATAGTCGGTAATACAAAATTTAAAAAATTTAAAAAAGCATGATGAAATGGAAATACATATAACAACAGAGATAATAATATATACGTATATTAATGTTTGAAAGGTGGGGAAAAAGAAAAGGCTTCGTAACAAAAGAAAGGGCAAACCTAGGCACGGAGGTCCTGGCCAGTGGATTGTATATACTAAATGTAAAATGTGACCCCTGTGTCCCCAACCAGTATACTGCGCTAGATGACAAAGCAGTACTCCACAGCGAATACTTAATACTGGAGGCTAGCCAGGGAGTTTGAGAGGGGTAGGCATCTCCTGGTGTGTTGCATGTCCTCACTCCATTGAACCGCATGCAGCCTGCTTTTCCATCCATAGGCAATCCACCCAATCCCTATCCAAGTTCAACATTCCCTAAAGTTCAACCTACACTAAAACCCCTAGACTGTTTTCTTGGGCCAACTGGAGAGTGTGGAGGATTCCTGCTGCCTGGCTGTGGGTGCTGTGTGTGGGGAAATAGGCCCAAAATCGGGGGATAGCACTACACCTACATTATATGTCATGACAATTCCAACTGCCAATACTATGCTCAACAAAACCACCTCAATGGCCAGTAAGGTCATTGCTTTTTGAATTAGGCATGGCAGTTGGCTTTATGTAATGTAGTCATGAAGCAAGGTACCAGTAAAAATATTAAGATTAAGTACTGATTTAATTTCAAAGTAATATAAACTGTTCTGGTAGTTAGATGTATTCAATGTATTTCTACATACTGTATATAAAGTGTTGTTTTCTATATCAAATGCATTTTTTTTTCAAACTTCCAAAAACAAAAATATGAATATCCAACTGTTCCTTTAGGAAAAAATGCTATTTTTCTTTTATACTTTTTTCATCATTTAATGTGTTTTTAAATTCAGCATTGCAAGAATTCTGTACTAAACACAAAGTTACCATCTCCCTATGTAGGAAAATATTTCACAAGATAGCTGAAATACAAAGGGGTTTTATAAAGCTGACCTTATCGTATTGCGTGTTTTACATTTTTTTTAAATATTTCTTTAAAATATTATTATCCTTTTAATGTTGTTGTAACACTTCAGAAAATCCAGTGGTCTAGAGGGAAGTTTAATGTTTGCTGTTCTGGGATCATTTCAATCCATGCATGGAAAGGGACAAAATCACTTTTAAGTCTGCCTGTAGGAAATCTATCTTGGCAAGTAGACAAGCAGAATTAGTTATTGAAGGCGTACCCAAGAATAAAGACACCTCTGTATTGAAACCACAAAAGATTTTACACTCATATGTAGTAGAATAAAAAAACATTAAACAATGGAGAACAGACTTGATATGATATACTGTGCTTATGGAATGCTAAACTCCGGGCAGCTACTAAAAAGTAACACAGTTATGCATTCTTGCAAATTAAGTGTATTTATTTAAGTTCAAGTAGTGCAATGGCCTGAATTTGTCTCAGCCTCTTGTAATCTCATGAAGGGCAGCATTAAAATTTGGAAAGTGAAGGTTAGTGTTAGAAACCAATCAAGCTTTCCTGGCAAACACATATGCTAACAGGGATAATGCTGGCAAGAAAAAAAATATAGAAGTAGCTGAGCAATGACCAGTTAGTAGGTTCCTGTTCCTTAAAGTTGAATTTCGCTTAAGAGTACCACTTATCCTCCTCTCCCCCCACTCCTCCAACAGTTTTTTCTTCTTTACTGGGAGCAGGTACCTTTATCAGACAGGTATCAGCTTCCACTTCCTCAATTCTTGCCTAGACGTGAAATATATTAGCTTAGTCTGTCTATCTCCTCAGCTCGTAGCCTCCTCAGATAAATCACACATCTCAGGAGGCCAGGGGACCAGACCCCAACACTGCCGTGCCTGGTCCATGTGAAGAGGGGAGGCAGCTGTGAGACTTAGAGCTTCATAGTTTCATCGTTGGTAAGGTTGAATAAAGACACTAGTCCATCCAGTTCTATGTGTGTGTGTCTGTGTTTATGTTAATAAATATTTCCCATATCAGCATATATTGCATTTGCTAAGGTGTACATACAAGAGAGTCTTTCATAAACTATCAATATTTGCTGCTGACACCACCAATTGTGGAAGAGAGCTCCACATCCTTATCACCCTAACAGTGAAAAACCCCATACCCAGCTTAAGGTTTAACTGCTTCTCCTCCAATCTCATTGTGTGGCCCCATGTCTTCTTGCACTTCCTGAGACTGAATAGTTCCCTACCTATGCTGGGATCAGAATTGAGAGATTTGTATATCGATATCATATCTCCTCTCAAGCGTCTTTTCTCCAGAAAAAGTTTAGTGCTTGTAGCCGTTCCTTGTAATTGAGGTCCTCCTGTCCCCTTAATAATTTAGTTGCCCCTTTCTGGACTCTCTCCAGTTCCAGCGCATCCTTCCAGAGGATTGGTGACCAGAACTGGATGGAATACTCCAGATGTGGCTGCACTGGAGTTTAATAAAGTGTCAGGATTATAGTTTTATCTCTGGAGTATATTCCCTTTTTAATGCATGCTAAGGCTGCGTTCACATTGTGTGCAGGGGGTCCGGTGCATCCCTGTGCACCATTTCTGGTCCGAATTAGGTCTGAATTTTTGACTGAATTCGGGCCTAAAACAGACCAGAAGATGCACAAGACTTTTCTGCAAGCCGCTCCGCTGCCAACACGGAGATGAGAAAAACCGGCTCCATTGAGAGCCAGGCACAGTCTCCTGTCATGCGAATTGGATGCAGGGAAACCCACATCTAATTTGCAATAGTGTGAACCCAGCCTAATAGCCTGCTAGCTTTGCTTGCTGCGGCTTGACATTGCATGCTATTGCTCAGTCTGTCTTCAACTAGGACCCCCAGATCTTTCTCCATCCTGGATTCCCCCAGAGTTCTCCCCCCCTATTAAGTAATTTGCGTTTATGTTTTTAGGAAGTTGCCAGGACCCATATACCAGATGGCTATGCTAAAGAGTCAAAGCCAGGTGAAGAATCAGCTGAGGTACACAGCGCTGGACTCCATAGGCTGGTAAGTATCTACTTCTTAAAAGTTAGAAGCTGCAGTATATGCAGCTTTCGACTTTAAAAAAAAAAAATTTTCAAATCAAGTAGCGTTCTTCTTAACTGTCCAATTAGTAGGCTTAAAGTGTATCCTTCAACAACCTCTGTTGCAGAGGTGAAGAATCTAGCTGTACTGTCTGGTAAAAGTGTCCGGATCACAACATGGGCTGCACAGGACTGCAAACTCATTTGCAAGTAACACTGCTCTCATGGATGTATCTTTAGCTGGCAATCTAGCTGCTTGCACCCCCCCCCCCCGTCAAAAAAAGAGAGGGGGGGTTCCTGAGAGAAGGGGCTGCTGAGAGAAAGAGAGGGCTAAGAGAGGGAGGGCTGAGAGAGAGGGAGGGGAGAGAGAGGGCTGACGGCTTGCTTCACGGACCTGCTGCTGCCTATTCCAGATTGAGATCTTGTGTTTGACCCCGGCTTGATCTCGACTGCGCTACACGCCTCTGCTCCTGACTTACTTGCTGTGTTTGACCCACGGCCTGGCTTCTAACTTTGCTCCTACTAATCTTGCTTACCCATCTGTCAAGATACACCAGCACCTCCAGAGAACCATTGGCTGTGACCACCTTCTCCACCCGTGGGTGTCCTCGCATCTGGTTTCAGCAGGCAGCTTCACCTGCAGGCAACCCATGCATCTTTGGGTATAGCCACCTTCAGGGGTGCTCTGCACTCAGCCTCTAGGGTAGCACTCTCATCACCTCAGCCTCCAGTCAGGTACATGATACATAGGTTTTGCTGCTTAACTGCAGACAGAAAAAATAACATTTTATTATACAAAGAAAAGTAGATTTTGACCATAGATGCAGCTAAAAACTTATAAACACTACCATCTACTGGCTGATGTAGTTGTTGCACAAAATACATGAAGAATGTTTTCCAACAACAAGGAATGCATTAAGGTAAAAATATTTTAACTTTAGAACCACTTAATTGCTACCCACAAATCAAACCTACTCCCCCCGCCACACACTCCATGTGGACAGAGGAGACTTCCCCTGCTGTGTCATTGTAGTCTGACAGCGGGACACCTCCACTGTCAGAATACACTGATTAGTGGCTGCAGCTGATTGGCTGCAAGATGCTGATTGACAAGTTTTCAACAGTCCCATTCAACAGCAATTGTTTGTTGAATTGCTTTCTATTGAGCGGAAATAACTATAAATGGATCGCAATTTGGCTGGTTCCCACTGAACTGGACACATTTCGATCCAACTATGACCAGCTTATATGTTGAGAAGTAGAGTCTACTTTTGTGCATGGTGAATACACACTGATCCACCTGTGTGAACTAGCCTAGTTCAAGCCTACCATGAAGGAAAAGCCCCTCTACTATGGTACTCAACATAGGCTCAGTACAGCAGCGATTAATCAGGAGGCAACTAAGTCTCTGAGCAAACCATGGAGTGATTGGCTGACTGAACATTCTATGGGGTTGATTTACTACAGGCAATCGGGCTGTTCACTTTGCATGGGAAGTTAACCTTAGCAAGGAGATTTGCCCCAGAGTTTAGTGATAATGGCAAAGTTTAATTTTGCAAAGAATACCCAATAATATGCAAGGAAAATAAAAAAGACAATTTTTTTTCTTGCACATGATTGGATAGTGGAAGTCAGCAAAGCTTCTCCTTGTTCACTAAACTCTGAGACAAATTCCCCTGCAAAATACAACTTCCCTTTCAATGTGAACAGTCTGTTTGCCTTTTGTAAATAAACCCCCTGCGTTCAATTAGAGTGGCCATCAGTGACAAGGGGTAGAAAACAGAATTTCTGTAGGTGTGCATTATAGGGTGCCAACTAATACTAACGGGGCATAAACGGGGCTGAATTATAGATCACCTGACACTAATGGGGGCCCCATCAAAATCTGCTGCAGAACCATCTGTTGCCTACCCTTGTACACAGAGATATGCAGACACATATGCACATACATTGATACACCAGAAGTTCTCCCAGTGGCAATAGTGCTTGACGGCTATTCTTAATAACCCCAAAAAAATGTATTAGCTCAGATATCATAAGAGCATTCATTAAATGAATGGCGCTATTCATAGGTGAGAAAATATGAGCAAGTAGAGAGAATTCCAAACAAGAGGCAATTCATGTCATACTGGTGGAATGTGCACCACATTAAAAAAAAAAGATGAGTGCAATTGACTTTCAAATACCATGACAAAAAGCATTGAATAATTTTGCAATGCATTGATTATAAACACTTTTCATTGACAAAATATTAAGTATTATGTGTATATTTTAAAAATCATCTATTACAGTATGATTGCTACAATGGTGCTATATTCACACTTGAGTTAGAGTCGGTTCACACTAAGGCGACGCGACTCCTTACTACTTCGGGGGCGACTTGTGCATTACCATGCACCACGACTTCGGAGCGACTTGCAGGGACTTCACATAATGGAAGTCTATGCAAGTCGCTCCGAGGTCACCCCGAAGTAATACAGGACCCTTTTTCTAAGTCGGAGCGACTTGTGTCGCTCCTATTAGAACCGGTCCTGTAGCGGTCAATGGACCGCGAGGGAGCGCGACTTGTCAGGCTCACAAGTCGCCTGACAAGTCGCACTAGTGTGGACCGGCTCTTAAAGTGACCCTGTTGATACAGGACGTAGGAGCCAGCGAGAGGAAACACAGCAGCTGATGAGGGGAGCAAGTACTAGACCAACCTTTTTCAACCAGGGTGCCCAGGCACCCTGGGTTGCCTTCTGGTCTCTTCAGGGGTGCCTTGGAAAAATGCCTAAAAACTGATCAAAAATTGTACACAAGCCAGCAGGTGAATTAAACCTGCCATTTAGCAGACTTGTATAAAGTACTCGAAATTTCTACTTGAGTAAAAGTACAAGTGCTCGATCAAAAAGTGACTTAAGTAGAAGTGGAAGTGCTCTCAGAAAAAGTTACTTAAGTAGAAGTACTAAAGTATTCAACATTTTTTTTACTTAAGTATTGCAAGTAGTTTTTTCAAAAAATTTGCTACTTAAGTACTAAAAGTAAAAAGTACCAGTAGTTTTGAAAAAAAATTTATACTCAAGTACTGAAAGTAGAAGTACAAGTACTGTGTTATGTAGTTATTAAAAAAATAAGTCAAAAGTTTGAACATCATATTGTTTTTTATTATTTCAAATGATTTATTCAAATGATTAACCTGTGTTTGTTAGTAGTTTCTTGATGCACTTTAAGCGCTGTAGCACTATTTATTTGTTTGTTTCATATTTTCTTTTTATTGGAAAGATTTGGTATAGCAGCTTTTATTATACACAGCCTTTATTTTCGTATGCACTGATTTACAAATGACATTATACACATTTTTTTTAGCTTTATGCAACCTGCCATCTACTGTTCTGGCAGTGGTAATTTTTTTAAAAGTAACGAGTAACTATGCAGCACAAAAAAAAAATATCGGAGTAGAAGTATCGAAATCATCGGAAAAATGTAGTGAAGTAAAAGTAGAAGTAGGAGAAAGAAATTCTACTCCAGGAAAGTACAGATACTGCATTTCGGTACTTAAGTACAGTACTTAAGTAGTTCTACTTTGTTACTATACATCTCTGCCATTTAGTTACACAAAGCCACGGTTTTCATTATGCACTATTACACCTTTCTAGTCACTGGCATCCTAACAACCAATGACACCATCAGTTGATAAGGAGAATGTCTAATGCCTCCAGAGCATCCTTGTTTGACCCTCCTGTGCCCCTCACCCTCATCACTAGGGTGACATCAGCTGAAGAGAAATTGAGGGAGAAGAGAAACATTAGAATACTAGTCAGTACCAGTGTGTAAAAGTATATTTGCTTTGGAAGAATAAATCATCTCTAATGCTTGGCTGTCATTACAAGGAGCGGGAGGGGACGCCCCCCCTCCCGCCGCCGTCCGTGGCTTGCCCAGGTCTCCCGTCCCACTGGGAGACCTGGGCAACCAGCCTGCATGGCCCCTGAAGACCCGATCAAAGCCGCATTCGGCTCTGATCGGGTCTCCATGCAAAAACCCGGAAGTGATGTCATGAGTGACATCACTTACGGGTACTGTCTGGCACCAGATTAAAAAAAATTACAGCATTCAAAACAGCCAAACTTTTTGAATGCTTTTAAGTGCAGAGGAGGGGTTTGGGGTCTTTTCGACCCCCAGATCCCTCCACAAAAGTACCTGACAAAAAAAAAAATGTTTTTTTATTTTTAAATGTACAAAAATATCGGCCAATATGGGCCGATAGCGATATGCATTGGCCAAAATATCAGCAACAATCACTACTAGAGAGTCATTTTAAGCTGTGAGAATGTTGTCAGACAAACACTTTGCCACACCGAGAACTGGAATACAATGCATTTTTCAGATGGTATATCTTTTGAGTAAATAGCTTTGGTATTGATTATACTACTTGATTTACATACTAGAGTTCCCACTCCAAATATGTAAAAAATGTAATTATTAAATAATAAAGATAATATAAAAAAAATAATAATATTTATTTAAAACATGTTAATGATAATAATTGTTTACAATACACCAGTGCTTGCGTGCAATTTTTGCAGAAAACCTTAAAGAAATGTACTTTAATCTTCTCTAGAAGCTGAAACAGACACTCCCTTCTTTTCTTCTGAAGGCTGGCTTCCGTACTGGGGCACTGTTTCTTTTCAACATTTGGAGCTAAATCGCAAGGTTATTGCAATTCCATCAGTCGGCATATGCTTAATTTCCTGTGCATCCTCGGTAGAGCAGAGACTAGGGGAACACAGAAATCCAGCTTTGACTATTTTCTCACATAGCAGGACAGGAAAAGAAGCTCTATAAGTCATACAGCAGATGTAAACCATTAAGTTTTTTTTATGTGTTGTAGTGGAACTGCATGAGATGAACCCTTTTTAACTTGCACCCGGTCTATGTTTTCCTAATTCCTTCATCAGTCTCTGAGTGACGGTCTCTTTTCAATAACACCTTTGGTTTCACTGCTTGCCCCAAGTCTAAAAACTAATTCAGAACAGAATTTCATTTAATTGTACTCTGTTCATGACAATGTATGGTTTACAAAATAAGAGCAAAAATCAACAAATGGGAACTTTTTAAAAATTCTTTAATTGTCTTTGTTTACTTGCAGAATTTTTTTCTGACAATCAAATAAAATATATTTTGTTACAGAATATAAAATTTAGGCCTAAAAGAAATAAAAAATTAAAAAATAAGGCCAAAAGCAATTTTCACTTGTACGTTTTGTTTAGATTTATTTAACCATATTTATAACAATTTTTATTTAAAATTATACACTTTATATAGCAGGCATATTATCAAGAACAAAAGTATTTTGTACTAAAACAGCATTTGATAATTAAAAAGTTGTGGACAAAAAATAGATTTCCAAACAGCAATAATTTTTTTTTGTTGCATACTTTGTTTTATTTTATGTGTCTCCTATCCTGGTAGTATTTGGTATCTTCAAAGAGACTTTCCAGCTTTTTGTGTTGTGTCTAGTCATTGGAATCAAATCCACTTTCCAGATATTTTCTTCCAGAAATACTCCGTTAATAAAAATTCTTTCTGTGAATAATTGGGAAGGTTTAAACCTCAAGCAGACGAATAAAACATTTAACAAAGTCTGGCTTCTTTGTAATTCCTTAGACTAAACTTTACTTTACTTTTGGTTACATGTCTTCTTTTGAGCCATCTCCTTCTCCTTTCAGTTTCCTCCATCTATCACATTTATTTGCTTGATTAACACCTGGCCAATATTTTACCAATGTGATCATTCAAAATCAGACATGCTGCCAACATTATTCATAGGAAATAATCATAAGACCTGTATTTTTTCCAGAAAAGGTTGAAACCTTATTTATGTTTAACATTCATCTATTGCTGTACAGTATGGCCTTTAAAAACAGAAAATTTAAAGAGATGATTTTTACCATGACCAGAAATTTGGATTTCTTTTTAAACACAAAAAATATTAAATGCAATGTACTGTGGAATACAACAAATTACATTTTTATTATTAATACTGACAAAACAGTACAGCAGAAAAAGGACATTCATTTTGTAGTATATTAGATATGGTACAGTTTATTAAAGGCTGTAAATATTTTACACAAAAACATTTTTATGGGGTTTTAGAAAAATCTGGGGATTTTTATTACCACTACTACTATTATTATTATTTATAATAATAATAATAATAATAATAACAATAACAATTATGATTATTATATTTAATTTGAAAAAGTTGACTATATGCATGTTTTTATGCAAGGGTTTATTTTTTTGGACATCTTTTCTTGTGTACATACTTAGAATTATAGAGAATAGCCAGAATTAATGACTCAGAGGCATCCGAGAGAAATAAATCCCAGTTCTCCATGTTTTCTTTTTGTCAAACTTAGAAGCTTGGCTTGGGGTCCATTTAGACTTTGGGTTCAGTCATAGATCACTCTGTAACTTTAATGGGTAGTCTGAGCCAGCGTGCATTTATGATTTATGTCCCGAGTTGCTCGCTTGCTCTAATATTGAAACCTGCTTGTGCTATATCTAAGTTAAATAAACCATGTACAAGAGTTTTGTGTGACTTCCACAGTGTGCAAACAGTTAAAGCATATGGGAGAATATTATAAACTGCTGTTGGACAAGCAAATGTTTAAGAAGAAAAATGTGTCACTGTTTTTTTGGCAGTTGCCGTCCCACAGTGTACAGTATACACAGAACTATTTGATCCACACTCACAACACCTTTTGAGACCACCCAAGCTACACTTAAGACTTAAGATACTGTACACATCCATTAATATGAGTGTAGCAGATGTAGCTGTTAATTTATTTTTATTTTTTTTTTACTGCATTTTCATAGATCTTCTCCTAATGCTATTTTTATCTGTGATACTTCTAAGCTAGTGTCTTGAAACATGGTCCTATCAATTATTAGTTAACCATATTATTAAAGCAAGACTACACCTAAAATTCCCCCTTCAGGTAAAAAAGAGTTGGATTACGTTTCTTGGTGGAACTTCAAAATTCATGGATTAAAACTTTGATTAAAACCAGGGTGTGATCTGATACATGGGTTGGGAAATAAACTTCTCCACTCCACTTAGAAAGCAAAAATACATTTAATTGGGGGTCCATTGGACACAGAACAGAAGGGACCATTTAGAGTGGACTTGAATCCAAAAAGTAAAGTTTTGATCTCTTAAAGGGAGAATCTAAAATGTTAATTGTGTGTAAACGGAGCTCAGCAAGATTTATTTTTGTCTTGAATTTCTCCTTAACAATAGCAGTACACTTCTGCACATTGAGCCTCATAGCTGTATAGTTTCAGTGTGTGATCTAAGGCATTGTGCCATTGACTGCAGGTTTTGCGTGATTTGTTGATGTTAGTATTGCACTGCTCACTGTTCTCCTTGCTGGAAAGAAAGCTGTACAGGAGGACCAGCAGTGCAAGGATCTACCTGCTTCTGCTTCATTCATTTTGTGAATCTTTGATTTCTGCACCGCTCTAGCTAAGTGAGCTGCCACATAGATAAGGGAAGGCCTGTGGATGTGGAGTACCTGGATTTTTCAAAGGCATTTGATACAGTTCCCTATAAATGTTTCAAACAAGGTCTGTGGTATGGACCATAGGGTGAGTACCTGGATTGAAAACTGGCTACAGGGGAGGGTCCAAAGGGTGGTGATAAATAGCAAGTGCTTCAGTGTGGTAAGTGAGGTCCCCCAAGGATCTGTTCTGGGACCAATTCTGTTTAATATATTCATAAACTATATAGAGGTTGGGATAAACAGTTCAATCTCAATATTTGCTATGATACAAAGTTAAGCATGAACATAACTTCTGCGCAGGGTGTGGAAGCCTTACAAGAAGACCTAATTAAAATAATGGGTTTGAAAATCAGGCAAATGAGGTCTGTCTGTGTAAACAAGGAAGATGGCTAATCTGACAGGAGGGAAGGCATGGATCCTGTGTTCCTGCAAAGCAGGGACTAGGATCCAAGTCTTCCCATAGTAAAAGCCCCTCCACCACAGTAAAAATAAAACCTGGTCATGGGAAAAAAGTTAACCCTTTGATCGCCCCTGATGTTAACACCTTCCCAGCCAGTGCCATTTGTATAGTGAGAGTGCATATTTTTAGCACTGATCATTGTATTAGTGCCACTGGTCATCAAAAAGTGTCAGAATGTACGCTACAATATCACAGTCATGCTATAAGTTACTGATTGCCGCCATTACTAGTAAAACAATAAATAAAAATATCCCATAGTTTGTAGACGCTATAACTTTTGTGAAAACCAATCAATATATGCTTATTGGAACTTTTTTTTTTTTTTACCAAAAACATGTGACAGAATACATATTTGCCTAAATTTATAAAGACATTTTATTTTTTTCATTTTTTTATTGGATAGGTTTTATAGCAGAAAGTAAAGTGCTGAGCTGAGCACTTTAGTTGTGAGTATTGCTGGATTGTTTTATATAGATTTTAGGAGGTTGTTTTACCTTATGAGCCCTCTCTCCATTTTTGTTCTTTCCTGAATGGGAGTGTGTAGAATGATTTAAGAAATAGGCGATTCCTGTGTATTTGAGCATTTTTTATGAACTCAGTCAAATCTGGTGAATGAGTGGAGCCATGGGGTGTATCATTAGAGTATAAAGCACAGGCATTTTACCACATTGAATGTGAAGTTTGCTGGCCCATTTTTCACTTTTGTGGAATTCATTGCTCAAACACAAAATGGTGTATGGACTTACACTTGACTATATTTGATATATTATTTCATCTATTCATTTGCACGATATGAATATTTTATTTTATTTATTTAATCCATTTTTGTGGGTAGTGCTATATGCATTTTTTATACAGTATATTCTAATACTAGTGAGCAGATCTTTGCCCACCGCTTGCCTTTTTGGGCACAGCTTTCACAGTTTAAGTAACCTGAATCAAGAACTAAACCAATGTAGCACCCTCCTAGGTAGGTGCTAGAGAGAGATAGTATACTTATGGATCTTTTCTGCTTACCAGAGAGATTGCCAGGTATGTCTATATTGTTCTCTGCCTACCAGAGAGCAGGATCTGCTAGTGAGGTTTGCTCATGATGCTCAGGTGCAGCTTAAATTGTCTGAAGTGTTTCACACTCGTCCAAAAGGGAGGCATATTGGACAAAGGGAGGAAACCTGACAAATTAGTGCACAGGCATTTATCAAAGCCCTGGTGATTGGCAAAGGAAAGTGCCTTGGGGCATACTGGAATACTGTATAAATGCCAAAGGCACATGTGCTCGGGGTCTTTCTGCTGGAGAGCGGGGTCCCGAAGGGAGGAGGCGGCTGCCCCTCCTCTGAAGAAGTTGCCATGTGGCCTCAGGTGTTCGACCTGAGGGCCTGAGAGTCAGAGAGGAGCTGAACCCAGGGGTCCTGCAGAGCTGAAAGGGAGACACTGGGAAGGATCTGATTCTGCATAAAGTGAATACAGATCTGTGTCATGGGGCTTGTCCTAAGAGGGCCATCCCTTCAGCTAGAAGATTCAGTTGACAGGTGTCAGTCAAGGGGATGCTAGAGTGTCCTGAAGATAAAGTATTTGCATCAAATCTGCTGCTGGAGAAAGAAGACTTTACCCCTTCCATACAAGTGGCAGTATGGTTAAAGCAGTGTGACTGCTTCCACAAATAACCTGGTGAGGCCAAGTGAGAGTTGTCCTTATCAACTGTAGATAGTTCCAGTTGGAGTATCCCACTATTTGCTTCTCCCATCCAAGTTCCATAATAAATATAAAACCAAAATCCCTGGACTGTTTATTGAGTAACGAGCCATTGGGAGTAAGAATGAATGTGTGAACTGTCCCTAAGTGACTGTCTGCAGGTAATCAGAGGAGGCCTAGAAGTCGTCATAAAAAAAGCCCTACGGGGACAATAGAAACCTTAAATAAAAATACAGCGCTCAAACAAGTAACATACCATAAATGAACAATCAATACATATGCATATAACTCAACCAATTTGTTGCAAGGTAAGTGAATAGTGAATATAAGCGATGTGAAGAAAGTCTTTAGTGCAAAAAAACTTCAGAGGGTATCCCGATCTCAAAGAGATTTTTAGGAAACATTGCTGCTGATCACACAGATATGGTTCACCTTCACCTTAGAATTCCACCCAGCTTACCAGAAGTATCGGACCCCTTATTACAGGGGTTCAGATAAAGACATGTTCACAATTCAGTAGCTTGGACAAGGCAGCCTTTTCATTGCCAAGACACCATCACAAGGCATAAATATATATACGGCTGGTGATTTCCTGAGATCACTCTCCCATATGGTATTATACAAATCAACCAGTATTTTTACATCCGTATGAGCCGGGATATATTATAGAGACAAAAGAAGAAGTCTCATGGCGTCGTATCACAACACATGTTTAATAAAAACAAAGAATTGTACTTATTACAACGATCTTCAAAACTCGCCAATATACAATGAAAGTTCGCGGTTTCATGCAGGGGATAACGCTTCCGCATTTCACAAGAAGCCGGAAATTACGTAGTTGCAGTCCCACGTCCTGACCCATTTCGTCAGCATGTCACCAATGTCATACGGGGTCATGTGATCGCAACCATCAAACTGGATTTTATACAAGCAGACCGCGCCAGTGACCAATCCGTCTCCATCCTAACATGGAACCTCCCACACAGGAAGTATGTTCAGTTCCCTGGTATCCCAACAATTGCTCCAATATACTAGAATCAGTATTAACCCCTTACTTACTTATGATTTTAAATGGGACATAATGATATCCTTTATCATTAAGGATGGGGGTTTGTCTTTATTAAGATACCGGATCTAGGACTGGTCAATGGTTGTAGTTAATACACATATAAACAAACCAGTGTATAACACTCCATAGATAAAATTGAATTAAATATAAACAATTGTATTGCCTCAACCTCCTTAATAGCATATTAATAATTAAAAATATTTTATTAAAACCTACTAAAATTATATTTAATTCAAATCTTCTAAAATAAGATATGCCTATTTTGATTAAATGAAGTTGCAAAACCTTAAAATAATTTGTTGTAAACAAAATATTAAATTATTATATTTTAATAATTATATTTTATAAAAAATATATACTATAAAAGATCTATTATAAAAGATCTCATCTCAATAATTAAAATTAAATTCAACAGTTGGAAATAAAACAATTTAAATCAATGTCAATATTCATCCCTAAGGGGTGCAAAGTGTTCATACGGTGAATCCACTCGGTTTCGCTCATATAGTCATATTTCCTCCCCTCCAGTGGGGCTCAACCTTATCAATTCCGCAAAATGACAACCCATTAGGGTCTTTATTGTGATATAGGTGGAAATGATTTTAAAGGCTATGTTTGGGGAATCCCTTTTTTAGATTTTTTTATGTGTTCATTGATTCTGATACACAATTTTCAGGTAGTTCTCCCAATATACTGTAATCAACAGGGGCAAGTAATAAGTTAGGTGACATGTGTGGAATGACACAATATGAATTTCTTTATTTTGTGGGTTTGGCCTGTACCGTGGGACTGGAAAGATGTAATTTTCCTGGGGTTCTTTTTAGCGGTCTTACATGCTTTACATCTCTTGCATGGGAAAAAAAACATTTTGATCTAGAAAGGTGACTTTCTTTATTGGAGGGTCTGGTATATTGGGTGCTAAACTATGCCTGAGATTCGGGGCCTTCTGGTAGATGAACAAGGGTTTATTGAGTAAGATCCCATTTAGGGTCTTATCCCTTTTACGGATGGAATAAAAGGGAAGAAAGCTGCGCACAAAGATGTTAAGCTACAAAGGCTGCTCGTACAAGGTATATCAGACCAAGAAAAATTAAAGGAGAAGTACAGCGCCACTAAATCAGATAACTAGCTAAAAACTTGCAGAGGTAAACCAGAGTCCATGAGTCCATGTGGAGAAAAAGTAACAGATGTGGAAAATATGGCCGTAGATCCAACACCAGTCTTGCAAAGGAAGTATCCGGCAGAAATCACACAAACAATAAAGGATGTACCCTTACCAGAAAGTTGGACCCCCTGTTAAGGAAGGTCAAACAGGCGTGCGATTACAATCACCAGAGACAAACGATGCATCCAATTCTCCTCCAGTCATCCACAGGACATCCAGATAGGACCACGGATCCAGTAGACCTCAATAGACCCCAGGTATGCATAAGGGATTACCTCCAATAACACAAATGGGGGCGCACATGGTGAAGTATGTACAAACTTTTATTATATACAAAGGTAAAAAACTCACATGTTGCTGCTTGATACAGGCATGTCATGAATCAATTGATAGGCCGCGACTCGAACAGCGTGTCTGCATGGGGGCTAGCGTGCCTGACGCGTTTCGTCCTGCAAAGGCGTTTTCAAAGGCAAAAGCCCCCCTAAAGCAGCACGCTTTTATATGGTTGTTTGGGAAGTGGTCAGTGCATCACTTCCGGTGTGTGGTGACGCACTTCCGCTTCCGGTGCGTGATGACGCACTTCCGCTTCCGGTGCGTGATGACGCACTTCCGGTTGCGGCGTGCGTGATGACGCACTTCCTGTTTATCATTCAACAACGCTGTGAAGCGCTGCCAGAATAAAAAAAAACATATATGGCACATGGGGGGGGGGGTAGAAAAAAACAACGAAGACAGCAGCGATAAGAGATATAGGTCCCACAGCCGCCCAGGGCAAGCCACGAAAGCCACTCAAATCGCACCAGGTCTTCCCTGTAAGAAACCCCCTCCGGTCAGCAATCAGTTGGAATTACAATCAAGTTACATCCCAAAAGTCTTTGACAAATTATAAAAAAAGCATTATAATCATGTGAGTTTGCAACCAAATTTAAAAATTACAAAAAACACACAAATATAAAAGCACATAAATTATGCATAATAAAAACCAAATTCCATAAAATGGTAAAAACATATTAAACAGTAAAAACATCATTCCCCACCTATCTGCAGTAAATTAGTGGATCCCACAATGCATATGAGGCACTACAGCATCCAGTCTAGAGCATGTCACTACTGTCCCTAAAAGATCAGCAGGGATCATAGGTGCCCCCAAACCCATAAAGGGGTTGGGGAGACGGAATAGATGAAATTACAATGGAGAGATAATGCACACCTAACGTCGTCACAAACTGAAGTGAGAAAGGTAAAGATAATGGTGAGACCTACAGGCGATGTAAATGAAATAAATCTTACTCGAATGTAAGTACATTGCCGGAGGGTCATGGACACAAGGGAAATGTCAATATGCAACAGAGGAGGGAGGAACCTGGGGAGTCAACATGCACATCAGCTGTTGTTGATAAAGCAGTTGACATCCCAATCCACGTTGAGACCAAAGGGAGTATAGCACTTCAGGTCAAATATCCACCTGGTCTCAAGACGTGAAATCTCCCTCCTCACGTTGCTCCCCCTCCAATATCGGGTGAATTTGTCAATGGCAATAATCTTAGTCCCAACAGCTTTTTTATGGTGACATTCCAGGTAATGTCTCGAAACTGAATGTTTGGGGAAGCCACGACGGATATTACCCAGATGTTCATTCACCCTAGTTTTCATAGCACGGGTGGTCCTGCCCACATATTGGTACCCGCAAGGGCATTCCAACATATAGACTACGTTCTCTGTTGTACAAGTAATGAACGTATCAATAGGGTAACTCTTGTGCGTGACTTTAGAACAAAAAGATAGAACTCTACGTTCTTTGATGGCATTTGTTCTGCAGACCACGCACCGCCTACAGGGGAAGAATCCCTTCATTTCAGGAAAAAGATGAGTGATCCTAACAGTGGGATCCACAATGTTGGGTGCCACCCTAAGTCTTAGAGGCGGTGCACCTTTAAACACCACTGTGGGGCGTTCTCCAACTACAGGAGCCAGTACCCTGTCGTTCCTCAATACCTTCCAGTGTCGGTTAAAAATCTTCCTGATATCCCGAAACTGGTGAGTGTATGGGGTCACGAATGCAGTGGTAAAACCTGTGTTTGGCTCCCTGTTAGCCCTGGAGCCAGATAGCATGCTCGTTCTATCTAAGCCAGCTACTTCCTGAATGGCTAAATCAAGTTCTGAATTAGAATAACCTTTATCCAGAAACCTCCCTTTGAGGACTTGTGCTTGTTGAAAATAGTCGTCTATTAGGGTACAATTCCTACGAATCCTCGTAAACTGGCTTTTAGGCACCGACTTCAGCCACGAAGGATGATGGTAGCTGTCGGTGCCAATATAGCCATTACGATCCGTGGCTTTAAAAAAAGTTGTAGTCACCAGCTTATTGTCTTTAACCATGATGTTAAGATCAAGGAAGTGTATATTAGACGCGCTCGCCTCATGTTGCAAGCGTATCCCAAAGATGTTAATATTCAACTCCTCGAAGAACCGGGATAAGGACTCGACGGTGCCATTCCAAATAAGGAGGACATCGTCGATGTACCTTTTCCACATCACTAGCTCATCCCGTTGGTCCCTGAAGATGAAGTCCTCCTCCCACTTTGCCATGAACAAGTTCGCCATACTAGGGGCGAACTTGGCTCCCATAGCAACACCCCTGGTCTGGAGGTAATAGGTACCCCCAAACCAGAAGTAGTTGTGGGTCATGGCAAAGGAGAGGAGGTCCAGGACCAACTCCCTCTGGGCTGGGATGAGTAGTGGGTCCCTCTGTAAGAAGGAAGAAACCGCCTGATGACCATGCTCGTGGGAAATGATAGTTTAGAGGGAGGCAACATCCGCGGTGACCAGCAGATAGCCATCCCTCCACACTACCCCATCCAAGAGACGAATCACCTGCGTTGAGTCCCTCAGAAAGGTGGGAGTGGAAACCACCAGTGGCTGTAGGTACCCATCAATGTACTTACCTACCCTTGAGGTCACAGAATCGATCCCACTGATGATGGGACGGCCTGGTGGGTTAACAGGATTCTTGTGAACCTTAGGGAGGTAGTACATGACGGGTACCCTTGGGGCCACGGGAATCAAAAACAGTTTCTCCTTCTTATTGAGGATGTTCTCCTCAAAGGCTTGCTCTACTATCGCAGTAAGCTCTTTTTTGTATTTACGGGTGGGATTGGATCTTAGAGGAGAATACGTATCTCGATCTGACAGGATATTGGACATTTCTGCCAGATATGCTGTCTTATCCAAGACCACAATCCCCCCTCCCTTATCTGCTGGTCTAACCACCAGATCATCCCTGGACTGCAGAGATTTTAATCCAACATCAAACCTCTTATCCGCATACCTGCGCTTAACCTCCAGTTTTTCCAAGTCCTTGATCACCAGGTCCTTGAACACACCCAATGAAGGGGCCAAGGGACCGGGGGGGTTAAACAAAGAGGCATTGGAAAGATTTGAGTGCCTGATGCCTTCTCTAGTCTGAGTGGAGTTTTTAACTGGGTTAGAAAGAATGTAACGCTTAACATTGAGTTTACGCGTATACTTTTGGACGTCCATAAATACACTGAACTTGTCCAGAGGCTTAAAATGAACGTGCTTTAACCCTCGATCAAGGACAAATAATTCGTCCTCTGTGAGTGAGGCCAAACTCAAATTGAAGATGCCCGCTCCTAGTTGGTTCTTTTTCTTTTCTTTCCTACTCCTTCTGCCTCCCCTGGTTCCTCGACTCGTCCTGTTGGATGGTCGTAGTCGTACCTGTCCCTCAGGAAAAAATCCGGGTACCTTTGGGGATACTGAGGACCTCTAGGTGACTCGTAGCCACGTTCCCTGGGGTAATTATTCCTCTGAGGGGCCGGTAAAGGGTGCCTCGTGATGAATCTATCATCATAGTGATCATAATACTCCTGATGATTCTCCAGAGGCGCATAGGAGTTATAGGTGGGAGTATAATATTGGTTATTTTGGGGCTTTTTTGTTTTTTTCTTTTTATTTTTCTTATTCTTTGGGGGTCTCGTTGGAGTATTACCCTTAAATGGTCTAGAATTGTTAGACCCAGAAGGTATTTGGTTACCCCTAGGGCCAACCAGAGGGCCAAGGGGCCTAGCCGATGGGGGTGTGCCAAGCGCAAGTCGGTACGGAGTACCACCAGAGACCATGCGTGGTGGTCTACTGCCGGCAGTCCCACCAGTTGAAGTACTAGCACCTTGGTTGGTTTCCATCTCGGATTCCACCAATTCCGAAGATGGCACATCCCCCTCAGCTGCCTCTGCTCTCTTTTTTTGCCATTTAAACACGAGATCACTTCCATAGTCACTAGCATCCCTGAAGTATTTTTTCCTTTTCTTATACTTCTGTTCAGACTCCTCCTTCTCCTTCCAGGAACAAGGGGGATCAGGTTCAAGACTGCAGGATATAGGGCACAGGGCAGGAGCAAGATCAGGATCAATGGCAAATGGAATTTGGCAGCAGCAAAACACTGCAGCAAGAGGCACTAGTGAGAGCCTAAATACCAGACATGGGAGTAAGTCACACATGTCCAAGTCACAAGCAAGCCTCAAATCTTAACCTTCAAGTCTCAAGCAAGTCCCAAGTTACTGTGGCGAAAAGCAAGCAAGTCAAGTCGAGTCCCTGCTAGAAGTAAAGCAAGTGAAGTCAAGTCATTTATTTTGGTCAAGTCACAAATCAAGTCAAAATACTGATCCACCTCCATTTTCACCTTTAAATCAGTTAAATGTCAGTGATCAGGAAAGGTTTTGTTTTATTTCCAACATTAACAAAACTGCTTAGTGCTATTTCTTGGCATATTAAAGAAACACTTTGAATGCCCAAACAGCTCAAAATCCTTCATCCAGTCAGGTTTCAACACCACAGTCACTAAAAACATGTTAAGTATTTCCATTGTTAAACAGCCAGTGTCCTAAAAATCAGAACACACTGAGGTGTTTTAAGTGACTGTGGTGTCAGAAAACATAACAGGCACATTAATTTTGCTTTAACACATCTTGAGAAAATGCAAATATTTAATAACTTAAAAAAGTAAAGTCATTTCGAGTCATATGTCTCAAGTCAAAGTCAAGTCTCAAGTCATGAATACCAAGTCAAAGTCAAGTCGAGTCTTTTATTAATTTTTAGTCAAGCAAGTCTCAAGTCCTCAAACTGGTGACTTAAGTCAAGTCATGTGACTCAAGTCACCCATCTCTGCTAAATACCCTCCAAGCAGCCAGCACTAGGATCTGCTCACTGCTGGGCGACACCCGCTGGTGGACACCGAAATTACAACTTTCAGCTCTGGGAAGCACATTGCCACCAACAGGTGATCCAGGTCCTGCTTTATGTGTTTTCCTAAATGCATAGTGAAATCCAATTCCTGAATAACCAACTGCAATGGAAGGCATCTACACATGCAGAACATGCATTGTGTTATAATGGAAAAAATAAAGAGAATCAATGAAAACATTCCATTCAGTAAAAGAAAATCTTTAGAATATTCGTATTCGAAATTAGAGATGACCACATTTTAAGGTTAAAGTATAACCGAGTCAGTAGATTCTCACCTCTGGTCTTCAGCGTCATGTCTCCAGGATTACGGCATCCCTTGTTTTACATGCATTAGAAATAAATGAGATGAATTAAATTTTTTCTTTTTATATTAGAAGTTTTGACATTTTTTTTTATGATTCAGTTTTGATGGGAATATTCTAATCCCCTGAACTAATGCAATTGTAAAAAATGTGAATTAGACTCAGACATGTCTTGGAACCCTATAATTCACCCCCCCCCCCCTCTCTTTTTATATCAATGCCCTGGAAGGAAAATTAAACATTAGTTGTCAAAACCAATGTCATGCTGTCTAATACAATTAGGAAGACCCTGTCATTTCCCAAACAGGGCAAAGTGACAGTGTCTCTAGTGCTCCTTCCTCTGTTAGAGTTTTGTGTTGAAACTTGCACAGTGATTTTGACCCCCCCCCCTAATCATGTGACAGAGGAGGAGGTCACATGTTTCACCCTATATAAAAGCCCTAGGTATTTTGCAGTGGCAGCAATGGTGAAATGGGCAGTGAGGAAGTGCTGCAAATGTTAGGGTAAGTGGATCAGGAGATTAAAGAAAGCTGAATGGATAAGATGAAAGGATCTGTTTGAATACATTCTGATGGAAGTAAGTGGACATATACATGTATGACCCAAACAAAAAATATTGCCTTCCTGCATGTTAACATAATTAAATAATTAGGTTAATGGGTAAAATTATTCTGCATTTACACTTTACAATATTTACTTCACTTAAACTATACCATGTGTGATCCCATAGAATGCTCATATAACTGAGCTTAATGTTGACGCTTGCATACCCCATTCCATTGCAGGTCATAAATTGTGTAATATGATGAGCTGTACACAACTGCTTTTAGATTCTTGCCACTGACTGGTTAACCTTTTACAAGTCACTGACCTACTCTAATGGTCTCTAGAATGTACAGCAGCTGTGCAAAGGCAAAATATCCACTCAATGTCCCTAAAGCACAGGGGGTCAGGAAAGCCAATAGAGGGAATTTGGTAGGGCGTGGTGCCAGGGTGCGCTATGACAGCATCTGGCTGAAACATGCAAGAGAGGCTAAGAAGGGGTTCTGGGGGGGGGGATAGCAGGGGGTGGCAGAGGAGAGCAAAAGATGGCAGAAGATGAGCTCACATATGTGATGACCCTCCATGATACATGGCAGTAGATAGGATTACAACAATTCTGATGTACATTCGAATAATCCAAAGAAAGAGATTCAAGAAGTATCAGTTGACCACCAAAAATACACATACATTTTTGTTAGTTCAGTGTTGTAAAATGAAACTATGATTTGTTCCTGCCAGGGCTGCACTTTACTGGTGGTCTCAGAAGAAACTTATACAGTACTTGTTTTCCCATATCATGCAACCACTGATGCAAAGTAAATTCAGGGTACTTTTGTGTATTGGGAAGCATGTTACTGAGGTGTCCGTTTATGAAACAGAGAAAAGCTGTGATCCTCAGGATCATGGCTGATCTCTCGTATGTACCGGTTTATGTAGCTAAGATGAGGAGCAGAGAACATATCGTTTGTGTTCATATTTAAAGATTGGCTACTCAGGCACCCAACAAAGTCCCCCAGAGGCAGGAAGAAAACTCTCAGCCCTCTGATGATCCTAGTTGTAACTTGATGGTTACACAGGGCTTCCAGCTGAGTCCAGGAGGAAAAAGGAAGGTGTGTATGTGCATCCGGTTGGTCTGGCATTAAAGAGAATTTTAGTTTAGTGTCCCATTTTCTACTCTGACTAGAAAAAAAAATGGAAGAAACTGAAAACCTTTGTGAAGACTCAGTTGAGACTGGTCACATGGACATCAGGTAATTTAATGCACAATGTAAAAGATGCATTATGGAAGTCAAACTTACTTTACCTGAAAAACAGTCTCTTACTACCATTGATCATTGTAAGCATATAAATGAGATGTAATATTCTTAGTTACAATTTGAGGATAAACCATCACCATAACCTCTATTGTGCTTTTCTAATATTACACTCTATTACTACATTTAATTAAATTTGTTAGACAAACTTGAGGACAAAATCATAAAAACACTATTTCTATTGTTAAGGCTGATTGTGCTTTTGCTTCATCGGTATTAGTCTTTTGGCATTTGACTCAATCTTTCAGTAAACTCAATCTTGATATTATGTAACATTACCACTGAATAAACTTTAAAGTGTTATTATGTCATCTCCAAGGACCATCCACACAAGGGTCTTGTTTCAGCACATTATGGTTTGGAATGCACACACAACTTAAGAAAACACACAGGCTGAGCTGGGAACAGAAAACAATGGCTTGTAAGCAAAAGAAGCCAAATTACATTCTGCTGGAAAAAAAATGGGTTGACTCTAAAAATGAAAGAACTAGTGGAATTTAATCAATCTAGAGAAAATAATCGAAAAGCATTGTCTTTCATTAGGTACATTCCTGGCTTTCATTGGAAAAGGACTAGCACTTTAAATAATTACATTCCAGTAAAGTTCAGTGGTGCACATACACAAATGTTTGCATAGAGAATGAAGTTTTGAGAGCACAGAACTAGACTTTATGCTTTATGTGACTTTACAAGTCAATTGTATAGTAATGCTTTTCAAATTCTTATGTGTTTGTTGGTAGGGTTGGACTTCTTTTTCCTTGTAAAAGGTTAGACGTATAGGAGAAAAATTATATTAAGCAGTATGTAACAATAGGGTTGCTGCTACATGTCCCGGATCGTACTGCAGGCGACCGCGACTATATTGAGTATATGCTGTTTATCGTTTTGGATCTTGTAAGGGTTTTTTCACCCAATTTTATTAATAAACCTGGAGGTAATGCACTATTAGTCCCTTCTTTTCTCTGGTGTGGTCTCCCTGTTGGCATCCTCACCCCTGGAAGCCTATAGATCCCCCAAACCGGGAAGTTGATGATCCATCCATCCCATTTGAGATCCCATTCCATCTGGCTGACCAATTGGATTACTTGGTACCACAGTATACGCTCCAACCTCTCTCAAATGTGGTAAGAGTCCACGCACATCACCGGGTGTCATCACAAAATTGCATTTTTTGTTCCAAGTCACGTTTATGGATTGTTTGTTGGGAAGAGGTTAATTCACCCACCCCTTATCACTCACTCCTCAACACCCATCATTCATCAGTTGGTTTTCCTGGAATATCTCTTTGGGAATACTTTCTTCTGGATGAAAAAGACTTTATTTCAAACTGTTGATTCATTTTGATTTCACACATATGGACATTTTTGTTCTCTTAAAAGAGATAAAAATTCCGCACTAATGGATGTAAGTAAGGCTGCAGCCTACCCCAAAATATAGTCCAAAGGACTATATCATACAGTAAAAGAGTAAAACGAGGTAAAATGGCACTGCCTATTAAAAGGTAAATATATACTAATATGGACATTATCACACCAGCACTTTGTTATTGTCACTTTATTGATTGCACATATCACTTTATGCTCACAATTTATGTGTTTATTTTTATCTGTATTTTATATACCAACGTTTAAACTTTTTATAATTTTCCTACCACGTTTTATATAGGTTTATTCAGTGTTTTACATCTAATTGCACATTAGCATTTTATTGCACGATATTTTAATCCCTTCCATATTAGTATATATTTACCTTTTAATAGGCAGCGCCATTTTACCTCGTTTTACTCTTTTATTTTTGTTCTCTTGTTCTATATTAGCGCACTTTTGTAACTTATTTCATATGTTACTCACTTTTTTGTATTCATAATTATTCACAGTACTGCTTTTACACACAGTCACATTGGTTTGCGCACCTTTTTTCCATTCACAGTATGTAACAATAAATCAGTTACAATGGTTGTCCACCTTTACATATGTAATTATGATTGTTGGTTGCTTACTATACCTAAATTAATCAGCAGTTTGCAATACACCCTGATATAGTATGCGAGGCCTTGGTGATTTCCCACCATGGCTACGGACCAAAGCAAGAAAGTTATGCTAAAAAACGTTGTGACATTAATATTAGTGGACCAACCAATAATCAATTCCACAGTAGTGCAATTGATTATTGGCTGGTACAATAATATTATGTCACTAAAGTTTTTGGATTTATTATTTAAGTAGCAGCACTGAAATATATAACAGTATAGGAGATTTTTGGAATCCTAAGTGCAGTGAAATACACAAAGAAAGTTATACTGTCTGTGTAAGAACTGGTGGAGGAAATTCAATGTTATACACTACTTTCTTCTAAATTACTCTGTAGTTGGTGCCAGGACAGGTGTCACTGGCCCGTGAATAGGACATTATCCTACTGTATGTGGGGCACAGTGAAGCAGTTTGGCCTCAAACCATTTGGTTGCACTAACACATATGTGAGGAGAACATTGAGCAGCATAGTAAGGACATCACCATATCTCAGTCCAAATCTCCTGAGACTAAGGGAGGCCACACACAGTGCGAATTGCTTTCCTGCAACCACGGGTTGCAGGAAAGAAATTTGCTTGATTCCACCATCAACACAGACAGTGTTGATGCCAGAATTCCTTGTGCCGAGCCACTGTCTTCTTCAGGCAGGGGAAGCTGTCCCTGCTGGGAAAAGACAGTAATTATTGCTAAGGGCTATGCCAGCCACTAACGTTAATTGCAAGTAAAATCCAGCAGGCTGGTTGTACCCAGATTGATCGATCGATCATCTTGGCACATTTAGCCTGCCCTTACATGGTTGGAATCAAGTGAACCATCTATGGCCAGTATAACAGTCAGAAGCAGCAGTACCTTAGAACATCTCCCACTGCAGATATAGGCTTTAGTCACAGGGGTACTTATGCACAGGAAATATATTGCTCTTTTTAGGAGGAATTCATAGAAAAGGTACATTTTTCAGGGTGCTGCTTTGGCAAAATTAACATTCATAGATGTCCACTAATAAAGAGCAAGTCTTCACTTTTCAGGTCTATTTCAATGTCTGCTGTTTGTTTTCCATATATTTGGCAAATTATTTATGATTTATGTGGCCCTTCAAATGTTCATTTTGTCATAATCTTTACACATTTTAATGATGCTATGGTAAAGCAAATCAGTATCAATGGAATATTAGCGGGAGTTTTCCTTAGTGTAACTAGTATAGGAGCCATATCAGCAGGGCTCACATGGAAATATATCTTGTGGCATTTATCATCAGTATTGAGCTCACTAATGGACCATGAAAGGCATTGACCGTAATATAAATAAGAGGAGTGCTATTAGGAATTTGCCTTCAGATATCATGTCAACATTTCTGACTAATATCTTGTTTCAAAAGAGGTAACTTTCTTAGAAAAACATCCCCCTCCTCATTTTCCTTCTCAAAATAAGAGTGGATATCAAATACTAATGGTCACTGCATAGAAAAATAACCTTACTGGAACACAGTAAACCTCAACAGGGACAAACCCCTAACTTTTCCTGTCTGTATGTGGTGTAACATAAAGCAGAACTTCATGAAGAAATGATAGTTAAAAGATCAATGAAAGGTAAAATAGAATAGAATATTTTTCTGCAATATTCTCCTTCAATCTGGAGCTAACTCCCACAGCAATTCCTTCCATCACTGGGTGCCACCAGTCTCTATGAGTTGAATAAATAGTAGAAATAATTTTTGGATTAGTGATAAGCAGGGCTTTATTTTAGCTTGAACTTGATGGAACTCAGTTTCACCACCTCTGGCTTAGGCCCTCTGCTCCAGCTTCTGTGTTTACAAATGACGGCTTGGCCTCCACCGATCTGATCTCCTGAGTGGCCTCTACTCAGTGCAGGATGGGGACAAGGAAGGTACAGATGAACAGGATGCAGTGCAGATGCCGACACCCCTACATGACGATCTCCCCAAGTCTGAGAGAGACGGAGCCAACTACGGTGTGTGGGGAGATACTAGAGCCAACTGGGCATTTCAGCTTAATACAACAAAAGTAAAACATGTGGAAGATGGTGGAGATTTTAGGGAGGTGGAGAGAAGAGGGCAGTGGAAAGAGGGTTGCATGCAGAGGTCAGAGCTGAAGCTGAAGAGAGTTGAATGTAAGAGGGGGTTGGGGACTGCAGACGTAATGAGCTGTGGAAGAAGGCTTCATTCTGTATGTAGCGCTCCTCTTAACTCTGCACTGTGTATGTAGCGCACCCCCGAACTCTGCACTCGCCCCCTCCCCCAGACCCTGCACTCTGTACTTAATGCACTCCTGGTATTTAATGCCCCTTTAAGACCCTCCCACTGCTAGCGAAATTTGACCACACCCAATATTTGGTACAGTTTGGAGGGTATGTATTTGGGGGGGAGGGTTTTTGGGGGTCGTGATTGATTTCCTATACCTATTTTCTGAGAAAAAAAGCCCTGGTGATAAATCCCGACACCATATCACACATCTCACATACAACAAATAAAAAACAAGAATATCGTTCCGTGGGGCTTTCAAGATGTCAAATGTACTACATCAAATATAACATAAAACGCATAAAAATAATTTTTTTATTGTAATTATAAAATAATCATGACAAACATACAAAATGATGCAATAACAATGATTTTAGAAAAAAGCACATTTTAAATATTTATTAATACATACATACAGTATTTGATGCATGGGCGCCTTTAAGAGAATGCTATACCATTATTGAAAAAAATGCAAAGCGTTCTCTGAACGACACCAATGCCAAGTGAGTTATCCCTTGTGGTTATTATGCAACAGGGCAGCTGCCTGGCATGGGATCTGAAAGACAGCAAGGATCACTGAAGTAACGACAACTACTACAGTTATTCTCGGCTTCTATAGGGATCCCACAGGTATGGCACATACCATGTTTCCCCAAAAATAAGACTGGGTCTTATATTAATTTATGCTACAAAAAAAAAAACACACTAGGGATTATTTTCAGCAAATGTGTTATTCATTTAAGGTATGTACAATAATCTACATTTATTCAAATACAGTCATGTCATCTTCTTCTGGAAAAAATAAATAGATATCCTGATCATTTAGAGCATGATAGACAGCACAGTCCTTTTGCTGTGTCATTTACCCCCTCTATGTTCTAAAAAATCTGGAATAAAACAGTAAAATGTTTTTAAAAAGGTTCCTTTTTCCCTTGTCTTCTCTTACCCTCTCTCCTTTAGGCTCAGGAAAAAGCATTATAACTTCTTTTATCCCAAAAACGAACCTTAGTTAAATTCATTGTAAAACTATGTAATGCGTTTTGTGAAAAGATTATATAATGTGCATTGTGTCTCCTTTTATAACTTTATTGTCAAAAATGCCTTATTTTCAGCGTCGCTGGTCGCTCACGTTACCTGCCGGAGCTCTTCTTCCCAGCTCAAAATACTGCAGAGGGAGGGGCTGAGATCCCTGCTGATGTCAGCCCCGCTCCAAGCACTGCAGATGGAGGGGTAGCTGACATCGACCAGTAGGAGAGGAGAATATCTCCAGCGGGTCATGTGAGCGCCCCAATAAGGTATTTTCCACAATAAAGTTATAAAAAGAGACACGCTGAACATTATATAATCTTTTTACAAAAAGTATTGCATATTTTTACAAGGACTTTACTAGGGCTTATTTTGCAGCCCTCCTTGAAAATCACGCCAGGTCTTACTTTCGGGGTAGAGCTTTTTTTTTCATGGAAAAAAGGTACATAGTTATATTGGTCAAAGCTGGACTAATGCAACAATGTAAAAGAACATACCTGAAATTCAGCTTTAGGTGAAATTAACAAATTACACAATTTATTTTCCAGCCTACATCAGAATTTCTACACTTGAATCTCATTGGTTGTTATGGATAATGCCGTGATTTTCTTTTCTACCTGTCTATAAGCAATAGTCCCATTCATTTATGGCCTTGATTAAACACATTAGGACTAAAAATAGCCTACAGATCATGCAAGAAGCGCGTGCAGTTTGTATAAAACCAATGTTTACATTCCTACCGCTTATTATATGCTACATTTGCATCATTTTCTTTTAAGTTCAGAACATGACTAACGTATATACAATCTTTACATACCGCTACATGTGGCTTCCATCATACCTTTAACATTCTTTAGGTAACAAAAAACATAACAGCACTGTGTTAACAAAATATTACTTTTCTAAGAAAGGTTAGAAGGCAAACAGGTGAAATAAAATTAAATGAAAGCAGACATTAAACTTTTAAATGATGATCTCCGTATAAATTAGAATAGAGAAGCTTTTACAATCCCTCTAATATGCTGTATAATTTTGCATATATTCTTTTAGGATCCCTGGTTGCAGCAGAGCCTTTGGTATGCAAATTAGTACTTCTCTGACTCCAAATAGTCCAACTGTTTTTAAGCTTAATTTACAAATGTGTTAGCTTTTCATCTCAATGTGTTAAAAAGGTGGACCTTTGAACATAGTTATAGTCCAGAATTTGCAAGGCAGGTCTCCTGTCACGATCAGGGGTCAGGCTCGAAAACGAGTTGCTATAGCAGTTATAGGACTACCACCAACCAGCAGGATAGGTACACAGGCAGTCACCCTGGCAGATGACGCAGGCTTGAATCCAAGGGGGAAAAAGACCGCTCCAGGTGGGCTGGGTATCAGGTGCTGGTCGGATCCGTTGATCCGGAATCACTTGAAGCAAGAAGAAAATGACCGCACTCCGATGTAAATCAAAAATTGGAGTAAAATTTATTCCACATCAAAACAAATGGGCAAACTGGAACAACACACTGTGGATGCAGGACACAAAGGCAGATGCGTTTCACGACTTAGAGATGTCGCTTACTCATTGCCAACTCCAAGTTGTCGTGAAACGCGTCTGCCTTTGTGTCCTGCATCCACAGTGTGTTGTTCCAGTTTGCCCATTTGTTTTGATGTGGAATAAATTTTACTCCAATTTTTGATTTACATCGGAGTGCGGTCATTTTCTTCTTGCTTCAAGATGACGCAGGCTTACCTGAGGTGCGGAGTTTAAGAACTATTCAGTGTTCACCAGAGCTCTTGATGGTGGAGATGGATTTTGCTGCTTGTTAGTACCTGGGCCTCAAGATTGCCCCACCAGGAGGTGAGCAAGCCAGGGTCCAGTAGAGGATAAGTAGGTAAGGAATAAACTGAAGAGTAGTCAGTAAACAAGCCAAAAGGTCAGTAACGAGTAGTTGCAGCTTGGGATCAGGCAGAGTCGAGAAACAAGCCAAGGGTGGATAACGAGTCGTTGCAAAATATGGACAGCAGCAAAGAAGACAAGAGCGAGATACTGGCTGAGAGAGCGCAATAATCTGGTAAACAGGAGGTGCAGAGAGGGGACATGGCCTGGAAGCAATCCAGGCTGAGGTTGCCACTCTGATACAACTATAAGACGACAATGATGTGCTGCATTAGGGATCACCTCCTCTCTTCCCTTTGAGCTACAGCAGGAGCTAGGATGGGCTCCATCCCTCGCCAGCACTCCCAGCAACGGATTTGGAATAATCTACACACATATACACCCCACATCAACTGAGCCTGAGCAGCACACCAAGATACCATGGGTCACAGGAAGCACAGTGACATGGCTAAAATAAGGAAGTTTATGGGAGGAGCAAATAGTATAAGGTCCAGCAGAAGTCAAAGCACAAGGCAAGGTTGTCCAATGGATCAGGTAGGTGCTGTCCAGCATCTCAGGTACCTCAGCAAGAAGAGTCATTGCTAGACGCTGGCAATGGTCCCAGGTTCAAGTCTCGGCCCTGACATCTCTATTCTTACAGGACCCCCGAAATTGGTTCTTGTAAAAGCATATAAAAAGAATAACAGAGGCAATCGTCTGTCCACAAATTTGAATCCAGAATAAATTAGATTTTTGTTCATTCCCTAAAAGCAGCCAACGCATTTCAGGAATTTTGCTGCTGAACTGAAAGCTAGAATTGACACTCTTAGCCCTTTAATAAAATCCCTTCCAACCCTAACGCATAAAAGGGAAACCTAAGCAAGTTGAGAGGTGTTTACTCAATGCAACAAATACAGTTTATCCTGAACAAATATCAGTGGACTGGCACAATCATTTTTTATTCCTATAAATTTTTCTTTAGGAAGACAATCTCCATCGATGCCAAGGAATGCCTTACCCTAATTTACTTAAAGTTGTATTAAACCCAAACACAAAAATGTATTAAACTGCAGTGTATCAATTCCAAAATGTGGCTACTGCATTAGATTTCTTTATTTAGACCTTTTTTATTTATTTTCACCTGGTATTCCAGCCAGTAAGTCTATTATTTTTCAATTTACTTTAACAGACCAAGCTGCCCAGAAAAAGTAGCAGTTACAGGGTTGAGACAAACCATTTATTACTGATGGGAGTGCTTAGAATGGTCAACTTTTATTAGTTTATGTAAAACCTTTATCCCAAAAGGAAGAGAACTGTTTGCTAAAAAGGGCCTATAAAGTGTTAGCTGGAGTTCAGCTTCGATTTGCTAGTTAAAGTATACAGTATGTAAACCTCCACCTTGTAAAACAATTAATTCAGTATAAAATAGAAAAGAAAGGCAAACCATTTGTGTATAGATATAAAAAAAACATTATAAATACCTTTTTTCCCTGTTTTTCTAGTGACCACGTACCTTATAAGCTCCTTATGCAATTGAGAACAGAGAGCTGTTGGAGGAGAAACAGCAGGACACTAACCATCCCAGTGAATGGCTGTGCGGGGGGGGGGGGGGGTCAGGACAAGTCTGATTATAGGAGGAGAGCAGGCTGAGTTCCCAGCATAGCTAGAAAACTGACCACACTGTGCTTTTCCGTTTAGTCTGGTCAGTTTTCAATAGGAAAGCAGAGGGACTGGCAGGATCACCAGGGATTTCGCATAAAGGAAGCAATACAAAGAGAACAGGATACTTTCTCATACAAGTACATGGTACAGCAGACCCAAACCAGGAAGATGACATGTTGGAATAACACTCTCTTTAGGTTCTAAATCTGGTAGACTACCCTCTCTTCAGACTGACAATGCTGCTGTCCAAAGTGTCTCCTTTACTAGTTCATCCAGAGTGGGGGCACCTTTAGACAGAAAGTGTTCTACTGGCTAGATTACTGGGTAAAAATAAAGGAAACAATTAAAAAAATAATACAAATGCAGCCACCACATCTAAGGATTGGTAAGCAGCAATATATTAAATTTTTGTTTTTGGGTTTAATATCACTTTAAAGTGCAAATGATGCACATGTCTGTGTGCATGAAATGCTTACTAGACTTGGCTTTGGACTATTTACACTAAGATTTTCTAAAATCAAGTATAAATATTTCTATTCATAAAGAGAGATATTAAAAGAGTTTTAAAGGCAGAAGGTTTTTTATCCTAATGCATTCTATGCATTAGGATAAAAAGCCTTCTGTGTGTAGCAGCCCCCCTTAGCCCCCTAACACTTACCTGAGGTCCCTCTCTATCCAGCGATGTCCACGAGTGTCTCAACCATCTGAGATTCATTCTCCCTACTGATTGGCTGAGACACAGCAGAAGCGCCATTGGCTGCCGCTGCTGTCACTCAAAGTCAGCTAGCCAATCAGGGGAGAGAGGGGGCAGGGTTGGGTCAGGGTTCTGTCTCTGAATGGACACAGGGAGCTGTGGCTTGGCTCGGGTGCCCCCATAGCAAGCTGCTTGCTGGGGGGGGGCACTGAACAGGAAGGTGGGGCCAGGAGCACTGAAGAGGAGCCCGAGAAGAGGAGGATCTGGGCTGCTCTGTGCAAATCCACTGCAACAAAACGGGTAAGTATAACATGTTTGTTATTTTTATGGGGAAAAAACAAGACTTTACAATCACTTTAAGTATATCACATACAAAGGATTATGAGGATCAAACCTTCCCAAATTAAGATTCAGGTCCACTAGCTACTACATACCAGCCCTTGTCAATCATTTATCAAAAAAAATCAACTGCTCTTGTACTGTACTTCTAGTATCTGACAGTTGAATTGCATTGGGAGGGGGGATAGAGCCAGAAGGATTAAACTCCACTTGGATAGAAATGTCCCCATATACATATTCCAATCAACACTTATTTTAGTTTTGTATATATATATTAGAAATGAACTAGGTGTATTATTATTGTTGTCTTTGTTACTGTAGTGTCTTGCCAAAAGTTAGGCCAAATTTATTTTTTGAACTTCACTGGTCAGCGTTTCCTAAGCTTGGTGTTTGATTTCTTCTGTCTGCCTCTGGAAGAAGCTTCCAGAACATAGATTTCGAGGATAAACCACTGACTGGTGAATATTTATTAGATCCCAGCCAATCCCTGGGAAGGGATGCCCAGAGGGTGGAAGGAGAGGAGGGTTCTTCTTCCTCGGCTAAGAGGGTTCTCCTTCTCCTGGGGCCGCTGGGAGGCAGCTAAGTGTAAGACAGGAGTTGCAGTTGGGCCTCAGCTGATGTTAGGCTGAGGGTCTGGAGAAGCTTGATAAAGTGACAGAGGGTGGCGTGATTGACAATAGATTTAGATCAATGGACACTATTTTTTTAATTTTTAAAAAAGGATTTGTCAAACACTCTTTTGTTTTTATTACTTTGTGACACTTTTTTGGTGAATGGATGGGGGTACAATGTACCCAATACTCATTCAAATGGGGGGGCCGGGTCTGGGGGCCCCTTTGGTAAAGGGGGCTTCCAGATTCTGATAAGCCCCGTGCCCGCAGACCCCCACAACCACTGGCCACGATTGTGGGGATGAGGCCCTTGCCCCTATCAACATGGGGACAAGATGCTTTGGGGTGGGGGAGGGAGATTCCCCTGCCTCAAAGCACCCACTCCCCCATGTTGAGGGCATGTGGCCTGGTATAGTTCAGGGGGTGATGCACGGTCGCCCCCCTTTCCTGACCTGTCAGGCTGCAAAGGTCTGGTATGGATTTTGGGGGGACCCCACTCCTTTTTTTTTTTTAAATTTTGGTGTAGAGTTCCCCTCCAAATCCATACTAGACCCGATGGGCAAGGTATGGACGGGGGAGCACCCCACTCTGTTTTTTTTATTTTATTTTTTACCTGGTCTTTTTTTTTTTTTGTTATTCAGCTGTGAGCTGGGAAACCTATTGACAGCTGATGACTTATCAGTTGTTAAGGACGTCGCAGCAAGCTTCCCGCCCCAGCCTTCTAACAACCATCATACACTGCACCCTGATTGGGTAAAGCTTTGCCTAATCAGGGTGCAGACTGCACTGTGCAGCGCTCAGTGCATTGCAGGGTGTTCGTCAGGGCGAACACCCGGCTAATACCATGCAAATTCAGGTGTTCGGCGAAATGACTGAACAGGCAAATGTTTGGCCTGGACTCATACTACGGCTGAATCATTCGCCCATCCCTAATCTTTAGTATGCTGTCCAGTTGTGGTCACCAGTCCACAGGAAGAATGTGCTTGAACTGGAAAGAGTCTAGAGAAGGGCAACAAAGCTAATAAGGAGACTGGGGGACCTCAGTTATGAAGAATGACTACAAACATTAAACGTATTCTCCCTGGATAGGAAACGTTTAAAAGAGAACATGATAGCAAAATACAGATCCTTAAATGATGACTGTAGCATTGAGAGGAAGCTATTTACCTAGTTAACCTAAGGTCTCTAAAGAAGACACGTGGTCAAACAATGGAGATGAATAAGAAGTTGTTCAATCTTCCTATGTGCTTTAGGAGCCCTGGAACCTTGAGCACTCGTTTATGCAAATTTTGACTTCTGTTTGTAAAGTGGAAAACTTGTGAAGTCTTCCCTGTTTGCACACATCACTGTGATGGGGGGCACTGACAGATAGTGAGGTGCTAGGGTTAAGCCATCTTTAGAAAGTATTTACATGAGGTTGGTATAAAGACGCTAATGAAGATTTTTAAAGGTAAATATAGGCATTTTAAGTTACAGTGTTATAAACTTATAGAAAAGAAAGGTTTACTTTAAAATCTACTTCAAACAGGGTATATTTTCTTGGAGAAAGATCACAAAACATGGATCCATTGAGAACTTTTAGAAAGGTAAATTTATCTGCTACATTTTAAAGGCTGGTGTAGCTAGATGATTTTAATAGGTGCTGTAGGTTTAAGCCAAGCTGGGCACTTTGCCAAATGGTTCATCAAGAGATGGGAAATCCATGATTAGCAGAATTCCTTGGCATGACTCAGTGCCAACACTAACCGAACATGAAACAAGGCTGACAGCCCTTCG
The DNA here is from genome assembly GCF_965119305.1 of Pelophylax lessonae. Lineage (NCBI taxonomy): Eukaryota > Metazoa > Chordata > Amphibia > Anura > Ranidae > Pelophylax > Pelophylax lessonae. The sequence continues at coordinate 629,823,314 of NC_138770.1, read as the reverse complement.
GGGCATACTAGCCACTCAATAAACCTGCTTAACAACCGCCTATGAAAAGTAAGCAATAAAAAATAACATATAAAGCAATTCACGAAAACAGCGTTAAATTTGTCTACAGAATTGGCCCTTTAAAGAGTAACTTTAATGCAGCAGAGTTACAGAGTAAAACATCTTTGAATCATTAGAAGCGTTTCTGGGTACATTAATTAATATGATGCCCATTAAAGTTTAATAGAATGAGTGAAACTTTAATGTACAAATTAAAAGTTAAAGCAATTGTAAAATATTAACCTAAAAGTTACTTGAAGGAATAACTAAACAATTTCTACATTATCCAATGTTCTAGTATCCTATCATAATTCTTAATCTTTCAAGTGTATGTAAAGGCAATTTTTTTCATTTTGGATGGGGTAGGGAAGGGATAGACCCCCTGTCAATTGTTATATTATTGCTGTCCGTATCCCTGCTGGAGAGATTGGCCCTCTCTATTTGTCCTGAAGACCAGAAAGGGGTGAGAAATCTAAACTTTTAGAGATATCATTAGAGCAGGAAGTCAGGGAAAATCCTTGACTTGGGACAGCTATTCCTATGATAGCATTTTAGGGTGGGAATTCATTTTACTTTGTAGAGATTTCCTCTCATTTCCTGTTTTGTTTTCAGGACCCCTTCAGGGTAGAGGGAAATTTACCCAGCAGAACACAGACAGCAATAAATAACATTATTTTTCTAACCACTTTAAGTTTCGGAAGATTTTCCTGCTTAATGGCCAGGCCCTATTTTGCGATTCGGCACTGCGTTATTTTAACGGACAATTGCGTGGTCGTGCGACGATGTACCCAAATAAAATTGACTTCCTTTTTTTCCCCACAAATAGAGCTTTCTTTTGGTGGTATTTGATCACCTCTGCGATTTTTTTTTTTTTGGCTATAAACCACAAAAGAGCGACAATTTTGAAAAAAAAACAATATTTTCACATTCTGCTATATAACATTCCCCCCAAAAAAATGTAAAAATCAAAATTTTTTAACATTTTAGGCCAATTTGTTTTCTGCTACACATTTTTGGTAAAAACTTTTGCACAAAAGTTATTGTGTCTACTAAGTACGGGAAAGATTTATTTCATTTTTATTGTTTTTTTTTGTTTATTTACTAGTAATGGTGGCAATCTGCGACTTTTTGCGGGACTGCGACATTGCAGCGGACAGATCGGACCCCTAACTGACATTTTTGACACTTTTGGGGGTACCAGTGACATTACTACAGCAATCAGTGCTAAAAATATGCTATTGGTGATCAAGGGGTTAAATGTAAGCCTAGGGGAGTGATTCTAACAGTGGGAGGGTTGGGCTTGTGAGATGATCACAGAGATATGCCATCCTATATAGCAGGATCACATGACCTCTGTGACTATTGCAGGGAGAAGGACGGACGGCTGTGTTTACATCAGCCGTCCGTCCTTCTCTGTCAGCGGGGAGGGATCGAGGGTGTCAGGTGGCATTCGGAGCCACCTGACACACGCACTGGCTCCCTGGCTGATGAGCGGGGGCAGTAGCCCGCTGGCAGCGGCGTGCGCTCACCCCCTAGCCTCCTGAGAGTCACTTTGCCCAGGAGCGGCTGCCTACCGCAGTAAATCTGCAGCGGGCGGTCGTCAAGTGGTTAATCTAAAGTTTTTTTTAGAATCTTCCATGTATATCAATAAAACAACAGAACAACTTTTAAAGTAAAGAAAAAAAAAAAGAGAACAACACTGCATCAGCAATAATGTAAGAAGGACATACATTAATAAAGGGATGGGGAGAGTGGGGGGGGGGACCTTCAATGGAATCAGATCTAATAGAAGCATCCCACTATGATTCCAAGTGTGAAACCAAGACATTGTTAAAATGAAAAAAAAAATGCTCTGGGGCCCAAGAGGATTTAGAAAGGGCATGGGGACTCAAATGTTTGAAAATGTCATTAGTGTGTTGATGAAGGAGGGAAAAGGGAAACCAGGGAAGACAAAATATAAGCATATATAACTTCAGGTTCTAATCTCAACCCCCAAATTGGGCATTAAATAAAGAAAATCACAGCTAGCATGGGTTTAAAAAAAAAAAAAAACACAACAGCTCCCGCTGCGATATACTCCTCTTATCCTTGGTGCTGTCACCCCCAGAGTCACCCTGTCACCAATCCAGCACTGCTGCTTGCAGCCTCGTACACGCGATCAGATTATTGAACGATCTGTCGTCTGTTTTTTGTTGCATGCTAGTCTCATGTCGAAAGTGAAGAGGTTACTTTCATACGAAAATTCCCGTACGACAGAATTCAACTTCAGAAGTGATGTCATGTGTTGAATTGTTTTGTATGTGTGTGTTCTTTCGTTTCTGAGCATGCCTAGTCTTGCTCTTACGATTTTTTTTCGGACGAAAACTGTACTAATTAAACGAAAATCGGATGTTGTGTTGATGTACGATAAAAATTTTATAGCCTGCACATCCAGTTTTTGTCGTCCGAAAATCCGTAATCGGCTGTCGAAAGCACTATACTGACTATCCGAAAATTGGCAGATCGTTCGTCGGACAAAATTTTCCTTCGTATTGTGTGTACGGGCCTTAAGTTTCACCCAACATCATTCAACCACCTCCTGTTAACTCCTGTTAAGTGTGCCAATGGTGAGGGATCCCGAACTCCCAAGTGAATTGTGCACTGAGGTGATGCCACTCTCTTCAGCATTTAGGATATGCCTAAACCGTCAGAGGAAGCTGTGACATCACTAGACCAGACCGAAAACACAAAAAAAATTAAGCAGAATGATTTACTTTTAAAAGGATGCAAAAGGATAGAGAAAAGCAGCCTAGGGTGAATCCCAAGCCTGGAGCTGGGTTTTAAAGCTACCACTATCCTGAACCATTGGATAATCGTTGGATACATTTAAGTGTATCTAAAGTCATGTTTTTATTTTGAATGGCAAGGATTAGAGCCTCTATATGGTTTTAACTGAGGTTTGTGTCCCCACTAAGGAGATTCACCCTCTTTTTTTGTCCAGGTAGCTATTGTCATGGGAACTGAAAGTGAGGGCAAATTTTACATTTTAGAGACTATTCGAATAGAAATACTTGCTTCAGTAACAACTATCTAAGACAGGATTTACGTTACTTATTATTATTTGTAAGTAGCAGGACTTGAACCTGGGACCTCTGCTGCATCTGCCAATGACTTTGCTTACTGAGCCACCGGGAATGCTGGATAGTTCCATGGACAATTCCTTGAAAGATCCTGCCATGAATCTTAGTTGCCTTGAACCTTGAACTCATGAACTTCCTGATTTAAGCCATGTTTCTGCACTTCCTGGTTGCCAGAATATTGTGCCTTCTCCAGCCAATATCTTGCTTTTCTCTCTCCTGCTGCTGTTCGTATCTTCGCTACCATTCATTACCAACATTTGGCTTGCTCCTCGACTACGCTTCTGCTTTTTCCCTACCTACTATACATATGTTACTGGACCCTGGCTTGCTCACCTCCTGGTGGGACGATCCTGAGGACCGCGACCTCGTGCTAACATGCAGCAAAATGCATCTCCACCATCAGGAGCACTGGTGAACACCAGTTAGTACTTAGATTTCGCACGTCAGGTGAGCCTGCATCATCTGCCAGGGTGACCTGCCTGTGTTCCTATCCTGCTGGTTCCTGTGTTAGCTTCTACTGCTATAGCAACTGGTCTTCAAGCCTAACCCCTGATAATATAATTATTATTATACAGGATTTATATAGCTTCAACAGTTTGCACAGCGCTTTGCAACATAAGGGCAGACAGTACAGTTACAATACAATTCAATACAGGAGGAATCAGAGGGCCCTGCTCGTAGAAGAAATCTTCTGTTATATCTCGAGACAGAAATGGAGTTGGAAAATCTCCTAATGGACATAAACAGCAAAAAGTGAAAGCAGTTTAAATAATTTCTTACTTTATCCAAATTTTTAAAAAAGTTGTGGCTTCAGATATATATTTAATCTAGATCACAAGTTACTCAGTATGTAACAGATATGGCACGATATACTCTACATATTTCCTAAACTCACAATTCTGGACATTCAATCCCACCATGGGAAACTACTGTCATGCCCAGGCATTATTCAAGGAAATCACATGCATAAAGATTTTCCACCCTATCCATTTGGCATCTGAGATAAAGGGCTAAAGTTGCTCTACCCACCAGAGTATGTCCACCTTCAATTTGGGAAAGCTCACACATGAAGCTCAGGAAACTAAAGACAGATTTGTGTAACACATAAGTATTCCAACGTGTTACCTTTATTATAAAGGGCTAAAAGATTTTATTGCCCTTTCTATTCTTAATGTATGAACCAAATGTTTTCACTGGAGGCTCACTCAAAGCTTTGCCCATTTAAACAAATACTGATGTGAAATATAGGCAACAAGGCAAAATGTAACTGCCAAATATAAATTGTGAGATTAGTGAATTGCTACATCTATTTTCACCAGAGGATCATTTTACGGTGGCAGGAATCCAACCTGTGTGTGTTCTATTACGTATTTTACAACGTTGGAGAGGAGTACTTTTTTTTTTTTTTAACCAGGATCATGATAATGGTGGAAAATCTCAGTAACATTATGTAATGTATCGTTTATTGGGTTCTTTTTTGGCCAAATTTTACATACCGCAACAACCCTGGAACATAGAAAAGTGTTATATTAGGAGTTTTAAAGCTGCACTTGGAGTGGAGAATCAAAACTTCCCATGGAGTGAGAACTGACACTTGACGCGCCGAGTTCCATGTTCTCAAATCTTTACCAGCCTGATGATAACTTTACAGTTTGTCTGAAATCTCGTGGAATGTCCTTTTTTTCCTGCCAGACACTCCCATAATTCTTTGTTTTCCAGTAGGCGGTAGACCCATTTGGAAACGTGCTAAGATCTGTTACATAAAACTGTAATCCCTTCCAACACACAGATATTCAAAAATTGCATATTGTGTAGCCAGCTTTAAATACACATATTGTAAATTATATATGAAACATTAGGAATTTAGAATAAATTATATAGTTTATATTCAAACTTCTGCTTCAACTATTTTTAGACAAACTGTTTTAGGTTTTTCATTTTATTTGTGGTTATTGGAGATGATGTGCTGTAGAAAAACAAAGAAAGGAAAACAAAAAAAGAAAATATGGGCTACAACTCAAGAATTTTTTGTAATACTACTACATTATTTTGGTCAGTATTTTTTTTTAGAGATGGCCGTAGGCATTGGCGTTAAAACTGCTAAACTAAGAGCTTCTAAACCAGTGAAACGTGTACCCCCTCAGGCTATGTCTACCATTTCTTGGGGATACTTCTGTCAACTGGAGTTCACTGATTGAACAGTAAAAATGGACCTTGCATGTCCCATAAATGGTCTGAAGACATATCAAAAATCTAGAACATATTATATTTACGAAGCCAAATAAAATATAAAGCATATAAAATGTGATTAATCTTCACAGAAACCTGATAAAATTTCTGATACCAAACAAGAAAACAGCATAGTCAAACCACAAATATAATGTGAATATATCACAGAACTCTCTAAAACTTGTACTGTACATCAATTTATACTAAACTTTGTTAGTTACATTCTATATAGTTTGCTCTTTGCTTTACGCATTTCACAAGAGCCCAACCACCTTTATCAGGACCTAGAGGTCCAAGAACACCAACACAAAAAAAAAAAACAAATCAAACCTTACAGCCAAGAGAAAAACTCAAACAAAGACAGGGGAACCCCTACCATAGGTGTAAAATATATATAGAGAGGAGATCACATGTAACCGACAAGAGTTAAAAATCAAATGGAGGATGCAAGCAGCCTTAGTGGTAGTTAAATGTGTGTATATATATATATATCAGTATTGTGAATAGGTATTCCAAACTTGTAAAGCAAATTGGCCATAAAGTGTTGATAACGGGACTAGCTTCCATTAGAGTAAAACCAATATCATTCAATCTGCTTCATAACCAGAACTTTATCTAATTTGATTGCTCAAAGGTATAAGAAATATTAATTAAGCTATGTTTTAGTTGTGTAAACATAATATCTTCTAATTTGGTATCAATAAATTCCCAGTTTGGAGTTATGATTTATGATATGTAGTTCCAAGGATGTAGGCATTGGCGAGTTCAATGAACCTAGTTTTCTGGCATCAAGACCTCTGAAAAAAGTACAAAAAAGGAAAAATATACATGTTTGGGGGCATCCAGGGGGGAGAGGGAGGAACGTGGGTGAAAGGGTAGAGTTGGTTCTTAAGGGGTATTGGAAAAATATATGTATGCCATCACACACAGCAACTAGTTACTTGTTAAAAATTCTCTTTAATGAGTATTTAAAATCAAGACTTTTTCTATAATTTTTAAATTAAAGACCTTAACCTCTTGCCGATTGCAAAATGCATATATGCAGCTGCAAGAAAGGTGGGCCTTAAAATCTAAGGAGTTGTCTTCCATAAAAGAATGTCCTCAATTTTTACTTCAACATACCACAGTGTCAGATGTTGCCTGCTGCACCACTTATAAGTAAAGCTTGGTACTGTGGCATATTATTCATAAATATGTAGCACCATCCTAGGTAGGTGCTAGAGTGTGTGTATCGCCAGTCCGGGATTATCTCCTGAATTATCGCAGCAGTTGCTACCGGCAATGATGGGGTAAAGTGCTCAACAGAGTGCCATGTTCCAAGAAATTGTTGTGTCTGGCCAAGTGGATTGCGGGACAGCAATCAAAGAGAAACAGTGTTGTGTCATGGAGGGGAAGTCTGTTCTACAGTTGCCATTTCCATTTAATCCATATAAATGATAAATCCATATAAAAATAATAAATTATAATAATAAACTATATTTCATATAAATTTTTATATAATTTAAAATAGCATAATCTGCAGTTGCTGTACTTTTCAATAAAATTGTCTTTGTAATGTTTGACATAAGAGCGAATGATCTACGTTACGTTGGTCGCCAAATGCTATCAGTAGGCAAAAGTTTCAAAATCTTCACATAGCAGATTAATGACCTGATATAGTTATGGAACTACTGGGAAATTGTGCTACCAATATATGGAAACATATGACAAAATGTTGTAAATTCCAATCCCTGAGGATATTTCTGTTATAGATCTATACTTGGAATGACAGAGTTTTCTATTATGCATAAAAAATTTCCATGACACTTGCCAGAGCATCTCTTTCTTAAAGAGAAACTTTATAAGATTCACACAGTATACCCCGGCTGCTATAGCTATGACTTTTGCAGCAGTGTGACCATCCAATGCTTATTTATGTAAATTATCAATAATCCTTTTGATGTTTGTTTTTCATTAACGGTAACTATAGAAAATAAATTTTTTTTATTACTTCTTTAATTTGACCTGTCAAGGCATATTTACTTGAAAGTTCAGACTGAGGTTGATCTTAGTATCATTGCCTAAACATAAAAAAAAAGAAAAGAAAAGAAAAAAAATCGTCTATGCAAGTATGTATTTCTAACTCAAAAATTCCCTTCTATTGCTTTCAGCCTCCTCCAAATCTACAAAGTTATTTGCAGTAAAAAAAAAAAAAAAAAAAATACATTTATGTCATTTAATTTTTTTACTGAAAATATTTGCAAAATACGTGAATAGGGTTGTACCGCAAGTGTGAGCCAAGCACTTGACTTGAAGTTGCAGTGCTATTTCCCCAATGCGAAATTTGTTTGCCAAGAAAAAAAAAAAAGTATCAGGAGGTTTCAGCATTGCCTCCGGAATGCCTGCAATGCCCCTGTCCTCTGAAAAATTAACCACTGCAGGTCACTCATCAGAGGGGTAATTAAGCCCTTAAAATCCATACTAAAATTGCTGTCAGAAAAATTATCAGGCCATGCTTCTTCAGCTTCAGAACCAAATGTATCTTTGGAAGAAGTATTCAGCATGGGGGTTCTTCATGCCAAAACTGATCTGCAGATATAACTTCAACAAAGTTCAGGATAGATTTCCAATGCATTCGGTTTTTAGAGGGTATGGATCGACATTGTTGGCTGCAGGTTGCTACTGCTTGGGATTCATTATTTACCTGCAATGAAAAAGAAGAAGACAAGTGACTACAAAGGGAAGTATCACTCTACCAACATGTGAAATTTGAACAACCTATGTAAGTTATGTAAAAAGTTATGTCCATTTTTGTGTTTTTTTTTCACTGAAGCACTCTTATTTAAAGAGGTTGGAAAGCTCAGGAAAAAAACCCCTGAAAGACAAAGGCATAATGAGCTAGTATGCATCGCATACTAGCTCATTATGAAATACTTACCTTAGAACCAAGCCCCCGCAGCGCCGCCCGCTCATTGGTGACCTGGCTGACATGTTCAGCCGCCTTCCTTCTGGGTTTGCGTCCTCCGGACATCTGATTGGCCAGAGCCACGATGACATCACTCCCATACATGCGTGTGGGAGCCGCCGTTCACATCACAGGGCTCTGAAGGAACAGCACGGGTGGCCTTACCTTCAGAACGCATGCGCCAGTGATGTCACTGGATGCATGCAAAGTAAATATCTCCTAAACGGTGCAAGTTTAGGAGATATTTACACTACCTATAGGTAAGACTTATCATAGGTTTACCTATAGTTACAAGTTACAGAGAAAGCATTACTTCCTTTTTAATGGCTATTTGGTGTGCAAATCCAAAAGACGCTCTGCCAAAGTTGTAAGTAAATTTGTTACTAAAGGCCGAAAACTAGCAATTTTTTCCTTTCCAAATGGTGCATCTGAAAACAAAAGGCTAACCTAGGTATAAAACTTTACGTTTTTATTACTGACTTTTTGTTTCCCTTTAAATTATGATTTAATTTACTTCTGCTTTTAACTCAGTTCTTTACCAGGTTGTAATTTGGAGAGGTGAGGTAAGGAAAATGACCCGGGTCCCATTACATACACATACACTTGCTGTCAGTTTTCTTTGTGGGTTTTTTATTGGCCGAGAAAACTCCCAGAGTGAAACAGCCATGAATTACTTTTCGTTTGACTAACAAGAGGCAATAATGGTATGACCTGGGTAATTAGTAAGATTTAAAGTCATGGAGCTCAAGGAATTTTAGGTTCCTTTGATACACAGCTAAACTTCAACCTGTGATGTCACAGAGTACCGAAAACCACATTTGTAAGTGGATAAAATTTATTGTTTTACTTAACATGATGAATTAGCTTTTTTTGTGAAATTAAGTACAGAGAAGAGATGTAATACTTTGTGGAATTTACAAGTGTTTTGATTGACCGGTGATCCTGAGGAATGGAAAAATCCACTGAAACCTTAAAGTTCTGGTGAAAAAACAGATGTTTGCTATAGAGATCTGACAGCTACATCTTCTCGGAGGAAATGTGTTTGTCCAAAATGGCCTAAATAGCAGCGGGATGCTTCTTTTTGCAAGCCGATCCTCGGGCCCCGGGGGGACAGCAGAGGTGTATTTCGGGAACAACTACCTCATAAAACCCTGGGAGAATAATTATCTCATCATAAACACACCTTTACAAGTGCCACGCTGACAAATTTAGATAATTTATGTGTGACAGTTCAACCAGGCAATGCATTTACTGTTCTTAGACTTACTGTAGGCATGTTTGAGCTACGAATGTTTCAGATAAAAATTTATAAAACATGAAAGTTCTACGAAAGCCATTTAATAATTTAAAGCTATTAAAGTGGACCTACACTTTCTAAGGGCACTTCATTTCCCATCATTTCATGCTGCTTAGCAGTACCCCCATTTTTCTCTCTAATTAATAACCATGCTAGTTTTAAAAATCTTGATCTAATAAGGCCCATTTCACACATACGGTCCGTTCAGTTCATCAGTTCAGTCACGTCAAAATGTATCCGTTTTTTATCTGTTTTTCATCCATTTTTCATCCGTTTGTCGTCCGTTTTTTTATCCGTTTTTCATCCGTTTTTTTTACATCCACTACCAATGCAAAAACGGATGAAAAACTGACCATTTGTCCATTTACATCCATTTTTCGTCTGATCCGTTTTTTTGACGGATGAAAAATAGGTCTTTCATACGTTCAAAAAAACAGACATTGACGGAAGCTGATGAAAACGGATGTTAACAGATGATCATCCATTGTCATCCGTTTTTACATAGAGATGCATTGATGTCCGTTTTTCATCCATCAACGGATGGATGAAAAATGGACAAATGGACCGTATGTGTGAAAGGGGCCTAAGGCTTTCTTCTCACAACTTGTCTTGTCAACCTATTTATTTCAATGGCACTAGTTCCAATCAATGTGACTTCAGTCACTGTGTCTTTAACCACTTCAGTTCCTGAAGGTTCACATCCGCCCTTCATGACCAGGACCTTTTTTGCCATATGGCACTGTGTTATTTTAACCACTTAAGCCCCGGAAGATTTTACCCCCTTCCTGACCAGGGCCTATTTTGCGATTCGGCACTGCGTGACTTTAACGGACAATTGCGCGGTCGTGCGATGCTGTACCTAAACGAACTTGACGTCCTTTTTTTCCCACAAACAGAGCTTTCTTTTGGTGGTATTTGATCACCTGTGCGATTTTTTGATCATGCGCTATAAACAAAAAAAGAGCGTCAATTTTGCAAAAATAACAATATTTTTCACATTTTTTATATGAAATTCCCCAAAAAAATGTAAAATCAAAATTTTTTAACATTTTAGGCCAAATTTTTTTTTTAACATATGTTTGGTAAAAAAAATCGCAAAAAGCGTATTTTGATTGGTTTGCGCAAAAGTTATTGCGTTTACTAACAAAGGGAAAGATTTTTGTCATTTTTGTTGTTTTTTTTTTTTAACGTAATGGCAGCGATCTGCGATTTTTTTTGCGGGACTGCGACATTGCGGCGGACAGATTGGACCCTTGACTGACATTTTTGACACTTTTGGGGTTACCAGTGACATTACTACAGTAATCAGTGCTATACATATGCACTGTTACTGTAAAAAAGCCTTGGCAGTGAAGGGGTTCACTTTTTTGAGAGGGAGGGGTTAAGTGTGTCCCTAGGGGCGTGTTTATAACTGTGATTGGCTGTGGCTTGATGTGTAAGAACAGTGATCAACGGTTCTACATAGTAGAACCGTATGATCTCCATTCTTACACAGGGGAGAATGACAGGCGGCTTTGTTTACATTAGCCGCCTGCCTTTCTCCCGGTGTAACGGACGATCGCGAGTGACCGGCGGACATCGGGTCCGCCGGGCACATGCGCGGGAGAGTCCGTGACCGTGCGGGAGCACGCCTCCGGCGGCACACGCTCGCTCCCTAGAGCCTCAAAAGCTAGCGACGTAGCACTACGCCGCTGTATATAGTCATGAGCGGTTAACTGACAATTGCATAGTCGTGAGACGCTGTACCCAAATAAAATGTATGCCTTTCTTCCCCCCCCCACAAATAGAGCTTTCTTTTTGTGATATTTGATCACCTCTGCGGTTTTTATTTTTTGCACTATAAACTAAAAAGTGTATATTGATTGGTTTGTGCAAAAGTTATAGTGCCTACAAACTATGGGATATTTTTATTTATTTATTTTCACTAGTAATGGTGGCAATCAGCAACAGTCAGGACACTTATGGCGCTTTTCCACTGCATGGAACCGTACCGGTTCGGCACGCTTTTGTGCTTTTCCACTGCGGTACCGCATGGTATAGGGTCGGAACGGTTCGGTACGGTACGGTATAGGTTTGCTTTTCCACTGCATGGAACCGAACGGTACGGTACGGTACGGCTCTGAAAAAACAGTACCTACTCGATTGTGGTTCCAACAGGTACCAAACTGGTACCATATCCCACAATCCTTTGCATGCAGTCACTACTAGCCACTGATTGGTCAGAGAATCACACCCACCCCGTTGTTATCCCACCCACTTAACTTTAGTACTACTTTAGTGGAAAAGCAAACCTATACCGTACCGTACCGAACCGTTCCGACACTATACCATGCGGTACCGCAGTGGAAAAGCAAACCGGGCCAAGCAGGGCCGAGTAGAGCCGAGCCGGTACTAGCCGGTACTTGCAGTGGAAAAGTGCCATAAGGTATTTATTTACTAAAGCTAGAGAGGGCAAAATTACTCTAATTCTGCAGAGAAACCAATCAGCTTCTAACTTCAGCTTGTTTAACCACTTGCTGACCGCCCAACGCAGATTTATTAGTATTTATAATTTTATATTTAACCACTTCCATACCGAGTCATAGTAATATGACGTCGGCATGGTGGTTGTACGGATCCGGGCGGGCGTCATATGACGTCCGCCCGCTCTAGCTGCTACTGCGCGCCCCCGGGGGCGCGCAGCGCAGCGATCGGGGGTGAGGCTCGTCCCTCGGACATAGCCCATCCCTGATCAAGGTAAACAGCCAATAGAAATTGGCTGTTTACCACGTGATCGGCTGTGTCAATCACAACCGATCACATGAGCGGCTCCAGCACGAGCCGCTCGTTCTCTCTGCAATGCGCGCCCCCGTCGATCCCCGATCTAGGTATGAAATTGGCTCTTTACCACGTGACCGGCTGTGTCCAATCACAGCCGGTCACAAATGTCAACAGAGAACACGGTAACTAGCTGTCACCGTGTTCTCCTCCTCACACACTGATCCTGTGTGAGGAAGAGAGTGTGGTAACAGCTAGTTACCAAGTACAGTGCACCCCAAACACACTGATTCCCCCCCCCCCCCAATAAAGAGCACCTGTCACTAGCCCATCAAAGTACCCGAGTACCTGTTACCAGCCCATCAGGTACTCTGATGACGGGTACTCTGATGGGCTGGTGACAGGTATTCAGGTACTCTGATGACAGGTACTCGGGTACTCTGATGACAGGTACTCGGGTACTCTGATGACGGGTACTCGGGTACTCTGATGACAGGTACTCGGGTACTCTGATGACAGGTACTCGGGTACTCTGATGACAGGTACTTGGGTACTCTGATGACAGGTACTCGGGTACTCTGATGACAGGTACGCAGGTACTCTGATGACGGGTACTCGGGTACTCTGATGACGGGTACTCGGATACTCTGATGACGGGTACTCGGGTACTCTGATGACGGGTACTCGGGTACTCTGATGACAGGTACTCGGGTACTCTGATGACGGATACTCGGGTACTCTGATGACAGGTACTCGGGTACTCTGATGACAGATACTCGGGTACTTTGAGTACCTGTCAACGGAGTACCCGTCATCAGAGTACCTGAGTACCTGTCACCTACCCATCAGAGTACCTGAGTACCTTCCACCTGCTCATCAGAGTACCTGACGCCTGAAGTACCCGAGTACTTGCCGCCTGCTCATCAGTACCCATCACTACTCATCAGTACTCATCAGTACCTATCACGTATCAGTACTGATCATCAGTACCCATCAGTACAGTATCACCTATCAGTATCAGTACTACTCATCAGTACCTATCACCTGCCTGTCACCTGCCCATCAGAGTACCCGAGTACCTGTCACCTGCCTATCGGAGTACCCGAGTACCTGTCACCTGCCTATCGGAGTACCCGAGTACCTGCCACCTGCTCATCAGTACCAGAGTACCTGTCACCTGCCTGTCACCTGCCCAACAAAGTACCCGAGTACCTGTCGCCCTTCATACAGCCACCATGTCTAAGTCCAAAAAAGTTTATATACGTCCTCCGTTTAAACCTAAATACCGGTGTTATGGCAGCAGATAGCTGCCATAACCCTGGAATTTTTTTAAACGGTGGACGGTTGGCTTTCCGATAAGGGTGGTCCCAGCGGCGGATTCGCCGTGGGATCACCCTTCCGGGATGGCGGAAGAGGTGCCCCCCCCCTCCCGCCGCGTCCGGTCCTTTTCCCCGCTTACCGGACCCGCCGACAGCAGGGAAAACGATCCGGTCCCGGATCCTCACAGACAGGATGTCGAGTGAGGGCAAGCTTGCCCTCACTTGACTCTATGGTCTTGGAGGACCGGAACTACGGAAAATGTTGTTGCCTAGCAACCGGTTTAAAGGTCCTTTTTTTTTTTTTCATTTTATATAATAATTTTTTTTTTTTTCTTTTTTTTTTCTTTTTTTTTTCTATCTTTTAGTGTACTTGTGAGATCTGAGGACTTTTTGACCCCAGATCTCACAAAAAAGAGGTCCTGTCGTGCCTTTTTCTATTACAAGTAATGTTTACATTTCTTGTAATAGAAATAAAAATGATCCATTTTTTTTTTTGTTAAACGGTGTAAAAATAAAAAATAATAAATAAAATAAATAGTAAAAAAAAAAAAATTAAAGCACCCTGTCCCCGTTAGCTCGCGCGCAGAAGCGACGCATACGGAAACCCTGCCCACATATGTAAACGGTGTTCAAACCACACATGTAAGGTATCGCCGCGATCGTTAGAGTAAGGGGAATAATTTGAGCCCTAGACCTCCTCTGTAACTCAAAGATGGCAACCTGTAGAAATTTTTAAATTGTCGCCTATGGGGATTTTTAAGTACCAAAGTTTGTCGCCATTCCGTGAGCGTGCGCAATTTTGAAGCATGACATGTTGGGTATCTATTTACTCGGCGTAACATTATCTTTCACATTATGGAAAAAATTGGGCTAACTTTACTGGTTTCTTTTTTTTTAATTAAAAAAAGTGAATTTTTTCCAAAAAAAATTGCGTTTGGAAGACCGCTGCGCAAATACGGTGTGATAAAAAATATTGCAATAATCTCCATTTTAATCTCTAGGGTCTCTGCTAAAAAAAATATATAATGTTTGGGGGTTCTAAGCAGTTTTCTAGCAAAACAACTGATTTTAGCTTGTAAACACCAAATGTCAAAAATAGGCCTAGGCAAGTGGCTAGGATGCATAATGATGCTCCTTGGATGTTGGGCCCCTCTATATGGCTAGGCTGTGAAAAAGTCTCACACATGTGGTATTGCCATACTCAGAGGAGTGGCAGAATGTATTTTGGGGTGTCATTTTTGCTGTGTACATGCTATGTGTTAGGAATATCCTATAAATTGACAACTTTGTGTAAAAAAAAAAAAAAGTTTTAATTTTTTTCCCACATTTTCCAAAAACCTGTGGAAAAAAATGATATGTTCAAACGACCCATAATGCATAATAGAATATACGTTGGAGTGTTTGCTTTCCAAAATCGGGTCATTTTGTGGACTTTTCCATTGTATTGGTGCTCTAGGGCCTTGAAAAGTGTGATAGGTAGTAAAAAAGTTTTATGTGTATTTATGCTCCTAGAACGCCTGAAGGTGCTTCTTGGACGTGGAGTCTCTTTTTGTGGCCAGGCTGTGTAAAAGTCTCACACATGTGGTATCGCCATACTCGGAAGGAGTAGCAGAATGTATTTTTGGGTGTAATTTTTGCTGTGTACATGCTATGTGTTAGAAATAGCTTATAAATTGACAACTTTGTGGGAAAAAAAGAAAAAAAAATTGTTTTCTTCATTTTCCCAAGAATTGTGGGAAAAAATTACAACTTCAAAAAACCCACCATGCCTCTTACTAAATACCTTGGACTGTCTACTTTACAAAAAGGGGTCATTTGGGCGGTATTTGTACTGTCCTGACATTTCAGGGCCTCAAGAAAGGAGATAGGCAGTCAGTACATCTGGTGTGATCAATTTTCAGTAATTGGTACCATAGCTTCTAGACTCAATAACTTTCACACAGACTAAATAATATACACTAATTTGGGTTAATTTTACCAGAGACATGTAGCAGTATACATTCTGGCCCAAATGTATGAAGAAAAATTAATTTTTTGCAAAATTTTATAATTGAAACTAAAAAAAAGTGTTTTTTTTTTCAAAATGTTTGCTCTTTTTTTGCATATATCACGAAAAAAAAAACCCAGTTGTGATCAAATACCACCAAAAGAAAGCTCTAATTGTGTGAAAAAAAATGATAAAAATTTTGTTTGGTTACAGTGTAGCATGACTGAGCAATTGTCATTCAAAGTGTGAGAGTGCTGAAAGCTGAAAATTGGTCTGGGCAGGAAGGGTGTCTAACTGCTCTGTATGGAAGTGGTTAATAATATATAATATTATGTGGCATTATTTTACTGTTAAACGCAAGCATCTGCGGGAGATGAAGCAAAAATGATTTGAAGAAATCATATTGATCTACATGTTAGCAGGGACCTGATTCCATCACCAGCAACAGTCATGCTGGCCCATGGGAACCCTACCACTATCATTCTGCAACAATGCATGAGATGGGTTACCATGCACCTGTAGTTTAGAGGAACTGTGCCATAATGGTCACTCACATGCTCCTGGCCAGGGGCCCAACTCCAGGAATAAAAGAACGTCCATAAGATTAGAATTTTTAACATTTTTACAATAACAGAGTGCACAGTTCTTCCCAATACACATTGGCATCTCTTTCTCTTTCCACACGATATCAGCATTACAATCCCATTACATGGGAATGCCGACCAGCACTTCCAGTCTCCTCAACAGTAGGTTCTCTTAGATGGGTTCCCGATGGGGCCTATAATGGACCTCCCCCAAATAGAAAGCTTCATTTGAACTGTAATCTATATAGTGATGTTTCGTAGGAAACCTTTTCCCATCAGCCTCTGCCCTAAAGTTCTTTCAGTTCCAGAATATGAAGGGGTAGGCTAACCCCACCCACCGTACCCACCTCGGGGAAGGGTTTCCCTAAAAGGGGTACTAATCCCTGCTTATATGCAGTAGATAGATATACAACTTTCAAAAACAAGTTGTGTTTGACTCAGAGAAAATCCTAATGCACATAAATTGTATACAAGAAAGGAGTTTGCTCGTGGCAGGTGATCCAAGGAAATGTGCCACATCCCTAATATGAATACAAAGGAAAAATTCCCCTGGATTTGGGATTTTTTAGGCACACAAATGTAAACGATTCAAAGATCTATGCAAAAATTATATTATTTATTAAAGTGATAAACATATAAGTGTATGAACAATAAAAGCATTAAAGGCGCAGTCCATACTCCTTGGACTGCGCTGGCTGATCCCCAGGTGTGGTGTCCGCTTTTTCACTCTCGCACAGTTGGTCCACACTGTCAGCCTTCTGGCGTTACGGCCTTCCTTTTGGGACTTCAGGTGGCCACACTGATTTGGAAACAGGGGGCCCGCATTTGAAATCATCCCATTGGTTTATTCCAATATAGTGGTCTTGTTTGACCTATGGGACATATCTGTTCATGACAGTGAATCCACATTTGCGGTGAACAAGCTTTGTTTTTAGCTACCCTACAGGCTTTACATCTATCGCAAGACTAACCATAACACTTTCCAATTTGAACCTCCCCTGAAGAAGGAAATTGACGTTCCGAAATATATTGAGCATTGGTTCCTGTCATCTTATGGTCATGGTTATTTTCTTGATGGTTATATAATGCCTGTAATGCTTTTATTGTTCATACACTTATATGTTTATCACTTTAATAAATAATATAATTTTTGCATAGATCTTTGAATCGTTTACATTTGTGTGCCTAAAAAATCCCAAATCCAGGGGAATTTTTCCTTTGTATAAATTGTATACAAGTCCAAAAAAATCTATTCTTCAATACATTCATGCCTAAGTGTATACAGTTTTCTTAAGAATATTTTTATTTTTTTTTGTAAATTTGTTGCGAGTGCATGCACAGACTGTATAAGAAAACTGTATATGATGAGACATGATGCAAAAAATACTATTTAAAATAGATTTTGAGTTTACATAATATTTAACAAATAATTAATCACGTTTCCTGTATTGGGGTATTCTAATTTACTTGGCTTACTTGGTTTCTTCAGCATGGAAAGCACAGTAACCATCAAAATAAAACTTTAATAAGATATGACAATTGGAATAATTTTTTGCTAATTCACAATTGTACAATTTGCCTTGTTTATTAATAGATGGAACAATTAGTCTATTGTTAACAGCAAAAGAAAACGTAAGCCAAAATATAATTTAAATCTCCCCAATGAGAGTGAGACCTTTGGACGAACTGTTGAGGTTGCGTAAAATTAAATAATTAAAATATAAAACCTGGAATTTGATGTTTACAGAACTCTTAATCACCCCTCTGAAGCAATTAAAACCATCAAACCATCTGCAGGGCTGTCATCTTTCCTGGAGTTTTGTTTGTTTTAATTTTTGTAAATCATAAATCCACAGAACATTAAAGTTTAAGTCCAACTTTGGTGAATAATAAAAATCAGTCTCCAGGAAGCTTTAAAAATAAAAAAACAAAGCTTTTTTCTGCAATACTATCCAGTGTTGTGTCCTCACCTGTGCTGTTTCCCTGCTGCCTGCCACCCAGCATCCTCCAACCCATTTCCTGTGAGCCCTGGCCTTCATAGACACGCCCCATCATGGTGCACCATCAAGCAGGCCAGAGCTCACAGTATTGCAGGACATATCAATATTATATTGTATTCAATTATATTATATGATATTATATGATATTATATATTATATTATATTATATTATATTATATTATATTATACAGTTTTATATTCTCATGCCTCTATTCACATCACTTAACTATTGCAATTTCTGAGCCTAATAAAGTAAATTGTACGTTCTACTTTCTGGGCAAACAGTCTTCTCCTTAATCAAAACTTTAACATGAGCCCTTTTCAATATTATTTAACATCTTGTCCATGCAAAGTACGTCTAGATAAGCAGTGATTTTTGAATGTGTAATTACCATACCTTTTTTTTTTTTTTTACTAAATTGTCAAAACTTAAAAATTACAGTGCTAGATTAAAGGCATTTTGTACTGCCTTGGAAGTATCTGCAGTGGACAAAAGAGGCTCTAGCACCAAGGGAATTTACCACTCAGGCCCCATGTGCCACCTGGGTCTGGGATCAAAGGGGCTCCACAAAAACACTGGGATCAATTTAAACTGAACACATACTTCTTCTGTAGCAGCCAGCAGTATACTGGTGTCAGATGGTGTCAGACCCTAGGAGGGGCCGGTGACGTCACCCCAGCCTAGTGAAGAGATGTTAAACCCCGAGCACTGTTACATTAAAAGAGGTCATATACTGCCCCATTTTTTTAAAACACAAGGTATTTTTACCAGCTGAGATAGAGGAAGAACTGTTGGGAAAGTGCTGGCATCACTGGGTTGGGGGGTGGGGGAGGGGACTTTTTTACAGATTCTGTAATTTTTCCCCAAATTTGCTAAATGACAGCGTCTCTTTTGTACAACTTAAAGTTTTTGTTTTATATTTGCCTTGAGATGTTTTCTTTCCCATGTATAGTACTGTAAATGAGTACACAAATATTTCTGGGTTGGGTTTGTGAACAGTTTTACAAACATTGCTCGAAATTTTTAAATTTTTGAGGTTGAGTTACAAAAACTGGAGAGTGCAAAATCTGTGCATTTGTAGCCAATCAGCTTCTAACTTCAGCTTGTTCAAGCTTTGACAAAAAAAATAAAATGCAAACTCATTGGTTTCTATGCAGAGCTGCATCAGATTTTGCACTCTCCAGTTATAGTAAATCAATCCCTTTGTGTCAAACCCCACTGAAGTCTATGAGGGGTAGATATTGGTAAAAATTAAAAGCAGTATCTCTCCCTTCACAGAACTGACAGCTCCAACATACAGTAAGAATACGCCCATCCTTTTATAGAAATGGGGCTGGGTCATACAATCCTTCAAATTATTGGCTTTTGAGACACCAGGGCCAAAGGCTCAGCACTGTAGTATAGATGTTTCTTATTTCTGGCAGTGACCCTGCAAAGTTTTTTTTTTAAAAAAGCATGGTTTATGAACTTTGCAAATCCCAGGGATTGACCAAAAACCCATTGCAGTGGTAACAAAATATGGTAATATACTGCGACAACCTAACTATGGTCTCAAAAACACATAAAAGCACATAAAAGAGCAGCCAACACAAAATCCTGAATGGTAGATGAATAGAATTGTAAAAAAAAGGTGTAGCGCTAAAAATGTGTCAGATAAAGTCCATATCCACAAGGAAAGGTCAATATAAAGATAGTGTCCAAAATGCTCAACTCTTCTGTGATTGATAGAGGAACCACCACCGTCACCCAATTTTAAAGCCTCTTACCGGATTGAAATGACCCTCGTTACAAAGGCCAATATAGCAGGGGCTCCCATACAAATGGTACAATCCTCGGCTTCCCCAATAGTCCCCTCACTGATCTTTACAGTGCGCCAGATGGTGTTACAGAACTGGACAGAAAATTATCAGTGGTTATGTTCAATCAGATTCACCTTTTACAACAGCTGAAATATAGGAGGAGATCACTTCCCAGCATGCAGGCTCCAATAATCCGCACAGTCCCTGGACACTGACCCCAGGAGCTCACACTCCACAACGATCTCCTGGTTAACCAGAACCTCATCGACACTAGGACTAGGGATCTCTCTGGTTTCAGTTTGCAAACAGTTTTACAAATCTTGATCAAAGTTCCAAAGATTGTGTTGAACCCAATTGAACTCTATGATATATGAATCTTATTTAATTGTGTCCATTTGTTGGGATAATGAGCTATTGTCAATTTAAAAAAAAATGTGAAGCTGGCACTGCCATGGAGGACATGTAATTATGCCAAAATTAAAAACGAAACCTTTCCGCTAATGAGGATAACTAGAACAAATGTCTAGCAGATCTAATTCCTCCTGTATTGAATTGTATTGTAACTGTATTGTCTTCCCTCATATTGTAAAGCACTGCGCAAACTCTTGGTGCTATATAAATCCTGTATAATAATATTAATAATAATAATAGCAGATAAAATACTTACGAAGAGAAAAGGGAAGACTTATTTAAGTATGATTCAGCTGATTTATTAGCTTGTTTATATGTGTCTCATGCTCACCAGGAGGAGAGTGGGAAAGAGGACAGTTGAATTTATGATGCTGCTCAGTTAAATCTGGTGATGAAAGCTCCCCTATCTCTGTATACGTCTTTATTCAGTTTTAGGTCAAATGTGGTTTCCATTAGGATTATTACAGTCTCTAGCACCCACATGGAACGTTCCTTCCTATCATCACAAGCTAGATGCCATTTTACATTGTGTTTAAGCAGTAGGACATAAGAGATGAATCAGCTGGGTGAATATTTTTTTTTTTCTTTATTATTTAGGATCGTTCTTTTTGCATGGACGAGAGCAGGGATTGACAAATCAAAATGCCAAGCCCAGTATTGTAAAATCTTTGATCTTTCCTTCTGATATCATTGCTCTGATCATATTTGGTTTTTCCCCAAACTGAGCAATATCTGGCTTTGTTTAACAGATTTCACAATAGAGGTTCATACTTGGTGAAGACACACACCTCTGTTGATAAATCCCTGACGTAAGAGAAAGCGGGGAGCTTGGGTAAAGATGAGGCTACAACTTCTAACATGGTAAATGTTTTCCTGAGTCACTTCTGGGAGGGGAGACCGGTGATCCAGCACTGTAGACCTGACCCACCACCAATTGGTTTTGTTTGCAGCCCCTCTTCATCACACTGCTTTAGTCTCCTGTACCCTGAGAGAGCCCCACTTTTGGAAATCCAATAGGAAGTGTCTATGTCACAAAGGCAGCAGTAGTGTGGGCAACTTGAGCTATTGATCTCTCTAAACAACATGCTTTTTACAACAGATGGCAAAGAGGCAGATTGTGAAAAGGAGCCATTTACTGGCTATCAAGCCTACATCTGACTAAATTAAAAAGAAGAAATTATAGTTCTACCATTTTTAGTTGAGTCCCAATCATAATACGTAAATAAAGAAAACATGGAAAAACACTATACGTCCTCTTTAAATTTCATTTTGATTGTTACTTTTACCTTTGTTGTCTATGGTATGTTCCAGTGTACCCTCTGTGCCTTAATATGTTAGGCAAATCTGAGTTTAATTAGAGCAGCCTTTCCTTTTCAACCCTTAAAAAAGCTTTCCGGTCTCAGGTAACCTCATACATCTCATGATACATTAGTGTGATGGTCAGTGGAAAAAATGTTCCTTACACTTGGGGTCATTGGGAAGAAATACCCCCCTACAGATAGCGAAGATCAAGTACAATGGTGTCAGTGGGAACTTACCTAAAAGACAGAAATTGTTCATTGCTCGTGGAACTCCTAGCAACCTCAGGAGGAACTCTAGGGTTCCATGAAACCCTGGTTGAGAAAACCTGAAGTCAGAAAGTCAGTGATTAGCCCATGTCTCTGCTGCTCTTTGTGCCACAATATTCACTGGGATGGGTGGCTTCAGTGACCAAAAGACCTCCCTTTATTTCAGGGCTTCTGTGGTTCTTTAGAACAGTGGTCCTCAACCCTGGCCTACAGGGCCCACTAACAGGCCAGGTTTACAAGATAACTGAAATACATCCCAGGTGATATCATTTGCTGCTCAGTGATTGCAGTACTCTAGTCTGCATCTCCCCAAGGTAATACTTAAAATCTGGCCTGTTAGTGGGCCCTGAGGACTGGAGTTGAGGACCACTGCTCTAGAACATGGCCAAATGAGCCTGGAGTTGTCTCCTTTAGATATAGATTGAGTTAGGAGCTTCAACATGTGTATAGGTTTTAAAGTATAAGTACATTCACCTTTTTATTTTAGATTTGGATAGAATGAGAAAGGTTAACCAATTGCCGACTGCCGCAAGTACATATACTGCGGCGGTCAGCCCCGGCCAGGCAAAGTGATGTACCGGTACGTCACTAGCCTGTCACTGGCTTGTGAGCCAATAGCGGGCGAGCGCGCGCCCGCCCCGGCTCGTTCCCTAACAAGTCAGTGCGTGTGACCGGCGGACCCGATGTCTGCCGGTCACTCGCGATCGTTCACCGGGAAGGGAGAAAGGCAGGCGGCTAATGTAA
Organism: Pelophylax lessonae; assembly: GCF_965119305.1. NCBI lineage: Eukaryota > Metazoa > Chordata > Amphibia > Anura > Ranidae > Pelophylax > Pelophylax lessonae. Next base: position 629,800,516 of record NC_138770.1, on the reverse strand, counting down.
ACAAGCCGCCTGTCATTCTCCCCTGTGTAAAAATGGAGATCAGACTGTTCTACTATGTAGGACCGTTGATCTCTGTTTTTACACTAGTAGCCATGTCCAATCACAGTTAGAAACACGCCCCTAGGACACACTTAACCCCTCCCTCTCCAATACAGTTAACCCCTTCCCTCCCAGTGTCATTTTTACAGTAACAGTGCATATGTATAGCACTGATTCCTGTAGTAATGTCACTGGTAACCCAAAAAGTGTCAAAAATGTCAGTCAAGGGTCCGATCTGTCCGCCACAATGTCGCAGTCCCACAAAAAAAATCGCAGATCGCCGCCATTACTCGTTTAAAAAAAAACACCAAAAATGACAAAAATCTTTCCCTTTGTTAGTAAATGCGATAACTTTTGCGCAAACCAATCAAAATACGCTTTTTGCGATTTCTTTTACCAAACATTTGTAGCATAAAACAAATTGGCCGAAAATGTTAAAAAATTTTGATTTTTACATTTTTTTTGGGGGGGAATTTCATATAAAAAAATGTGAAAAATATTGTTATTTTTGCAAAATTTACGCTCTTTTTTTGTTTATAGCGCATGATCAAAAAATCGCACAGGTGATCAAATACCACCAAAAGAAAGCTCTGTTTGTGGGGAAAAAAAGGACGTCAAATTAGTTTAGGTACAGTGTCGCACGACCGCGCAATTGTCCGTTAAATTCACGCAGTAAAAAATCGCAAAAAACCCCCTGGTCAGGAAGGGGGTAAAATCTTCCGGGGCTTAAGTGGTTAAGAACATCTGTAATCCATATCCGAAAGTAAAAAACACTTTAAAACTAAACTTCAGCCTCACCTTCACTCTTGAACAGTTGTACAGGCTTCTCTCCTGTACTTGCTTACTTTGATTTAAATGCATACTGTGAGCTCCTTACAGTGTACATTAGAAGCTGTAGCAAGTCATATACAGCTCATCTCATTTCCTGGCTGGAGGATATTCAGCATCATCTAGCCCTTTCCTCCATAACCTCCCTGTCCCTGAACTGCCTCCCCCATTCTGTCCATTTCAGTTCTTTAATCATTGAGGCTCTGCATCACATACAGGTATTACCTTGGTTGGTCTGCATGCAAACGCAGTCTGCCTAGAAACACCCACTCCTCTAGAATGATACCCACCCATAAAGGCATTTCGATATTTGAATAACTTCTCTAAAAAGCCAACCCACTAATTTCATCATGACTGAGGGTTCTTGAGAGGTGCTATCATGTTTTTAGAAAGCTAGCTACAGCTCCCTGCCAACCACTACATCATCTGCCTGCATTGCACTCAGAAGCACAGAGGCCCAGTGATGATGTCACTGGGTCTCAAATAAGATATTTAATGAAAACAGAATGGTTTTATATACATTTTATTTACCATGTTGATAAGGGTGAAAATAGAGAATCCTATAATTTGTATCCACACAGACCTAAATACTGTATACTGATAACTGAAAATTATGTAAAATTATAATTTGTCTTGCAAATGTAGCACACAAATACTACAGCCTCTATAATTGCAATTCTTGTAACACAAGTAGCGCATACTCAGACTGGTCTGAGGTAATAAGCGGGGTCCCCCAAGGCTCAGTCCTGGGACCGACCTTGTTCAATTTATTCATAAACAGCATTGAGGACGGGATCAGTAGTTCTATATTAGTTTTTGCAGATGACACAAAATTGGGCAGGGCAATAACTGCACAGCATGAAGCAGATATCCTACAGAATGACCTGAACAAAATAACAGAGTGGGCAACGACATGGCAAATGAGGTTTAATGTGGAAAAGTGTAAGGTTTTGCACTTGGGGACTAAAAACATAAAAGCACAATACACTTTAGGGGGGGGACCTTTGGGGGAATCAAAAATGGAAAAGATCTGGGAGTCTTGGTAGAGGATAGACTAAGCAATAGCATGCAATGTCAAGCGGCAGCTGCCAAAGCCGGCAGAATATTAGCATGCATAAAGAAAGGGATGTATTCCAGAGATAAGACTATAATCCTTCCACTTTATAAAACTCTGGTCCGACCGCATCTGGAGTATTCTGTCCGGTTCTGGTCGCCAGTCCTCAGGAGGGATGTGTTGGAGCTGGAGAGAGTCCAGAGAAGGGCAATTAAACTAATTAGGGGATTGGAGGACCTTAATTATGAAGAGCGTCTGCAATCGCTCGATTTATTCTCCCTGGAGAAGAGACGCCTGAGAGGGGACATGATAGCAATTTATAAATACCTCAATGGAGTTCTCAGCATAGAAAAAAAGCTATTCAGTCGAAAGGATTGCATGAGGACTCGAGGACATGCAATGCGATTAGAGGAGAAGCATTTTAACCTCAGGCAACGCAGGGGGTTCTTTACTGTTAGGGCTACAAGATTGTGGAATTCTCTACCACAAGAGGTGGTTTCTGCAGGAAGTATGGTTGCTTTCAAAAGACTCTTGGACGTACATCTCAAGGATCAGAACATTCAGGGGTATGAGAGATGATTACGGCCACACACACCTACACAGGTTGAACTGGATGGACTATTGTCTTTATTCAACCTCACCTACTATGTAACTATGTAACAATAATTTATATAGTATAGTCATGAAAATAAAATGCCTGATAACTATCATTATAGGAATATTTTACGAGGCTCCATACCACGCTTCTATGTACAGGTTGAATATGGGTAGCCAAAAAAGTAGGTAATTGTTTGTCAGCTTGAAGTTTTGTCATTATATAGACACAGAAAATAAAATAAATGTAAATTTGCCATTTGAAGATTCATTTTTTCTTTGGGAAAAATCAGCAAATATATCTTGAATAATTTGTGGTAAAGTAAAAGCTAAGAATTGCTGCCCTTGCCCGGTATAATTTCTCATTGCCCATTCATAACCACATGAAGTCATTTCAATGTTCCACTATTATTTTCACCATCTCAGTCTCAGTTTTGTCGCTGGTCCTCTCTAATCGCCGTCTTCTGGTTGAGATGCCCATACAGAAAATATCTGAGATTTCCACAAGAAAGAGGTCCCAGACCAACCAAACATATTTCATTTGATTTTCCAAGTAAAATTTTTTAAACAAAAAAAAAAACCTCAAGAACTTTTACTACTTTTCAATGCAAATGTCTAATCCTTTGTGGAGCTCCTCCCTTCCCCCCACATTAGCGTTTTGCGCTGTTGCCAGCAAAATATGATTTCAGACGTGTGTTTTCCATTCCACGGAGGGAATATTGAATATGAAGGAACATTATTCTGAGCTACATAAGGGCTTTCACCCCGCCATAAAACTGGAAAACACTTCAAGAGAAAAGATCTTTCCTGCTGGACTGTAATAGACCTTCTTATTGTATCCACATAAATATGAAAAAGATTAATTGCAGTTAATACCGGCCATATAAATTCAAATTCCAATAAAAATGATGTGAGACAATAATTCTGATGACATCACCACTTCAACAGACAATGTACATGTGTTCCTGATTAGGAATATTGCTATAAATCCTGTGCACCAATACGCTGATTTCTTTGAAGGGGAAAAAAAAAAGTATGGCAGCTTATTATATATTTTTTATATCCGACAGGATATATAGGAAGTGATAGGATATATAACTTTAAAAAAAAAATCCTTCCATTTGGAGGATAGTAATTTTATCTTGGCATAGAAGACCATAATAGCAACATGAGATATACATATTGTATTATTGTATAATATAGATATTAGATAGATAGATAGATAGATAGATAGATAGATAGATAGATAGATAGATAGATAGATAGATAGATAGATAGATAGATAGATAGATAGATAGATAGATAGATAGATAGATAGATAGATAGATAGATAGATAGATAGATAGATAGATAGATAGATAGATAGATAGATAGAATATATTACCAAAAGTATTGGGACACCTGCCTTTACACGCACATGAACTTTAATGGCATCCCAGTCTTAGCCTGTAGGGTTCAATATTGAGCTGGCCCACCCTTTGCAGCTATAACAGCTTCAACTCTTCTGGGAAGGCTGTCCACAAGGTTTAGGAGTGTGTCTATGGGAATATTTGACCATTCTTCCAGAAGCGATTTGTGAGGTCAGGCACTGATGTGGACAAGAAGGCCTGGCTCACAGTCTCCACTCTAATTCATCCCAAAGGTGTTCCATTGGGTTGAGATGCAGGCCAGTCAAGTTCCTTCACCCCAAACTAGCTCAGCCATGTCCTTATGGACCTTAGATAAATATAAGCCTCAATATGATTAGATCTCTGCAAAGTAAAGGGGTATCATCATCCTATTGATCAGCAATATTGGTGTAGCTAGGGGTTACCCCCACTAAACCATCAGCATGTTCAAAATGGACTCGGTACCCAGAAAATAACACAAATTTATATATAATAACGTTTTTACATTTTCTGGGTACAGAGATACTTCATTTTCCACATGCTGAGGGTTTAGTGGGGGTAACCCCTAGCTACACCAAAATATCTTTATGGACTTTGCTATGTGCACTGGTGAGAAGTGGAACTGGAAGGGACCATCCCCAAACTGTTCCCACAAAGCTGAGAGCATGAAATTGTCCAAAATGTCTTGGTATGCTGACACCTTAAGAGTTCCCTTCACTGGAACTAAGGAGCCAAGCCCAACCCCTGAAAAACAACCCCACACCATAATCCCCCCTCCACCAAATGATTTGGACCAGTGCACAAAGCAAGGTCCATAAAGACATGGATGAGCGAGTTTGGGGTGGAGGAACTTGACTGGCTTTCACAGTCCTGACCTCAACCCCACAGAACACCTATTGGATGAATTAGAGCGGAGACTGGGGCCTTCTCGTCTACATCAGTGCCTGACCTCACAAATGGACTTCTGGAAGAATGGTCAAACATTCCCATAGACACACTCCTAAACTGTATGTAAAGGCAGGTGACCCAAAACTTTTGGTACTATAAGATAGATAGATAGATAGATAGATAGATAGATAGATAGATAGATAGATAGATAGATAGATAGATAGATAGATAGATAGATAGATAGATAGATAGATAGATAGATAGATAGATAGATAGATAGATAGATAGATAGATAGATAGATAGATAGATAGATAGATAGATAGATAGATAGACGGACAGATGGATAGATGGATGAGATAGATAGATAGGGGTGAATATCTTCCAATAGGAGCACCTGTTCCAGTAACAAACTGCCTATTAGGGAATTTTGCTTTACTTTGGAAAGATTTCCTCTCATTTGTTGTATTTCATGTGAATTGAAGGGAATGAAAATCTCTCCAATGGGTCACAGACGGGAGAAACCTAATAGCCATTTTAGCTTTTTTTCATCAAAAACTAAAAAAAATAAGTTCTGGCTTTAGATAGAATTGGAGGACAAAGAGGAAAGACATCTTTACATTTTAAGAAATCGGAGGAGGAAGATGTTGTAGTGTTATAGTGTCAGTTCCTGCACAGGCTCCCTGGGTGAACAGACCCCTCCACTGCATGAAAGGCAGATTGGAAATGGACTTTAATATTTACCCAGAGTTGCTTGGAATAGTTCTCTTTGTTTTAACCACTTGACCTCCGGAAGATTTTCCCCTCTTTCATGACCAGGCAATTTTTTTTTTTGCAGTGTGGCACTGCATTACTCAAGCTTTCTCTTGGTGGTATTTGATCATCTCTGCAGTTTTTATTTTTTGCAGAATAAACAAAAAAGCCTGACAATTTTGAAAAATGTATATATATATATATATATATATATATATATATATATTTTTTTTTTTTTTAACTTTAAGCTATTAAACATATCTAATAAAAATAATAAAAATGTCTTCATACATTTAGACCAATATGTATTCTGCTACATATTTTGATAAAAAAAAAATAAAATCCCCCAAAAAATATATTAATTAGTTTGAGCAAACGTTCTAGCGTCTACATACTATGTTATATATACTGGAATTTGTATTTTTTTATACTAGTAATGGCAGCGATCAGCGACTTATAGCAGGACTGTGATATTGGGGCAGACAATCAGACACAGACTGACACTTTTGACACTTTGTGGGAACCAGTGACACTAGTACAGTGATAAGTGCTAAAAACATGCACTGTCACTGTATTAATAACACTGGCTGGGAAGGGGTTAAATGTCTATGGCAATCAAAGGGTTAACTGAGTGCCTTGCCAGTTTTTTTGTGTACAGTGTTTTTACTAAGTAAAGTGATCTGCTTTGCAGAGACACAAAATCTATCACTCCCCCCCCCCCCCCGTCAGAACAGAGCTCTGCCTTGCTTACATAGAATGTCCGCCGGAATTTCGTAGTCCCGTTAGAAGTTTCTGGTTGCCACCATTTCTAGTAAAATAAATAATTAAATAAAAATCCCATAGTCTGTAGACGCTGTAACTTTTGCACACCCCAATTAATATATGCTTATTGAGGGGTTTTTTTTTATAACAAAAATATGTATCAGAATATATATTGGCCTAAATGTATGAAGAAATATGATTTTTTTTTTTTTTTAGTGGATATGTTTTATAGCAGAAAGTATTGGGTTTTTTTTGTTTTTTTTTTTTCAAAATTGTTGTTTTTTTTCTTTTGTTTATAGCGCAAAAAAATAAAAACCACACCAAATGAAAGCTCTATTTTTGGGAAACAATAACACAAATTTGGATACAGTGTTGCATGACCACGCAAATGTCAGTTAAAGTAGCGCAGTGCTGTATCACAAAAAATGGCCTGGTCATGAAGTGAGGTAAATCTTCAGGAGATCAAGTGGTTAAAGAGGAGTTTCAGTCTGTAAAAAAATAAATAAATAAAAGTCAGCAGCTACAAATACTGTAGCTGCAGGCTTTTAATTTAAGGACAGTTACCTGTCCAGGTATCCCTCGATGTCGGCACCCTTAGCGGATTCGTCAATCGGCTTTGTGTACAGGCGCCGGCATTTGTAGTAAGGGAAACAGGAAGTGAAGACTTGCGGCTTCCCAGCCTTTTACCTACTGTGCAAGCGCGAGTCGCGCTGCACTTTCTGAATGGTCCCGCCATCTTCTAAGTCCTCTGTGTGTTCCAGAAGGCAGCGGGGGAAATAGCATTGCCACTTGTCTGGGATTCACTCGGACACTTTGGGTTTTGAATTATGTGTCAGTGGCTCAGAACAGGGCTTGACAGGGGGGTGAGAGGACACTATGCACCCCGCATTACTATTCTCTTTGGAGCGCCCAAAGATGAAGCAGGTCTGTTACAATCCTATGGTGTAGGCTAAAAAACAAAAAATTTGCTGTGCGCCCCTAAGTGTTCGGGTTTGGCTTGAAGAAAAAATGGCAACCCTAGAGGGGGAGGAATTAACGTTGATCACCATGCAGAGATCCTACCAGGAAGTGGCAGAGAGTACCTGTCAAACCAGGTACCTGCTCCCCCTTTCATTCCCCCCCCCCCCCCAAAAAAAAGTGCCAAATGTGGCAGTGGAGGGAGGGAGGGTGCGAACAAGGGGAGCTTCCCCTTTTGGGTGGAGCTCCACTTTAAATGTTGCAGTTTACTACCACTTTAAGTAGTAGATGTGTATGGAATATTTTTGGAGAAGACTTTAAATACTACCCTTGCTAGCATGTATACTGTGTTATACTGTGTATACCTTTACAACGATAAGTTCTGCTCTTGTAGTATCTATTCCCTCTTCCAGCAACCAAGCCTGTGTGTTAGTCACATCATGAATTGCTGTCTTTGTGTGAATTCCCCAAGTTATAAATGAACAGAAACTTTCTGCATTCCTGATAAATACAGAATGGTCGATCCCACAGGAACGAGCCTCACTTTTTCAAATACAGAAAAAAAAAACCCATCAAACCTTTCAGCTGAAATGAACATTCCCAATTCTGTGCTGCAGAAGGGATCAGAGCCAGAGAGACTCCAGCACACTGAACAGAGCAAACATCTTTTGGCATATACATCATTAATATTAAAAGAAAAGCATCCACTGAATAGAAGTTGCTACATTTATGTCGTAGCACGTCTGCATTTCATTAGAGCGCCGATATCCCAGCACTAGGCGCTGCTGAAGTATGAAGTATTAAATGAGAAACAGGGAATTATATTAAACAGCTCTCTTACTCCAGGATAAACCCAATAAGCACCGCTGGGAGGACAGTTCAAGGTCTGTTCTGTAGATAGAAGCGGCAGGATTTATCCGCTCGCTGAATTTCGGGTCTGGATTCATATCTATAATCTAACGCTACAGTTCCGTAAGCTCATGCTAATGCTACAAGCGAGTAAGATGTGTCTAAGGCCATAAAATAGCGATAGCAGACCATGTGACTGCAGTAGTGCCCAGAAGCACACAACTGTCTGACGTAGGCTACAAACAGACTGGACGGTTAGCCCTTGTACACCAAATCCTGGTGTTTTTGCACACCCCGAAACACATACGTGCGGCATCCAACCCAACTGACAGCAGCTTGGCAAAATGTATGACAGGCTGAAATATGCAATGGCTGGATGTTTACTAAGCGGTACTCGTGTGTAGGACTAAATGCGTTCAGGGGCGTATGCCTGGAACTACTGCTATGCGGGCACATGTCCCCGAACACATATGGCCCAAATGGGAGAACCACTCAATACAGCATCCTGTACTTATACTGCACCTATATTTGCCAGGCGCACAATAATTCCAAGATTTAATGCACATAAGATAAATGTCCAGTATTCATAGGGCATTATACATGATAAACCTTCAGGCAGTTGCGTCTGGAACAAATAAGTGAGGCTGGGCTCCCACTGCTGTGCGGAGCGGCTGACAGCAGGGGTCCGGTGCGTCCCTGTTCTTCATTTCAGGGATGAATCAGGCCCGAATTTATGGCTGAATTCGGACCTGAAACAGACCAGAAGACGGACAGGACTCTTCTGCAAACCGCTCCACAGCCTTCCCAGGGATGTGTGAATCGGCTCCATTGAGAGCCGGTCACAGTCTCCTGACATGCGAATTGGATAGGGGGAAACCCGCATCCAATTCGCACTAATATGAACCCAGCCTAAAGCTCAACTTCCGTGTTGATTGCAGTGCTCTGACTCAGCAAAGGGCATGTCAGACCCCTGCAGAGAGACCACTGCTTTCCAACAGACAACAAACTTGTGGACAGGAAAATTGTGTAATGATAATTTAACAGGACCTGGCAAGATGTCTTGCAGGTTTTTGTGGAACAATTCCTCTCATTGACACCAACAATAGGGCACTATTCTTTCCATTTAAACCAATGATGGGGCACTATTCCTTATACTGACACCAACAATGAGGCACTATTATTCCCACTGACAGTAACAGCAAAATCCCTCCTACTGACATCACTGATGGGGTGGCATTCATCCTATGGACACCAATGATGGGGGCACTATTCCTCCTACTGACACCAGTGATGGGGCACTATTCCTCCTACTGACACCAGTGATGGGGCACAATTCCTCCCACAGACACCAACAATGGGGCACTATGCCTCCCATGGACACCAATGATGGGGCACTATATCTCCCATGGACACCAATGATGGGGCACTATTCCTCCCACAGACACCACAACTGGGCACTATTCCTCCTATGAACACCAAGGATCCTATTTCTCCCATGGACACCAACAAGGGGCACTATTCCTCCCATGGACACCAACAATGGGGCACTATTCCTCCCATGGACACCAATGATGGGGCATTATACCTCCCACAAACACCAATGATGGGGCACTATTCCTCCTACAGACACCACTGATGGAGCACTATTCCTTCCACTGATACCACTGATGGGTCACCATTTCTCTCATTAACAGCAACAATGGGGCACTATTCCCCCCATTGACATTGAAGTATAGACAGGCACTTGTACAGTTATGTAGCAAGGCAGTTCAATTATGCAGAATGGTTGCAGTGTGCTTTAGGATTACAGCAGTGTGCTTTAGGTGTCAGCATGGCTCTTTCCACAAGGGTTCTGTGCTAACAGAATGTTGCACAGGGATGCACCAATGCTGGTAGTCAGAGAAAAATAAACATCTTTCTCCAGCTGACAGAGGGTCTCAAGGGTTATCTGGGTTTTTTCCAAGTGCTGTACCTCCTCCCCTGGAACTTGTCTCTAATGGTAAGCCTATGGCTGCTTTTCCTAGCCAGGATGTACCTGTCCCTATCTGTGTATTTCCCATACCACAAGGCCCTCCAAATGACCCAGCTGGGGCTATATATAGCCTTTCTAGGTCTACAATAACCGCTGAAATTTGTATCATCACTCAGTGGGACAGTGGCACACACCCTCCTACATCCTGCTCTACAGCATGCTGGCAGGGGACAGACTTTTCTCATACCTCCCAACTTTTTAAGAGGGGAACGAGGGACACCTATTAGCAAAAATATGTATGAATAGGACACTCCGCCTGCCATGCCCCCTTAACCGTCCGCCCTATAGCAGTTTTATGTATACATGAACCGTTGGCGGCTCGCTCCCGCTGTGATCACACACAGTGGGAGCCAAGTGGTGAGTACCACGGCCTTGATGCCTGCCGGCACCCTCTGATCATCCTGCAGAGAGGCAGAATGGCAGTCTGTCTATGTAAACAAGGCAGATCGCTGTTCTGACAGGAGGGAAGGCATGGATCCTGTGTCTCTGCAAAGCAGGGACTAGGATGCATGTCTTCCCCTAGTAAAAGCAGCTCCCACACAATACATATAAACACTGGTTAGGCACACAGTTAACCCTTTGATCGCACCTGATGTTACACCCTTCCCAGCCAGTGTCGTTAGTACAGTGACAGTGCATATTTTTTTAGCACTGATCACTATATTAGTGTCAAAAGTGTTTAAAGTGTCAGTTAGTGTCAGAATGTCCGCCGTAATATTGCAGTCCCAATATAAATCGCCGATCGCTGCCATTACTAGTAAAAAAATAAGTAAAAAATAAAAATATTCCATAGTTTGTAGATGCTATATCTTTTGCACAAAACAATCATTATATGCTGGGATTTACCAAAAATATGTAGCAAAATACATATTGGCATAAATTTAGGAAGTAATTCGATTTTTTTCAATTTTTTGGGAATGTTTTATTGCATAAAGTAAAAAATATTTAGTTTTCTTTTCAAAATTGTCGTTTTTTTTTTATTTATAGCACAAACAATAAAAAATACAGAGGTGATCAAATACCACCAAAAGAAAAGCTCTATTTGTGGGGAAAAAAGGATATACATTCTTTTTTTTTTTTGGGGTAAAGCATCGAATGAATGTGCAATTGTCAGTTAAAGTAACGTAGTGCCGTATCGCAACAAATTACCTGATCATAAAGGGAGGGGGAATTCTTTTTTTTTTTTTTTTTCTACCACTACTATTCCTTTATATTGACTTTTGAAAGTTACAAATGCAGTTACAATTTAGAAATTGGATAAAAGGTTTAGCACTGGGAAACACTTTTTGAAATATAAATATTGCATTTTATATACTAGTATATAAATCAAACCCAAATGTCTATTCTAAATTAGGAGGAAAGAGGGACAGAGGGACTTTGTTCCAAATCAGTGACAGAATCAGGGACAGTTGGGAGCTATGCTTTCCTACCCAGGTAGTGGCCGCTTTCTAAAGCAAACTGACTAAGACTTTGCCCGCTTTTTGTTTTGATGCATCCCTCCTAATGTAGGATCCTATTCTGCATTGCTATAGTCGAAGCTGCACGCTCCATAATTTATGCATATTTTACACTCTGCTCACCCATCACTCATCCATTCCATTTACTCATAATCACAAGCAGATTCTTCACACATTACACACCCTTCCATAAATCATTTCACTTTCCATCTTTTCTAGAGGTCCCGCAGGTGCAAAGTCACGCCTCTGGGTTATGGTGAGATGGATTCCTTCCTATAAATCATTGCAGATTCCTTGTTAATCCTTTTAATGTAAGAAAATTCCATTGGATTATCAGTAGCCCATGGAGATGATATGATAAAATAGGGGGCAAGCAGGTGGCAAGGCTACATGCTCTAGATTACCGCTGCCCTACGAAGGCCCTTGCAAAGTATTACTGCTGATGGTGGTTAGGCTAAGTAATAGTAAAATATATTCCTGTTATTCATGGCTGCCATGTTTTAATCTTACTACATGTTGGGAGAAGGACCATAATCACCCTAATCACTCACCTGAACCTAGCACCAAATATGTTTTTTTGGTTTGTGTATGAATGCTAAGTAATACTTTCAGGTTCTTATAACCTCTCACAGAGATCCCAATACTCCCCATTAAAATACGTTGATGTGTTTTTCTCCTGGTGTCATGGTGCCACCCTTGTTCAGGCATCATCCAAGGTCAGCATCTACTTTCTGAACCTAGCGGATGACTTTCAGATGACTCAGCCACAAATGTCTGACACAGATTAGCCCCTGCTACTGCCTCTCACCCTATGACTTGCTTCACAGTCATATTCATTAGGGGAGGGGGACTGCAGAAATATAGGAAACAAAGAGGTTGATAAAGGCGCTACCTATTGGTGATGAAATGCTAAAACCAAATGGTGTACCCAACAAATAGTTAAACCATAATCTGTTTCCATAAAGTGCACCAGAAATTACGTGGTTTATTCACATAAACTGCACAAGTGACAAAACAAAATATATCTGCTTATAAATATAAAGTGCACAAGTGATGAAATTATCCCACTCCACTAGGGGAAGGTACTCAATTTTGTCCTAGACCAGACAATGTACCAAAAATAAATATAGTGCCAAGTGCAAATAAATAAATAAACAATAGCGGTGATAAATTTTATTCCAAAAAACAGAAATAATATACAGTGCAATTTCAAACGAGGGTATGGTGCTCACCGTATTCCCAACATATATAATTTGATGTGTAAGTGAGAATAAATAAATATAAACTCCTTCCTGAAAGTGCTGAGTGCAAAATGGTGGAACTTTGTTGGAATAAATGAAACAAAGTTCAAGAATAAATTAGAGAAAAAAGAAAAAAGAAAAAAGGTTGCGTACACCAGTATGGCCACTAGGTGTCGCACCGTGTATACGACCTGTTTGCTTGCTTTGGTAATAATAAAGCTGTATCGAGCAATTTGGGGTTCCCTCCAGTCCAGAATGAGCAAAGGGCAGGTTCTCTAAGTGCTCAAGCGAAAGAAGGAGACCCCATGAAGCAAGGTATAAATTCAGTCAATGTAACAAGGACACATAGTAACTCACAGTGTCGGCTGCTATAGATCAGTGTGGTAGCCGGGAAGCTTCCGCGTTCCACAGCCCGAGCTCCACAAACCGGAAGTGACGTATGACGTATTAGACTACACCCTACGCGTTTCGTCAGAGGACGTCTGCTGGAGGGAATGGTAAACACCCGAGAGTCCACCGATCCACTTTATATGCTCCCACGTGCTCGGCTGGTTTGAGTGCTCCTGACATAAAAAGGTACTATAAGGCCACTATTCTAGACCAATCTAAATTTTGGTGGACTCATTCACAGCAACATAGGTGGCTTCAGATCGAGCAAGTGGTACTGAATTGTCCACCCAAGCACATGCTTGCAGCTCTTTGGCTACAACTACAGCCGTCAAAATTTCCTCTATCCTCGGTTAATGCGACTATCCGAGTCTGGCAATCCATTTTACAAATGTCTCAGGGCATATCAGCAATAACTCTCAAGCTACTACCACTGCAATCTTTAAACTTATTATGTCAGGACCTAGGGATCGACTCTTGGGTGAATACAGGTCTAACTTCGATTGGAGACTTATACAACCAAGGCCAGCTATCTGCCTTCTCTGTACTACAAACCAGGTCTCGTATTCCAAATAAAGATTTCTTTAAATATCTGCGTATTCGGCACTCTTTGGAAAAAAGCCTATGGTCTTCATCACCACTCCCACTACAGATTATCCAAAACTACCTACAACCGTCTAAATCCTGCAAGGGGATCTCCTTTTTCTATAAGCTGTTGGCAAATGGCTCGGACCATCAAAAGCTTCCCTCCATGGAAAAATGGGAACAACATCTGCATTTCACGGAAGACACCAAAGGGTGGCACCTAGCTATGAGATACCCTCTAAAATTCTCCAAATGTTTGTCGCATTGGGAATCGGCTCTTAAAATTCTGCATTTTTGGTATTACGCACCAGGAAAATTGTCACGCATTTTCCCAACACAATCGAATCATTGCTGGAGGGAGTGTGGACAATTCGGCTCGGCATCGCATATTTGGTGGTACTGCCACGAGATCACTGCATTTTGGAGAGCAATTGATTCGCTCATTAGTCACATTATGGGACAACAGATTTCTCCGGATCCGCAGACTGCCCTACTAGGAGTGGGGCTGTATAAATGGCACGTAGACTTCCACCCTGTCATCACACACATTTTGATAGCGGCACGATTGGCGATAGCAAGAAACTGGAAATCCTGACACCTACCTTGCGTCAGTGTATACTCATTCTGAACCAAAACATGCATATGGAATACATGTTTGCGAAGGCTCACTACAGACTAACAAAATTCTTCACATGGTGGAACCCTTGGCTTAGAAATCCCGATAGTAGTTTGGACATCACATAAACTTTACAGCTCTCCTTCTTGGCCCCCTGAACGGCAGGCACAAGAAATTCATTAACCAAGGCTGCCTACCTTCCCAAATGTAGTTGTTTCCAAACCTATTGGGAAAATACCAATCTTAATAGCAAAGCTCCTGCCTATGATTTACTCATAACATGCAACGGATACCCTCATCTGGAAGTCCTCTAACTTATGGTTTTGGAGCTCGTATGGGACTCCTCCATTCTAGTTTATTGTTTTTTTTAACTAGTAATGGCAGCGATCTGCGATTTTTTTTGCGGGACTGCGACATTGCGGTGGACAGATCGGACCCTTGACTGACATTTTTTACACTTTTGGGGGTACCAGTGACATTACTACAGTAATCAGTGCTATAAATATGCACTGTTACTGTAAAAATGACACTGGCAGGGAAGGGGTTAACTTTTATTGGTGATCAAGGGGTTAATGCATGCCTGGTGCTTACTGACGTGTGTGGGGGGAGGGGACTATGTGACACAGGCACAGATCGCAGGTTCAGCTATGCTGAATCCTGCAATCTGACCCTGTCTGTCACTTAGGAGATCCGCCCGCTTTGTTTACACAAGCGGGCGGATCTCCACACTCGATCCCCGACGAACGGGGAAGAGCAGCGGTGATCAACGCCTCTCTTCCCCTGGCCCGACTCCCGCTGTGACTGAAAACAGCGGGAGCGAGCCTCCGGCGGCACGCGCGCGCCGCCGAGAGAGGGGGATGTCTGGTGACGTAGGTCTACGTCGCCAAACGATAACGAGCCACTGTGCCGCAGTAGCAGCACAGTAAGCAGTGGGCAAGTGGTAAATCCGGTGTTCACTTTGCACCTTATATTTTTCCTTTTGCACCTTGCACATTTTTTATGGTTATAGTTATTGCTGTACAACTGTATATCTTGTATTGTACAATATAATCAATTTCTAGTGCTTTTTCCGTTAATACCTACCAATTGTTATTATTCTAAGATAAATTATCCATTTTAGGCAGCGCCCTTCCCCCATACATTCTTGAATATCTCTTCGAACTATACCTTTAAGGTGGGCAGCAGCCAAGACCTTATTATTCTATCCTAAGCGCAGATCCATCCCCCCCCCCCTTCTTAAATCGTATTGTATCTGTACTGCCGCCCTTTAGTGCTGTCAAAATTGTTGACGCTATATATTAAATTATTATTATTCTATAAACAGAGTGTGGTACTTACAAAGTCAACTAATGTCATCCAGAACATCCAGCTTATTTGTTGGAACCAATTAATGGGAAAAAGGGATTTTTTTTTTTTTTCTGATAACATTTTTTTCATTATATTTATTTTGTTAATGGGGTGCCTGGATTTAATTTTGAGGGCAGTCACCTCTATGGTGTGCAGGATGCCTGAGAAGTAATCTGTAAATATTTTCAAACTCCATCTTGTTTTGGACCTAAAAGACAATAAATAATTTTTATTTGAAAAATGTTGTCTTTGTACGCCCCTAGCCAAAACAGCGAGCATAGCCTGTGTGGCCCCACTAACACAAATAAACCATGGGTCTTGTATGAACCGATCGCCCTGATATTTTTAGCACAATAAGACAACTATGCGCCCCTCAGCCCCCCGTACAATATTTATTACGGTCCCAGTTTTAAAGCTACAGACCAGCAAAAAAAAAAAGTTATTTAACATAGAAGAGGCCTTATCAGAAGACTTTCTGGAATCTCAATGAAAATATCCCATTCGGTACAAAGAAAAAGCTAATACGAGAAACATTTGACGTTTGGTCATGGGAGCAACATGGCCAGTATTTATTGACTTAACATATTCTTGGCAAACAACGTTTCTGTAAATCAGAGGAGTCGCAGACAAATAGTCACATGTAGACCCGAAAGTGAACGTATGTAATTGTCCCGAATTAAATGGGTAAAGATAAACTATTAGTGGAACGGGCTAACTATAGTTCTTTGTTACTCGCGGTATTCTCCAGGGGCCTTGTGGCCAATAGTTTATAAAAATAAATAGGCTACAAATCATTAGTGGTACTGTAGATCTTGTATTTCCATTTTTTACTAATGAAGCTTAAGAAAACATAATGCAGTCACTGGCAGTGCTTGTGTGAGCTCTACTTGGTAATCTGTATGACACAGAATAGGGATTGCCCTTGGCTATTTGGCACCGAAAATGGAGCTTAAAGGAAAAATGCCTTCTGCTTGTAATTAGAAAGTATTTAACTTTGCTTGTCTAGAAGTGCTTAATAAAGCAAATGGAAAAGAAGATACAGACTTAATAAAAATCCTAAATAAATGGTAAAGCAGATGTTCGGCCAAACAGCAAAAATGCACAATTAAATATATGTATGTCACCTGTTTTGGCTGCCCAATTTTTCAGTTCTGTTCAGGCTTTCTTGTGATTTCCACAATTTAGAGGATCACACCGCAATGAAAAGCCTACGGCTCAGAAGCCTCCCATGTCACCTTTCTGCTTGCAGCTGGGTCACTGGATTAAAAATGAAAATCACCAAACTGATAAGGTCCTTACAGTATGGCATAACATTCCCTCCACCAGTCCCTGAAACCTGTTCAACAACTGCATTGTGCACTTCAGTAGAACCTAACTGGATAAAAAAGCTGGCCCTGCCTGGGTTTTGGTGTGAATAGGTTAAAGCGGAGTTCTGGCCTCAAATACCTTTTTTAACTAAAAATACCCCTATAATACTAATCCATCGCCCTTTACAGAACCGCTATTCTCATACTTACAAGGTGTACAGTATTTGATTTTATTCAAAATCTTACTTTTAAAAACACTGTCTGGGCGTGGCCATCTTAGATGTGGGCATCTGAAGCTGCAGTGTAATCTGCTGTGTCCTTCTTCCTGATTCCAGGGAGTGTTCTGGGAGTTCTTCCTGATTCCAGCCTCCTGGGAGTGATGACAAACCGCTCCCAGGATGCAATGCAAAGGCAGAAGTGATGTCGGTGTCCATGGCCACAGAGGGGGGAGAAGGAGGAAGTACAATCAAAAATGCCCTGAAAATAAGGTAAGGGACCCCCGAAAAAAATTGAAAATGCCTAATAGTTGATCAGCGTAGCGAGCACTCCAGGAATCACTAAAGATCCAAAATAGGCTGGAACTCCACTTTAATCATTTGACCTTTGGAAGGTTTTACCCCCTTCTTGACCAGGCCATTTTTTGCGATGCTGCACTGCGTTTTTTTAAATGACAATTGCAACTTTAACTGTCATGCAACACTGTACCCAAATAAAATGTATGTCCTTTTTTTCCGCAACAAATAGAGCTTTCTTTTGATGGTGTTTGATAACCTCTACAGTTTATTATTTTTTGAGCCAAAAAAATAAATAACTAAAGGTGACAATTTTGAAAAAAAAAATTATTTACATTCTGCTATTAATCATATCCAATAAAAAAATGTAAAATATCGAATTTATTAATCAAATTAGGCCAATATGTATTCTGCTACATATATTTGGTAAACAAAATCCCACTATATTGATTGGTTTGGCGCAAAAGTTATAGCGTCTACAAACTATGGGTAATTTTTATTTATTTATTTTAACTACTGTAGTAATGGTAGTGATCAGCAACTTATAGAGGGACTGTGATATTGCGGCGGACTAATCGGACACCTAACTGACACTTTTGACACTTTTTGGGGACCAGTGACACTAATACAGTGATCAGTGCTAAAAATATGCACTGTCACTTTACTAATGACACTGGCTGGGAAGGAGTTTTCATCGGGGTGATCAAAGGGTTAACTGTGTGTCTAGCCTGTGCTTACTCACTGTGTGGGAGCTGTTTTGACTAGGGGAAGGCAAAGATCCGTGTTCCTGCTTTGCAGAAACACAGGATCAATACCTTACTGACACAAAGGCAATCTTCCTTGTTTACATAGGCAGATTGTCGTTCTGTCTGTGTCCTGTGTAATCAGCGGGTGTTGGCAGACATTGAGTCTGCGGTACCTGCCGCTGGGCTCCCGCTGTGTGTAATCACAGCTGAAGCTGGTTGCCGGCAGCGCACGCGTGCTCGCGCCCCAGACCCAGAAGTGTCGGATCACATACTAGGCACGTGATCTGGCACAAAGTGGCCGCCCTGCCATAGAAAATGCAGGTAGTGGTTCACAAGTAGTTAAAGAATATGTCAGGTCAGATATGTCTTGAATATGTCAAGACTTTTATAGCACCCCCTGAACCCCAAAGAGGTAAATATATAGGGCACTTTAGAGACAGGGTGGACTAGCATTTCACCTCAAGGTCTAGTCTTCAGCAGTAGGGGAACAATATGAACATATGGCTGCCAGTCACTTGTCGATGCTATATATTAAATTAATTCACTCTCGCTGCAGGCTCCAAGCAGAGAAGGCTAGGGCACAGGACACTCGTGTACTTGGCACACCCCAAACTAGGGGCAAAAGTACTTCCATGCTTCACAGAAGAGGACCTTCAGACCAACCCAGCATTTGGTGAAATCAGCTCCCGACTGCAAGACTCTAGTGGATTCAGCTACTGACTCTGTGGAAAAAGCCACCACACTTCATTTGGGGACCTGCCCAGCTTCTGAGGTTCTCCAATAGGGTTGAATGCTGTAGTTTGTGCTTTCCATTGTACATGATTACCATGCTAGACGTAGGCATCTGTCAAGCCACATGGGCACTCTCCTCAGGAAGCAGGTCTAGGTGGATCAGACAGCCATTTACATTCTTCCCCCAAGCAGAAAGTCTAGGGTAAAACTGACTTCTCAATGTCATTCCTGAATAGCCATATCCCCTCCCAGCCTGTCCCACTGGATATAAAACTTCTATTGGTTTGCCAAAGAGATATGAATACAACGTATTTATACCTCTGTTTAGCACCGCCTCCCACATTACTGTGGGGGATACAAAATTGTAGCTTTGTCACCAGAGCAAGAGGTGGGTATAAATCATCCAGTGAGGACAAATTTTGGGGTTACAACTGCCTAAGGTGGGACTTTTCCTCACTTTGGTGGGATTTCCTGTTGTGTCTCCAGGATAGGAAGTGAAGGGAAATCCTGAAAGTGGGAAACATGCAGAAAAAAAGCATGATAGGGCTTTAAACATTTCTCTTCTCCAACCAAAATGTAAAAAAATTATTTTTATACATATACTTTAATACAGCGCAGTACAATGGGTAGCAGTCTTTGCATCATGTAATTCCACTACAACTCTACATTAAAGTGATATTAAAGGCAAGCCTTTTTTTATGACAAACATATTACACTTACCTGCTCAGTCCAGTAGTTTTGCATAGAGAACCTCAATCCTCCTCTTCTTGGGTCCCCCACTGGCTCCCCTGGCCCCTCCCACCTGCCAAGTAACCCCAGAGCAAACAGCGTGCTGTGGGGGCACCCAAGCAGGCTTACCCCTAAGCCACTGCTCTGCATGTGCATTCACACAATGGCTTGGCCTGCCCCCTCTCTCTTCTCATTGGCTCACTGGCTGTGATTGGCAGTCTCTGCTAATGAGCAAAAAGAGTCCTTGGAGAGCCGAGGCTCTCGTGCACATTGCTGGATCTCGATAGGGCTCAGGTAAGAGGGGGGGGGCTGGGGGGGGGGGCTGCTTCACACAGAAGGTTTGAACCTTTAGAACCACTTTACATACAAATATTTTCCTTAAAGCTTCACTCCAGGCAAAAACAATTTTTTGACAAGCCCTCCCTTCCACCCACCTCTAACCAACCCTTTTAGGTTCCCCCCCCCCCTTACCTTGGGGGGTAAAAGACCCCAAATCCCTCCTCTGCACTTAAAAGCATTCAAAATGCCAAGTTGTTTTGAATGCTGAAATTTTTTTTATCTGGCGCCAGACTGTACATGGAAGTGATGTCACTCATGGCATCACTTCCGGGTTTTTGCATGGAGACCCGATCAGAGCCGAATGCGGCTTTGATCGGGTCTTCGGCGGCCATGCAGGCTGGTTGCCCGGGTCTCTCGGTGGGGCGGGAGACCAGGGCGAACCTCGGAAGGCAGCGGGAGGGGGGGACGTCTCAGCCACAGCGGTTGTCATTACAAGACAGCTGACCGTCGGCTATGGACACCGGTACCGAGGTGATGCACTTTCCCAAAATATCTGCAATATCTGTAACCTCCGGGGCCTATTCCGATATATTGGGAAAAGTGCATATCGCCCCTCGATATATCGGGTTTGCAGATAATCGGTCGATCCCTAGAAGAAATATGCAATTTTCTACTGCTGAATGCACACATGTGAGAGTGATGTCATTCCATGATGGCAAATCAAAACAGCCAAAGACCTGGAAGAACCCAGAAAGAAGATGCTGGCACCAGCAAAGGACCTTCCAGGCATTGGACTGGTAAACTAAGGAAAATATTTGTGCCCTTATTTCTCTTTTAAGTTTTTCTCACAATGCAATAAAAAAAGGTCAGAAAGTTATTAAAGGGGCAGTCTAACAAAAGCTATTTCATTTTTGGATAAATCATGGCTAAAAGAATCACCTGTCAGCTTCTTACAACTTTCAGGAACTCCAGCAACATCTTTGCAACTGAGGTCCCAGCTCTGCACACCTTAACTAACTTGACCCTAGAGCGTAAGCATGTGAGAGAGACCAGGACTCAGATATGAATGCTGGAATATGTCATTGCAAAACACTGCACAGTGGTACCACAAAAATAAGAGAAATAAGTAAAAATAAATATTGTAGTTAGAACTGAGAAAAAAAGTAAGATATTGTGCAGTCCAGGACGAAGAGCAATCTGGTAACTCTTGAAGAACTGTCAGCAAAAGCATTAATATAAACATCTGTCAAGATGATATTAAAGCGTAATCAGATTGTCTGAAACAATAAGGAACACATCATAAAACTGCTCACCTTGATAGCACAGACCCTTTAATTATCACAGGACAATTTACTTCCTAGCTGCCAGAAAAAAGGAATCTTCCGAGATAATCCAGATTTAAAGTTTCCCTGACACAATCTTTAGATCTTTATCCAGCAGCCTTTTACAGCTAAATCCCTGTAATTACATTTATTGAAGCCATTTACATGTAGACAAGCAATATACATTTTGTAATCAGAGTTATTTATGATAAGGCTGATTTGGCTGGAGTCAATCTAATCTTAGGAAAGGGAAAGTCTTGTCTTGTAACAGTGCCAATTACTGTAAACTCATCCCGGAATGCTGAGAAGAGCTAGACCGGTATTGTTTAACAATCACAGCACTCAGGAGATGAACACTCTGCAGGAAACTATTGGGGGGTTTAGGGGAGCTAATAACAGAACTATACTTTGTCCGATCCAACAAGGATTTGACTGAATGAACAAGATGATGACAGTCATACAAATCCTAAAGGGTCAGCCCACCCAAAACTAATACACCTGGACACCTAGAAGTAGGGTTGCCACCTTTTCTTAAAGCCAAACCCATACACTTAACGGCACGCAACATTTATTTATTTTTGTTTTGTAGTATGCAAAACAAATTAAAAACAAAGGTGGCAACCCTAGATGCCGCTATCTGTGTCCCCCTTACATCCGGTGCCTCTATCTGAGTCCCACTTACATCTGGTGCCCCTATCTGAGTCCCCCTTACATCTGGTGCCCCTATCTGCATCCCCCTTACATCTGGTGCCCCTATCTGCGTCCCCCTTACATCTGGTGCCCCTATCTGAGTCCCCCTTACATCTGGTGCCCCTATCTGCGTCCCCCTTACATCTGGTGCCTCTATCTGAGTCCCCCTTACATCTGGTGCCCCTATCTGCATCCCCCTTACATCTGGTGCCCCTATCTGAGTCCCCCTTACATCTGGTGCCCTTATCTGAGTCCCCCTTACATCTGGTGCCCTTATCTGAGTCCCCCTTACATCTGGCGCCCTTATCTGAAACTCCCTTACAGCTGTTGTATACATCAGAGTATACAACAGCCCCAATCAGAGTCCCCCTACAGCTGGTGTCCCCTTTAGAGTCCCTCCTTACATCAAGTATCCTCTTCAGAGTCCCTCTTACATCAGGTGCCCCTATCAGAGTCCCCCTTACATCAGGTGCCCCTATCAGAGTCCCCCTTACAGCTGGTGTCGCCATCAGAGTCTCCCTTACATCAGGTGTCCCCATTAGAGTCTCCCTTACATCAGGTGTCCCTATCAGAGCCCCCCCTGCAGCTGGTGTCCCCATGAGAGTCCCCCTTACATCAGGTGCCCCCATCAGAGTCACTCTTACATCAGGTGCCCCCATCTTACGTTAGTTGCCCCCGTTAGAGTCTCTATTCTATCAGGTGCCCCCATCAGAGTCCCTCTTACATCAGGTGCCCCCATTAGAGTCCATCTTACATCAGGTGCCCCAATCAGAGTCCCCCTTACATCAGGTGCCCCCATCAGAGTCCCCCTTACATCAGGTGCCCCCACCAGAGCCCCCCTTACATCAGGTGCCCCCATCAGAGTTGCCCTTACATCAGGTGCCACATCAGAGCCCCTCTTACATCAGGTGCCTCTTCAGAGTCCCTCTTACATCAGGTGCCCCAATCAGAGTCCATCTTACATCAGGTGCCCCAATGAGAGTCCCTCTTACATCAGGTACCCCAATCAGAGTCCCTCTTACATCAGGTGCTCCAATTCAGAGTCCCTCTTACATCAGGTGCCCCCATCAGAGTCCCCCTAAAGCCTTGTACACACAATCAGATTATCGAACAATCTTTTGTCCATTTTTTGTTGCATGCTAGTCTCATATGAAGAGTGAAGAGTTTACTTTCATATGAAAATTCTCCTACGACAGAGTTCAACTTCAGAAGTGATGTCGTGTGTTGAATTGTTTTGTATGTGTACTTTCATTTCTGAGCATGCCTAGTCTTGCTCTTACGATTTTTTTTGGACGGAAACTGTACTAATTAAACGAAAATCGGAGGTTGTGTTGACATACGATAAAAATTTTATAGCCGGCACATCCAATTTTCGTCATACGAAAATTCGTAATCGGCTGTCGAAAGCACCATACTAACAATCCGAAAATCGGCAGATCGCTTGTCGGACAAAATTTTACTTCCAATTTTCGTATCGTGTGTACAGGCCTTTTGATCAGGTGCCACATCAGAGTCCCCCTTACATCAGGTGCCACATCAGAGTCCCTCCACACATCACAGTCAGTGGGATGCAGTTACTGACAGTATTAGTAAAACAAAAATAGGACAATGCACATCAAAATCAGAACACCGCTACTTAACCACCTGCCGACCGCAATACGTACATTTACTGCTGCAGGTTGGCTCTATTGCATGAAATCATGTACCTGTACCTGATTTTGCGCAATAGCCTCTAGGAGACCTGATCCTGCCCTGATTGGAGAGAGGGGGAGCCAATCAGGGGGTCCGGCCACACATAATCGTTTCTGAGAGAGGCAGAACAGCGGTAAACAAGGCAGATCGTTGTTCAGACAGGGGATAAGATGGAGACCTTGTGTTTCTGCTAAGCAAGAACACAGATCTCAGTCTTCCCCCAGTCAGAGCACCCCCCACACAGTTAGCAAGCACCCCCTAGGGACACATTATACCCTTTGAACACCCCTGATGTTAACCCCTTCCCAACCAGTGTCATTAGTACAGTAACAGTGCATTTTTTGTCCCTAAAAAAAGTGTCAAAAGTGTAAGTTAGGTGTCCGATTTGTCCACCGCAATGTCAAAGTCCCGCTATAAGTCACTGATCGCCACCATTGCTAATTTTAAAAAAAATTAAATAACAATTCCATAAAAATATCCCATTGTTTGTAGACGCTATAACTTTTGTGCAAACCAATCAATGTACGCTTTTTGGAATTTTTTTTACCAAAAATATGTAGCAGAATACATTTTGGCCTAAATTGATGAAGAAATTTGATTTTTTGCATTTTTTTATTGGATGTGTTTTATAGCAGAAAGTAAAAAATATTGGAATGCATTAAGATAATAAAAAAAAACTTTCTGACTTCATAGCCACTTTAATTAAACAAGCTGAAGTTAGAAGCTTGTAAAAAAAAGGTAAGAAAGATAATTTCTGAAACTTTACAGAAGCAGTTATGGTACTTGCAGTTATAACTTTATTAGAAAGTATCTATAATATTGTATGTTCACAAAAATTTTAAAGAGTTATTTACATAAGTGGGCGATTCAACCAGGGAGTAAGACACTCTTTATAAATAATAGGCAGCACTTCAAAGCTTTTCAAACTGCATTGATTTATGAAAGGAAGGGTCATATAACATTAAATTGTAATACATGCACAAGATCTCCCCACAGTTCCCCTATCTTGGCAGAAGCAAACCAGAGTTAATTTTGTTGACTAAAATATTTTCGTCAACTAAATTAACACTATTTTAGTCTACTAAAATAGGAGTAAAACTAAAACAATTCAGATGACTAAAATACGACTAAATCTAAAGTAAATGTTTAGTCATAATACTAAAATACGACTAAAACTAAAATGACATTTTAGTCAAAAGACTGTGACTTAAACGAAAATTGACATCAAAATTAACACTACTCTGCTGGCCATTTCTAAATCAGAAACACAATTCTATCCAGAGCCTGTAATAATTGCACATTAAAGTTTAAATATTTATTACCGCATTAGCGGTAATAAGGAGCATCTACTAAGCTGCTGAAAGAGAAAAAATTAAGAAAAAGGCTTTTCTTTTATTTTTTTCTTAATATTTAGTATTGGTAATATTATATATTCAGGTAATATATGCAATGACAGTACAGCCAATAGAGTTTACAGTTTTTGAGTTTTTGTATTTTAAAGTTGCACTTCTGTATATCAAATATCAATATTTTTGTTTGTTTATGAAACTTGGTTTTATTTATGAAGACGTTATATATCACAATGGCTAAATCTGTGTCTGTAGTGCGTGTTTTAACCTTAATACCATACATATAGATTGTAAGCTCTAATGAGCAGGGCCCTCTAATTCCTCCTGTATTGAATTGTATTGTAATTGTACTGTCTTCCCTCATATTGTAAAGAGCTACACAAACTGTTGGCGCTATATAAATTAGTGATCGACCGATATCGGTTTTTCATTGCCGATACCGATATTTAGGCCAATGCATATCGGTATCGGCCGATATTGGCCGATATTTTTGTACATTTAAAAACATTTTTTTTTCTTCGCAGGTACTCTTGTGGAGGGATCTGGGGGTCTAAAAAAACCCAAACCCCTCCTCTGCACTTAAAAGCATTAAAAAAGCCAAGTTTGTGTGTTTTGAATGCTGTCAGTTTTTGCATAGAGACGCGATCAGAGCCGAATGCGGCTTTGATCGGGTCTTCGGCGGCCATGCAGGATGGTTGCCCGGGTCTCCCAGTGAGACGGGAGACCTGGGCGAGCCACAGAAGTGGACGCAAGGGGGGTAACGTCCCCTACCGCTCCTTGTAATGACAGCTGAGCGGCTTCTCAGTCGCATCGGTTGTCATTACAAGACAGCCAACCGTCGGCTATGGACACCGGTACCGGGGTAATGCCTCTATCTGCAGGCATCGCTCCGATACAGCACTTTCCCTAAATACCGGCAATATCGGTCACCTTGGTGGCCAATTCCGATATATCGGGGAAAGTGCAGATCGGCCCTCGATGTATCGGCTTTGCCGATAATCGGTCGATCCCTAATATAAATCCTGTATAATAATAATGATAAATAATAACATGTTATTCGATTTTTACTCCAGGAGTATATATTAGTTTGAAAATTCTAGAGAAATGTTTAAATAATGCATTACAATTTACCTAAACCCATTCGATTTGTAGTTGACTAAAACGTATGAGATTGTAGTCGACTAAAATGTACTGGAGATTTTAGTCGACTAAAATATGACTAAAACAATTCAGATCAAAAAAAATACGACTAAAACTAAAATAGCATTTTAGTCAAAAGACTAAAATATGACTAAAACTAAAACTAAAATGGCATTTTATTTAAAAGACTGACTAAAACTAAATCGAAATTTGCTGCCAAAATAAACACTGAAGCGGACTCACTCACCATATACATTTTCATTAGAACAAGGGAGAACCCAGGCAAAATGTACAGCAAATAACAAATCAATATCAACATCAATACACATGGATAGATAGCAGAAATAAACTTCAGCTGGCATGGGGCTCTCAGGACCCGGTAGAAGTGGGAATCCCAACCTCGATTCTTTCTGGTATCTATCCATGTGTATTGATGTGGATATTTATTTGTTAATTTCTGTACTTTTTGCCTGGGCATCTTCTCTTTTGTAATGAAAATGTATATGGTGCTTGTAGCTGAGAGTCTGCTTCTGTCTAGATAGAGGAACTGTGGGGACATCTTGTGCATGTACTACAATTTATTGTTACGTCTTTATATGATTCTTCCTTTAAAGCGATATTAAAGCTCAAAGCAAGTATCAAAGTTCGAAGCAAGTATTTATTATATTGCAGTTTCCTGATTTTTAGTAGTGCTGGCTGCATTAGTTTTCACTTTTAGGTTTCTTTTTTCTATTTTCATCTGGTGATCCAGCTAGCAAGTCTGTCATTTTTCAAAACCACAAGCTCTCCTGCACGATGCATCAGTTTACATGGATGAGACAAGCCACTTAACCACTTGCTGACTGCTCTATAGCAGGATTACTGCTACAGGGCAACCGCGCTGCACAGGATCACATAGCGCGGCCGTGATCCTGCACTTTCGGGTATCGGGCACAAGTGCATGCCGCCGGCAGCTCACTCCTGCTGTGATTCCTGCCAGCACCTGCTAATCGTCTGTACACAGGCAGGCAGGCTTTGTAAAGAAGGCAGATCGCCATTCTGTCAGTTAGGAAGGCATTGATCCCGTGTTCCTGCAAAGCAGTGTTACTTTCTGTTAGGGAGTCTTCAAACAAAACCTTCAAGATGAGATAGTGAGTCCATATTGATGAAAGAAAATGTGCATTTATTCACTGCAGTGGGAGGATACAGTCTTACAAAGCTCAGTTTGAAGTTAACCGAGCAAAAGCAGAAGTATATCATCTAGCTAACAAGTATTAGGCTAACTAATTTATAGTAATGAATATGAATAAGGTATAGGCATGTTCTAGGTTGTAATCTAGGTGTGATCGTATAATCAATCCAATCAGTGTTCATATCTTCTTATGGTAAGCTAATAGTTAAATGGGCGTTAACATCATGTGAATGACACAAAAAGGGAACTAGCAGCAGTCCGCCATGACAGTTGTTGGTTCAAACTGGTTCTGACCACAAATGTCTATTCTTTGATCAAACAGGAAGGTAAGTGGTTGGTTTTCATCAGTCGGTGAGTGTCATCACAGGCTCAGACTTTGTTTCCTACAGTAAACAGAAAAGTGTACATTAGCTTTTCCCATGAAATGACAGTAAAAAAGCAAAAGTAACCGTATAAATATATGGTATATAGAGAACACATTTATCAGACCCACATATATTTACTCAGCAGGGACACCAATCCATGCCTTCCCCTAGTAAAAGCACCTCCTCCACAGTAGTAAAACACCAGCTAGGCACGCAGTTAACCCTTTAACTTCCCTGGCGGTATGATTCTTTTGGATTTTAGGTGCTGAAAGCGGTACCATTATTTTGCATGTAATTCTTGTGAATGAGCAGCCCAAACCAACTGTATACATTTATTATATATATATATATATATATATATATATATATATATATATATATATATGCATACATATATTATATATATATATATATATATATAATATATGTATATATATATAATATATGTATATATATATATATATATATATATATATATATAAATGTATACAGATGGTTTGGGCTGCTCATTCACAAAAATTATGTATATATATATATATATACACGTATATATATATATATATATATATATATATATATATATACACGTATATATATATATATATATATATATATTGTGACAGGAAGTCAGCTAAATCTGGGAATGTAGTCACAGGAAGGAGATACATTTACACCTGATTTAGAAAGTCCATTAATTAATTTAGGGTGTTGGCTACAGAGCTAGCCAGCAGGAAGTTGAAAGGCCTTCACCTGTTCAGAATGAGGGAGTTAAGGCTCTATAATTTGTTCAGAGAAAGTCCTATTGTTTGCTGCCTCCAGAAGCTGCATCCTGAAGCCATGTGGGCTGGGAGCAGGAGGACAGTCAGCGTGTGCCTCCCGACAGGATGTGTGGGCCTGGGAGAAGACCCCCCGGAGTGATGT
This sequence comes from Pelophylax lessonae, assembly GCF_965119305.1. Lineage (NCBI taxonomy): Eukaryota > Metazoa > Chordata > Amphibia > Anura > Ranidae > Pelophylax > Pelophylax lessonae. The sequence goes on along the minus strand of NC_138770.1, from coordinate 629,771,786 downwards.
GTGCCCGGGACGGTAACCAAGGGTGAATACGTCTCAAAGGTGAGAAGACGAACTGTTGATGTGAAAGAAACAAAAGGACTGTGTTGCCCTGTGAAGCTATTACAAAAGGACTATTGAGTGTCCGCTGTAGGACAAGGAAGTCTGCCCGACGGTAGGTTGGAGACAGACACTTAGGCAGGTTCCAGTTGTGAGAAGGTAGCCGCCCACAGAGGCAAGGATTTATTTTCTGTTTTATTTTATTTTGGATGTTTTGCTGCATACAGCCTGGTGAAGAAAACACCATTTAATAAACCACACTGTTTGTTTGCAAGCACTTGTCGGCTACCTCTCTGGGAAAACGCACCCCCCAAGGGGTCATCCACACCCGCCACCGAGCTAATCCCTTACATATGGTGGAGGTATGCAGTGGGCAGAAGCGAAGATCCCTGCAAGGAAGTGCAAATGTTTGATGAACTTTGTCTGGTGCATGAGATTGCACAATCTATGTGTGCAGGAGAGAAGATCCTGACAGAAAAAAAAAAAAAAAGTGTTTTAAAGAGACAGGGGTCTCAAAATTTTTTGATGAACTTTGTTGTGTCTGGTGCAAGTGACTGCACAAACTGTGTGCGCAGGAAAAGAGATCCTGCAAGAGAGAGAAAAACTACATGTGTTGAAGAGACAGTGGTCTGAAAATTGTTTGCTGGACTGAGAAAAATTTGTTTGTGGAGTTATTGAAGATGGGGCGGTCCAAACGCCTGAAAAATGCAAAGATAGATGAAATGAGAGACCGGATTCTATGGATGGAGGGGATGTTGCCGTCTGAACCAGCCCCATCCATGCCTAAAGAGAGTCTACTAAAGAGGAAGGTTGTTGTCCCTAGCAACACTGATGAAACCGCTATGGAGACGCAGTGTGCTCAGATGAAAAGTAAGCTCAAAATGGAGGAGATGTTGAAACAACTGATTATATCAAATACAGCTCAACAGCAGGCAAATGCAGCTCAACAGCAGGCAAATGCGGATTTTCAGCGGAGCTTTGCAGCTCAACAAAAGGCTCATCAAGAGAGCATGGCAGGCTGGAAACAGAGACGCCAGCAGTCAATGGAGGCCATCGGTTTGGAAGAAACCGAGTATGTGTGCAGGGCTGAGTTGGATGCCTTGCAACGGAAAATGGAAGAAAAGGAACAAGCCTTGGAATTGCTTAAAATGGAGCATAGAAACTTGCAGGAAACAAATGAACTACTCAAGTCTCATGTGTCACAGTGGGAAGAATCCACTGCTCTTCTTTTGGTCGAGTTGCAAAAACGCAGAGAGACTATAATGGAGAAAGATACCATCCTCATGGAAAAGGAAAGTGAAATTCAGACTTTGCAGAAGCAAAGTATGGCTGATATGTTGGAGTTGCGTAATCAGCTGAAAAAAAGTCTTCAGTCTTTGGGAGCTACAAAAATAGACCTGCAGGAGTCGCAGGAACAGAATGTTGCTCTGGAAGCGACATTGTCTCTCAGCGACAAAGAGAAAAGTGAAAGAGAGGCTAAATTACTGAGTACTGTGTATGAGCTCACTACTTTAAGCAATGTGGTAGATGAATGGCGTGCGGACTGTGAAAGTTGGAAAGGGGAAGCCCAACGTGTCCAGCAGCAGTTAAAGGAGAAAGAAGCCTGTGTGGCAGAATTACATTCTTATTCCCAGATGCTAGCCAATGAGGTGAAGGCTCTTATGCAGGGAAAAGGAGATTGTGAACATAAGAGGAAAAAAGTAGAGGCACAGCTTCTGGAATCGCAAGTCAAGGTGTCAGAAGGTGACCGATTGTGTGCTAAGCTGTCAGAGAAGGCAAACCGACTGCAGGTTGAGTTGGACAATGTTACAAATCAGCTTTCTCAAGCAGACAGCAAATCTAGAGAAATTGCGGAAGATTTTTCTATCTTGGAATCGCAGCTGCAAGACACGCAGGAACTCTTACAGGAAGAGAGGTGTCAAAGGCTGAGTTTTAGCACAAAGCTCAAACAAATGGAAGATGAGAAAAATGGCTTCCTGGAACAATTAAAAGAGGAGGCGGAAGCAAAGAAAAACCTATCAGAGCAAGTCGCAACATTGCAAGCTCAGATAGCGGTTATGAAAAAACGCATCGAAGAAAGCGTTGGTTCATTACAGTGTGTTGAAGATGTGAAAAAGAAGTTTGATCAGATGCTTGGTGAAGAGAAGAATGTGTCTGCAAAATATGCAGAAGAACGCGCACGTGCAGAAACGGAGGTGCGTGATAACGAGAGCAAAGCCCTGTTCTTGGCTCGCTCTTTGGAGGAAGCTCTAGAGTGTAAGGCTGAACTAGAAAGTGTTAAACAGCTGCGTACAGAAATGGAAGAATTGGTCAGCTCCAAGGATGATGTTGTGAAAAGCGTTCAGGAGCTAGAAAAGTCTAAGCGAGCCTTAGAACAGCAACTGGAAGAGGAATTCCAGGCAACAGAGGATCTGTCCCAAAGAGGGGATAGTGTGCCTGATGCAGTTTTTAAAAGGATCAGTGTTTTGGGGTCTGTCCTGAGTGAGCCTCAGAAATGTGACGACATGTGGCTTGAATCACCCCTTTGGAATAAACCGTTCCTTCAAAAACTTCAAGCATTGGAAAATGTATCATTAGAGCTTCAGCAAACAAAGGAGCTGAGTAAGAAATGTGGTGATTTCTCAGTTCAGGCTGAAAACCTAGTGGAGAAAACTAAGGCTGTTGGTGAAAACGTGAAGCAAATGAATAAGTGCCTTTCAGGGAGTGTTTCCAAAATGGAACTGGTGAAAGACGGGTGGCAGAAGTTTGATCGTGATCTTGAGATGCATTCCATGTGGAATTCAGATAGAGAAAAAGAACTAGGTGACCTTGAGCGGTCAAATAGTTCAGCAGAAAGTGCATTGAAGAAACCTGTAAAAGAATGTGTTGCAGTTCCATGCTTCTTCACTGATGCAGAGAGGAGGTCTATAATGGATACCACCCAGATCGCTGGGTTCAACTGTGTTGTTGCCTTTGACCCCTATGTTGGTGGAAGGAAAGTTGATGATGTTCTGGTTGGCTACTTCTGTGAAGAGTTTGGCAAGAAATATAAACTGAATATCAAATCAAATAGTAGGCCTTTACTGCGACTCGCTCAGGAGGGCGAAAAGTTTAAGAAGTTGATGAGTGCAAATGCTTCAGATCTGCCTATGAATATGAAATGTTTGGTGAATGATATTGATATCTCTGGGAAAAGGAACAGGGGTCACTTTGAAGAAATGTGTGACAGCCTGTTGTCTCAATTGGAAAATCCTCTGCACAGCATCTTAGAGCAAGCAAAGCTCAAGAAGGAAGATCATTCCCTTTTACAACAAAAAGTCAATGATTGTGTACAGCTGTATGGAGAGGCAACTCAAGTCACAGAGGGATGTCAAGAGTCCCTACTTGGAACAAAGCTTAGTGAAGCAAAGGTTCTCAAAGTTTTGTGGAAAACATTTATGGATTGCAGAGAGAGGCGTCTTAAGAATGTTGAAGACATTAAGACTAGCCCAATTGAGTTGCCTATGGATCACGGTCCTCCGTGGTGGATTGGACAGACGGTTATGAGGGACAAGCTGTCTGACATTTATGAGAAAGCTGTCAATGAAGATGACAGAAACGAGAAGGAGCGAAATGATGCCAAAAATGCAGTTGAAGAATGTGTATATGAGATGAGAGACAAACTGTGTGGCATTTATGAGAAATCCGTCAATGAAGATGACAAAACAGTTTCATCCGGAAGCTTGAGGATAATAGGAGGCTTATCAGTGAGTCAGCAGTGCCTGACACATGCGTGCCTGGAAATATGTGTCCCAACCCTAGGGTTGAAACAAGAGGGGGGGGTATGTGACAGGAAGTCAGCTAAATCTGGGAATGTAGTCACAGGAAGGAGATACATTTCCACCTGATTTAGAAAGTCCATTAATTAATTTAGGGTGTTGGCTACAGAGCTAGCCAGCAGGAAGTTGAAAGGCCTTCACCTGTTCAGAATGAGGGAGTTAAGGCTCTATAATTTGTTCAGAGAAAGTCCTATTGTTTGCTGCCTCCAGAAGCTGCATCCTGAAGCCATGTGGGCTGGGAGCAGGAGGACAGTCAGCGTGTGCCTCCCGACAGGATGTGTGGGCCTGGGAGAAGACCCCCCGGAGTGATGTGTGCCCGGGACGGTAACCAAGGGTGAATACGTCTCAAAGGTGAGAAGACGAACTGTTGATGTGAAAGAAACAAAAGGACTGTGTTGCCCTGTGAAGCTATTACAAAAGGACTATTGAGTGTCCGCTGTAGGACAAGGAAGTCTGCCCGACGGTAGGTTGGAGACAGACACTTAGGCAGGTTCCAGTTGTGAGAAGGTAGCCGCCCACAGAGGCAAGGATTTATTTTCTGTTTTATTTTATTTTGGATGTTTTGCTGCATACAGCCTGGTGAAGAAAACACCATTTAATAAACCACACTGTTTGTTTGCAAGCACTTGTCGGCTACCTCTCTGGGAAAACGCACCCCCCAAGGGGTCATCCACACCCGCCACCGAGCTAATCCCTTACAATATACATATATATATATATACGTATATACGTATATATATATATATATATATATATATATACACACACATGTATATATATACATATATATATATATATATATATATATATATATATACATACATAAAAAGTACAGTAAAACTGCAGGAAAGGGCACTGGGGGGCAAACTAATATGATTTTTTTTTATTTTGAATGGTATCATTGTGTTTGGTGTGTTTTTACATTTGAATTTGCCGCTGGTTCCACCCCCCTGCGAACATCACGTCGCAGGAGACGGAAGCCGGGGCACGGCCGGAACACATCGCTGGATCCCGGTTACAAGGTAAGTAGCCCTGCTTACAGGATCCAGCGATGCTTCTGGCGGTACACTCGGGGTTACCGCTTTTGGCATTGAAATTTAACCCCGAGCCACACTCAGGAATACCGCTAAGAAGGTTAATTGCCCCTGATGTTAACCCCTCCCCAGCCAGTGTCATTAGTACAGTGACAGCCCATATTTATAGCACTGATCACTGTATTAGTGTCATTGGTCCCCCTTGGATTCCTTCTGGCACAGGCACACCCAAAGTCCACAGCAAGGTCTTTACTCACAGTGTCCTTGGAACTGTCTACCACCCAGCCTCCACGGGTAACTCCTCAGTGAGGGAGATAACAAGATCCTTCTCCAGACCCAGGGCTTCAGAACAGTGCCCTCAAGCAAATACTCCTTTAGCAGTCTTCCTCAGGCCCCCAACCCAGCTCCTGCTGAAACGCAGACCGCAATCTCATGTTTTAGAAACTTTCCCCCAGGGGCAGTGGCCCCCCTTCCCCAGGACACTGGAACTCTCCCTGAAGAGGAAACATAGCTTCCCAAACATTATCCCCTTCCCAGCCACATTCTGGATGCCTCCTGCTGGGGCATGATAAATATTCATACTGGTCATCTGCATCTCCCTTCTCTATTCTAAAAGCTTCTTCCAAAGACAATGGGATAAATCAAACACCCAGTTTAGAAAACCCTGAACAAAGAAAAAAAGAAAAATCGAACACAGCTCCACTCAGTAAAGTCAGAAACTAAATTTACCCAGCAGTCTAACTAGGAGGGCGCTACTCATTCTTACAACAAAAAATTGATTCATACTTTTGTATATACCCAACTTTAGGATTTCCTTCCACTTTAAAGTTCTTTCTTAAATTGGCAAAAAGTAACACAATTATAAATGATAAAAATAGATATTGCAAAGGGATACTTTGGAAGTGATTATATAAAATAAAAATCCTATTATGTTAAACCTCAACTAGATCAAACGTAATCTTTTAGTAATTTAATATAAGAGTGACCAATTACTAAGGAATATCCTAATTGTCTGATGAGAACAAAATAGTCTGAATTGAAGTCACGGAGCAATGTACATGTCTTTGTGTTAAGTTCATCTCCTCTTCGATATTATTCCTGGCTGCCATACAACCATTCCTCCTTGTGCCTAAAGCTTGATTAAACAGATTTTCATTTAATTACCAGTCCTTATGCATTTCATGCTTCTGATTTATTTAGTTTGGCAAGTCAACGAAGCATCATTATCCGTGTAGGTTTTTATGCATCTCGGCAGTTTGATAGAACATTCTTTAATGTGTGCGTTCTTTATGGAACAGTTCATGTCACGCTCACTTCTGTTCTGTGGATTTCCTCTTTTCTACAACATCCCTTTTCGGAGTTCATCTGTACAGTGGTGTGCAAATAATTTGCGATAAAGATCTCTGCGAATGATTTTCCTCTGTGTTTCCCCAGAAAAATGTATGTAGATTTGCAAAAGATCAATAGAGAGTTATATTTGAAGCCTTTTCATGTGACGGGTGTAGTGTAACTGATTATTTGTGAACATTATCTGAAAGAGGGTTCCTTAGGAAACAAAGACCAGGTGTCTAGGAGCCACCAAGATAGAGTCAGTTGATAGAAAGGGAGTTTGACAAATGATATCTATGCTATGGATACATTGAAGCCGTACTTCAGGCAGATATAAAAATACACAGATTAAAGCAGTTATGTATAGAGCTATAGTTAAATGATGACGGTTCCAGAAACAACCTACCCCAGCACAATCCAATTATATAAAGTGCCATAAGAAATAACAGGCCGAGTGAACGGGAAGATTAACCCATTGGGATAGCTCCAATCTAGGTAATCCCCTACTCACGTCCTGTGAACAAGGATTTTAAAGGCTGTGGGGTTGTCATACATGAGTCATGTTCATAAAAAAAAACATTTTATTAGTTTCAAGAAAAACAGAACAGTTAAAACATAGATCCAGCATTTGTCCAATGCCCGCCAAGGATTTATCTACATCGGAGGTCTATGGTCGCCTTTGTGGATATGTAGCTTTCTTGTTGGCCTTTGCTCTGCTCTCCTTTACTTGTGATTGGGATGTCGATCACCCCTTGCGGCTGAACAGATGGGTAAGCCTATTGACTAATAAATAAAAATGTAAATGTTATCGTATAATATGTATATTTTTGTATTTTTTGCTGTATATTATTGTATGTTTCTTTTTTCTTTTTTTTGGTATATGGCAAAAGCTTGCGTATATCATATGCGGTCCCTGATGAAGCACCTTTAAGAACTTAGGCTCTGCGAAACGCGTTGGACCTTATACCACTATATACTTTTGCGGACAACACTGTATCTGCTATTATTCTCTACAGACATTCGTCTATGTATGTACATTTTTATGCTGGATCTATGTCTTAACTTCTTGTTCTTGAAACTAATAAAATGTTTTTTATATTAACATGACTCATGTTAATGAGAGAGTTAACATGACAACCCCATTTTAAAATCCTTGTTCACAGGACGTGAGTAGGGGATTTTTTTGGGGGGTATTTATATATTCACTTTTTTCGATACATCATTCACCATCATTATATATACAATTTTTTTTACATTGTTATCCAATCGACACATGTATGTTTAGGTAGTCCATCTTCATTCATTAATTTATTATTTTTATTTTTATTCACCCATTTTCTTTGCTACTAGGAATTAAGAAGAATATTGTATACTTCAACTTTGTAGCTTTTTCTCTTCTTTTTTGTTAGATTGTTATGTATATATAACTTTATATTACATGTTTTTATCAATCATTTTCGTATGGCTACATAGTTGTTTCCTCTTATTAGGGTTTTTTTGTAACTATTTGTCTTCACTATGGGACTGAAGGTTGTTCGGCTCGCATTTGTGTATCATTAGTACAATTGGCTCAAGATGTGCTTAATTACACCACTTCAATACCACCTGTTTGTTTATCTACAAATGCTCGCTGACTACTGAAGTCTTATTGTGTGGTTATGAATAAGCGATCGGTTGTATCGTGAAACGCGTCAACTTGACACGTCTGTAGTACACTGTCTGTATGTATTCATCTATGAGGAATAAAGAAATTTATTGATTTCAACAAATTGCCTCGAGTGCGGTCTCACCTTTGGATTTCTACTGTTTCAGATGACGGATCTGACCTGCACCAGGCTCAGAGCTTACACCTGAGCGGCTTTTCTCTGTTTGTTTCCTAGGGGATTACCCAGATTGAAGCTATCCCAAGTGGTAACGCAATTATGTAGTCATTAAGAAAAAAAATAAAGCAGAACTATAAAAACAACGAGATGGAAATAATTTGCCAAATAAAAGATAAAATAAAACCGTCTTCTGCTGCAATATTTAACTTCAAACTCTGCAACTAGATGTCCTTAGTCTAATGGCCAGCATCAGTCAACCCACTCCCAATGAGCCCAGGTTGTCTTGGACTCAATGGCAAGAGAAAACACTGTTCCAGGTGAGATTTAGACAGCTAGATAGTCTCCAAACATGGGTGCTTGCCACGGCCCACCACCGAAACACAATATATCCAACAGAAATGGCCGCATACCACTGCAGATCTGTATGAACAAATTTTGTTGAAACAAAAGCACAATAAAAACCAGCCGAGGGCAAAAACGAAGGGGGTACCATGGGTCAGAATCAATATCGCTCTTGGACACAGTCCCGCAGAATGTGACCAGTTGTGCTAATATGCTGAATTTGTCAAACAGGATCCTTACCAGTAGTAAGGTTACCTAATTTTGTCTACAAAGACATTTCAACTTGTTTGAAATATCTTAGATATTAAAATGTTTGTTAGAAATGTAATTATTAAAAGGCATTATTTTTCTCTTTGGGACAAAGATGACCCTGAGCTTTCTGGGACTGTTAATTTGGTACCCGATTCACCTGATCACACATTCTGGGAACTCTGTGCCATGAGGAATTTGGAAAATTTAGCACAGCAGAGTGGAATCACCAGGGAGTTTGGAGGGCATGAGGGATCAACTAGATCAGTGTCCTTTAAAACTAGGTCAGAATTGTATCCTGTTAGCTCCCACACTCCTGAGATGGACAAATTCCAAAAACTCATTGAACGTAATTTGACAGCATTGGCACAGAGGGTCACTGAGGGCACCACAGAATGGCAGGATAATATTACAAAGGAAGGGCAGTTAGCTTCAAAGAATTTGGAGTATGATGGGTCAATCATCATACATAATTTGGATAAGGGTGGTTTAAAAGTAGTGATGAACGTAGATCCTTAAAGAGAGGAGGCTATTTGGAAATTGTCAGATGTCTGGACATACATTAGATTAAAAGGGAATCCCACTAAGAAATAAAATTGTCTTGACTGAATTTGTTAATAGAGGTGTCCGGTTAGGTATATTTAACCAGAAAGAAGCCAGTGTGTTAATATTTGAATATCCCATTCTACCAACATTCTACCACTTACCAAAAACCCATAAAGGTTTAGACCTTCTTCAAGGCAGGCTCATAATATCAGGCATTGGCTCACTTAATAAAACACTAGGACAGTGGTTGGATAAGCAGTTACAATCTTTGGTGGAACATCTTCCCAGCTACCTGAAAGACACAAACCATCTCTTAAAAATTATGGGTGACTTTACTTGGAAAACTGAATATTCATGGGGTTCTTGTGATGTCACAATCCTTTACTCCTTTATACCCCATGGTTTAGCTGTGGGGGCAGTTTCATTCTATCTGGAGGCAAAAACTGATTTATCCATTGAATATCGCATGTAGACCTGGAAGTACTTGAACATTTGTTTTCATACAACTATTTTGTTTTTGACTACCTATTCTACCTCCAGGGATGCGGAGCATGGGTTGGTGGGAGCTGTCCCGCATCTTTGGTTTTGAGAACCCCTTTAGGTTGCTTATTAAGATTTACTTAAGTTTCATTTATGACCTAATAATAATGGCGCAAGATGGTGTGGAACACTTAGATCTATTTCCAGGTTCCTCTATGACAACAATAAGAATTTATGTTTTACAGGTCATGTAGACGGCAAGGAGATCTGCTATCTGGATGTCTGATTGACAGGTGCAGGCTCAAATATTTTTAATACGCTCTACAGGTAAAACCCCTTTCAGGTAACTCGTTACTTCAAGCTCAGTCTGGTCATGCTAGGCATTCCATTAAGGGAATCCTGGTGAGCCAGTTTATACAGGTTAGATGTATTTGTAGTAATGACCAGTTTGATCAGGAGGCCCCCATTCTTTACAATCAGTTCCTGGATAGGGGTTATCCCACATGGATGATAGATAGAGTACTGATCCATTGCCAAAATAAAAATAGGGTGGATCTGTTGAGAAGAATTCAGAAAATTTAGGAAAGAATAGATAAACCCTATCCACACCCTAAATTGTCGAGTTTAATGAAATCAGGAAACTTGTAAATAAATATCTGCCCATTTTAAATGGTGATGAAGTCTGTGCAAATATTTTACAGGACAGTTTTAATGTGGTTCCTAGAAGGGCACCCTCCTTGGGTTGACATTTGTCCCAGAGTTTTGTTTTTTGTTCAAAAGTTGCTAGATCTATTACATGGTTACACTTTTAGGGAAACTATAGGTGTGTGCCCATGCTGTAACCACATTTTAGAGGAGAACAGTTTTTGCTCCTCAGTTACCCACAAAAAAATTGAGATAGGCTCCTTCTATAATTGTAATACCCATCATGTGATCTACATGATCCCTTGTAGCCTATGCCATATCCAGTGTGTGGGCAGATTTACAAGGCACCTTCGATATTGTATTTATGAACATATATAAAGTGTAGTGAAGAATAAGTTAAGCACAAATTCATGTGAAACGCGTCAATAGCAGCTAACCTAACTTGTGTCCTTTTCAGTGTTTTTTGCACTTGGCGATTTAACAATAAATGGTTCATACGGATCAGCAGTGGTGTGCGGCCATTTCTTCTGCATATATATAGTCTTGGACTCACAAACACAACCTCCTGCTTTTTTTTAGACTTGATAGGTAATCCTCTCCTTCCAGATCCAGGCCAGCCAATCAACAAAATGGCAGTGGTTGCACTTTCACCCTTCTAGAGAGGCTTTGGCCATGTAGGAGGGGTGGTGCTGCCCCCTGAGCAACTGGGGTGGACCGTGGAAGATGGGTAACAAGGATATGATGCAGTTGAGGGCTTGTGGGGAGGTGTGGCTAGGTACCACTCTCCATCCCACAGGTAAGGGGTGGAGCCTATGCCCCACCAGTCGACATTAACTTCTACCTTGCTCCAGAAGTGACTTCACATGCTGGGGGCGTGTATAACAGTGGAGGAAATATGTAACTACCCTCATGGGGTTCCCATAGACATGTAGCTTTGCAGACTCCTAATATTTAGCCAAAAGAGGTGCAACCTAACCATATTGCATAAAGTTGGTTTCTGGATATCCTATCTATTTTTGTGCACCCATATACCTGGGATATTTCATGAATTCCTATGGAAGTCAAAATCATATAATTTACTGCTTTTTAAAAAGCGATAAAATAATATTAAGCAGAATTAAGCACAGCCTATTGGTTTAGTCCTCCACAACAGTCCCAGATTTGATTTCTCAAATTTTTCATGTTTCTCAGTTTCTCGCTTCCCTACCCCTGATTCACAGGTTATTAGTTAAGAGGTAGCTGTAAATGATGGCCCTAGAGTTATTGCTTTAACTCTGACATTTGTGGTGTGGCATAATTTTTGCTAACATACATAACTACACATTTGCATTAGGGTATGTCTTGTGGTGGAGAGGGTGCTTTTACATTTTGTATTATTAATTTTTTATACACATTTATTAATTTTTTATCTATCTGTATTGCTGTCACATGGAGCTAAAGCGCACCCTATGTGATAGCATGGGCAGGTGACAGGTCCTCTTTATGGAAACATCAAGGGTGTATTACACCCCCAATGTCCCTCCCCTGCCTTTCGCTGCAGCTAATCAAGCACACATCATGCTTGATTAGCTACTTCCGACTACAGTAGTTGGAATGACTACATTAAATTAAATGAAAAAGCAGTGAGAATATTTTGATTGTTGAGTTAAACATTATTGCATGATTTGACACTTTAAGTATCTGACCCAGTTTAAGCACTACTCTTTTGGTTTTTTACATTTATATATATACAGGGCAAAAGTGTTATATTTCGCATGCTGGGAACCATCAGAACTGCATGGTTTTTCTCGTACAAATCCCAGAGATCAAACTGGAAATGAAAACATAAAAGAAGACAATGGTCTTACAGTGGCAGACTCCAGTGACGCCAAAGAACATGCTCCATAGCTTAACCTACTGAGCCATTGGCACCTATCAATACTCAACTGCAAAGCCTTTACAGCTGCAATGTTTTAACAGGTGTGAAGCGGTAGATTCAGAGGGAGAGAGCCATGATGATCAGAATTAAGAGTTTTGTCAAGATTTTTCACTTAAAAATAAAGGTGGTCTGTTTAACGCATCAAAGACTGTGTTATATTGAAAATTCAGTATAGTATAAGAAAAAAAACCCTTCCAGGTATTGCATGCATATTGCAAAGATTTTAACAAATGTTATACTGGTATAAACCATGCAAGCATCTCCATTAAACTGATTGGTAAATGCACAGGGCATTCTTTACAATGCCCATCTGATCAGTCTTTTGCCTCAGCAACACTTAAGTTAGAAAGACTCTTTGAATATGTATCATGAAATGGCAGCCCTATTGCAGAGAATACCTATAATTTGACTTTAAAGTGTTACTAAACCCATTTCATGTCTTTATATGCAGTAAAGCATGTTTGTTATACTCACTGTGGAACCTAAGAGGTTATCCTTTGCAATGTGTAAAAAGGCTGTTTAATTTTGTCTTCTCTGATCCCTCCCTTCTTTTACTGTCCCCAACCCATCTGCTGATAGAACAGAGCCATAGGAGGCACTCTGCCCATGCTCAGTTTGGTGTATATTGCCAGAGAGTTTTTTTTTTTTTGGGGGGAGAGTGCATGTGGTCAGTACAGGGCCAAGCAGCACTGTCCAGACTGTCCAGACTATGCAGTCTCATATGGACTGTCAGAGTAGAATGAAAACTCTTCCTTCAAGCTTTAACCAGTGCCCAGTTGGACACTAATAGAAGTCACAAGACTACCATATACTGCTGATGAGAAAATGTATTTAGCAGTTTATATTTACTAAAATAATTCCATTTCCATGTTCTGTGTACTGTGGGAGACCAGATTTATTTATTTTTGTGGAGGATGCATGTGATCAGCACAGAGCCAATCAACACTGTACAGACAGAGGGTCAGGGGTCATGTAGCCTCATAGGACAGTCAGAGTAGAAAGAAAGCTCCTCCTACAAGCTTTAACCAGACACTGATAGAGGTCACAAGACTGCTTTATACTGCAGATGAGAAAAGGTATTTAGCAGTTTATATTTACTAAAATAATTGGATTTCCATGTTCTGTGTACTGTGGGGGACCAGATATAGTGAATGCAGGGTTCTGGATTTAGTAACACTTTAAGCTCTGGGAGAAGTGGTGAACCTCCCATTCTAGCAATAAATTATATTTCTAAGGCAATGCTGTATGTTCTATTTCCCCAGCTGCCATTGATTTTAGCAGTTTTATATTTCTGGAAGTTGTGGAAAATCATCCCCGTGAAATGAAATGAAAAGTGTTGTACTAATTAGACACAACAGATCTACTCTGTAATTAGGAGGAACTTATATCATTATTTATGTGTCAAATAATTATATGCATGTCACTGCTGCCACCATATATACTTCGATTCCAAAACATAACACGCCCCCAGTAACGAAGTCGGAAGTGACGGAACGCGTCGGGGCGTGACCAGACGGCATTCTCAGCTACCACAGCAATGGTGAAGGAGCATCCGGCGGAACCTGGTCTGACGTGGAGCCTGGAGCTTGCGTACTTTTCCTACTATATTGATGTGCGTTTTATATCAGCAATACAAGTGAGCGCATTATTTGTATTTATGCCATATTAAAGGAGTTTATACGTTATTGTACTAGTGGAGGCTATTTATTTACTTTCCACATGTACCAGAGCTACACCTACCTGTTTTTTGGGAGACTGAAATGTGGTGCCATTGAAGCCTTTGTATTTCATGCGCTGTGAGCTTGTTCATGAGAGTGAATAAGCATCCCTTTCTGGTGAGTCTTGAATTCTACCTTACTCCCGGCACGGTGGTGGTGGAGTGTGGGGTGACCCTGTGTAATATCACGCCCATCAAGATCTCTGGATTTAAACGCACAGTATATTTTGTATTTAAGCTGATGGACTTTGCATGGACTCTTTTAGTTTGATTTTACGCTATTTGCTTTATCATTTTAGGGTCTATATCCCATTTATGCTTATTTATTTTTTGGTAAGTTGTTAAAGGGGTTGTCACCTCTATTGCTCTACTGGAATTTGTCCCTGATTGGAATACATTCTTGTCATCAAATTTCCTTTTTTTTTTCACTTTTAGCATTTAAGTAGCTGCATACCATTTGTTCACTTATTACTCCTAAGTGCTTAGGGTACTCATTGTGATTTTTGGTTCATCATTTATTACTGTGAGTTTCTTTTTTATAACACAAACAAGAATTAAAACATTCCAATTTGACGTAGCATTGTAACTCAACCACCCTCTAAGGGTTAATAATATATACTACTATGCTAGTTTCAAAATACACCCTTTGTATTCACACACAAAAAGTCCACATTTAATGTTCTCAATATCCACAACTTGAGATAAAAAATTGTGTGTGTTTAATAATCCAAAGGATGAGGCCGTAAGGACGAAATGCATTGGAGCATGGTTGTACAGCAACCGGTGACCTAATATACCGTTTTACAAGTGGTACATTGGAAAAAATAGAAAAGCGTCCTTGGTGAGATGCTGATCTTCTCAGCATGCATACCCACAGGCTTTGAATTTGATGTATATGGACAGATTATGTAATGAGCCTATATTAACTGTAAAGCTTGTTTGTGGCATTTTTTTTATGTTTTAATAAAAATAATTTTACAATATTACACTATTGGAGATTTTCTTTCTGTACTGAAATGTCCCCTCTGTTCCTTCCTTTAACAAAGACTGGTCACTGCTGCTTTCTCTCCTTGTTCAGGTGACTGGTCTTGTCTCCGCCCCTCCTGTATTTTTTACAGGCAGCTTGTAGTGGGTGGAGTCTGCTGGACTCCTCCCATAGCTCTACTTTTGTCACTGCTACATTTACAAAGTAATAATTTGGTTTTCAAAGTAGTTTGGTGCACAAAAAGTGGATTTATATCCTTTGAGACTATTAGGAGATATATTTTCAAATGAATGTTTTGGTGCCTGGAGTTTAGCTTTTCACAAAATGAAGTTACAAAATTGCTTGTGTAACATTATATATATATATGTGTGTGTGGCCAGAGCCAAGGGGTTGATAATAAACCCTTATGTAAGCCCTCTATAGTGACTGAACTCAGATAACAGACAGTGTTGGATTAAATCCTCCTATCTAAGCCTTACCTGTTTATCTGCGGCCCTCTCTCCTCCACAGCTTTCCAAAGAACACAGTTTGAATGGTATTTCATGGTATGGCATGGAATCTGATGTCACACACTGAGCTGAGTGTAATCTGGGATGTGAGTGGAGGGAAAAGACATACACCCCTCAACACAGTCTCAGCAGGAAACATGCACATCTGAGGCTGTCAATTACCTGCTGTGTGCTAGAGGTAGGGGGTCGGCTGTCCTCAATGTTGTTTGGTAGCCAGAAAAACTGTCAGAAGTGACTCAGAAATAGCACAGGAAGGAGACAGCAGGCAGAATCCACACTAATTGCCATGGTCTGAGGCAAGCACACACTTTATGAGGATATGCTTTGTTCATTTATCATTTCAGAGGCTCACAAACACTTTAATCAATACAATATGCAGGCTGACAATAAAGAAACAGCAGAACACCACCAAAGTGATAACGTAGGGAAAAGGAACCAACATACTGGGGATACAAAATTAATAAAGACACATGAAAAAAATGATTAAAAATTAATGTAAATGAGAAATTAAAGTAAAGGTAAAAACTCACTATTAGAAGGGGAAAGGTACTGGACATCCAAGGGACAGATGGTCTCGATCAAGCTCTGTGGAAGGCAGCTAATGCAATGAGATGGAGAATGCAGATGGAAGGTCCGGCTGCTCAGGAGGATGTCAGCGGCTGCAGATGGCTGTGTAAACGTATTGGTGGATGAGATATGACAGCGGCTTTGTGTCAGGCAGAGCCGAGGGTAGCCATGCCTACGGTGGTAAATACCAGGCTGCTCAGATGATAGAGGCTGGGGTAGATTGGTGGTGCAGACTGGCACTTTAGCTGTGTCTGAGAATGTGTTAGGCAGCCAGATAGACCAGCATGCCAGATTGCTTACTAAGTCAGGCAGGGGTGCCTACTACCCTGCAGTGTATCGGTGTTCCGGTTCGTCAGCTGCTCGGGGATGGCTAGCTAGATTCAGCTTTCCACGAGGATGATGTGGGTAGGTAGAGGGGGCATGGTTATGAATTTCAGGGCTCTGCCCCTTTATCAAACCAATAGGAATTTGTTTTTTATCCCCAGTATGTTGGCGCCCTTCTCCCTCCATTTGTACTTATCCCATATATGTTTTCAGGACCTATTTTTTTAGAGGTGCTGTCTTCACTTGTGTTTCTTCTCCCGCCTACCCCCAACACAGTAGCGTCTGTGTTCCTTAATCTTTATCTTTATCTTAGGCAGGCAAAACATTATACATTTTTTATCCTCAACCAGCGGGCTGAACAAAAAAAAAATTGCAGATTCCCCCAAACACATATTTGAGGTGGTTGGGGTAATCACTCCCGTTGTGCTATTGTTTTCTGGCAGCGGGGATATAGACAGAGTTAGGCAAGCCATACATTACATTATGCAATATACTATACTAGTTAGGCAGGCCTTACATTATGTCATTTTCTATCCTTCAACCAATTGCTCATTTCCCCCATAAACACAGTCTATAATTATGAGGGAGTCCCTTCCGCAGAGCTATTGTGTTCTGACAGCGGGAGGTTTCCCAGCCATCAGAATACAATGATCAGTGCCGGCAGCTTTACCCTCCAGAAGTGATCGAACAAAAGAAATGAAAGGCTGGATGTACTGAAATTAGATCGACTTCAGTACAATCAGTCTGCCCATACATGGGTCGAAATTTGGCCAATTCCCACTGAACCGGTCGAGTCTTGATCCATTTATGGCCAGTTCTAGTGTGTAATTTAGAGTGAGGGTTACAGGGAGGGTTAATTATGTAAGCACAAATGTCAAGGTTATGGAGAGAATTTTTATGATGATAAGTGACAAGCAAACAAAGCAAATTTGGGTTTGCTGGATGTTCACCGAACACTGAAAATCCGAAAAATAGTGCCTGAACCCCACTGAAGTCTATTGTAATTTGTTTTTGCCCATTTAAAGGTCAGTTTGCAGGCTTTGGTTAAAAAAGAAGAACATGGGTAGCGGGGCACTGCCATAAAGATTTTAATGCAGTGCCATAAGGATTTTCAATGCAATACAAATTTTGAAAATGACCATTTAGTGGGGAGAGAGTCTTTATTAATTGCTTAAAGGGCAATATGAATAAAATCACAATTCCTCTAAATAACATGCTTGGGGATGCTTTAAACTTGCATGTGAAGTGATGAGCCTGTAGACTTTACCCTTGCAAGGGACATTTGGAAAAAAATCTATGACAACTAAAATCATAGAAAAAAAAAAAAAAAAAAGAGGGGGGGGGGGGGGGAGTTGAGACTTTAAATGAAGCACATGGCATGCTAAGGCCCAGTCCCTCCATCCCTAATAATTTTGAATAATAAAAGAATATAGGAGCTGTAAATGAGGTGCGTGCAAACAATTGGTAAATAGTAAATACACAAATATTTCATATACATATATATATATATATATATATATATATATATATATATATATATATATATATATATATATATGGCCTCATAGCACAGTACAAGGTAAAAAATAGATGTAAATTATGTTGAGAGTGGATTTTAATAAGAGGCTTAAATGACAGATTATAAAAATTACATGATTACAGTAATACATATGAGTGGTAGAATTGTTCATCGATGATTAAGTTGTATCATAAGACATTATAACAAATTGATCTTGGAGCTGATTGTATATGGATGTCAATAAAACAATACATTGTTGGTACATAATTGCCAAAAATTCTAATGGAAAAATGTAAACACATGATTGTAATATGAAGATTGCATCCTAAAGGCTTGACGCATTTTGTGGACTGTATTCCACTTCCTCAGGAGCAGATGCAATATATGTAACTGTAAAAAAATATATAAACAACATTGAAGTCTGATAATTTGACAAAAATAATAATAATAGGGGAAGGGGAGGATAAATCCACCCCAATAAAAGAAACCCTTCCCTCATATACTTACTAAACAGCTCTAGGAACAACATGTAATGTTATGGACATAAGGTTGTCTGGGAGCTGTGGGAGTATTGCCCATGAACCCAAAGGCATGGAAGTGAGGACCTCCCGAAAAGTGCAGATCTCCATAGTGTAGTCAGTAGTGGCATCAGTAACAATCTCAAAGGAGTTCTATGAAAATGTTAATTAATACATAATTCATGTAATAGGGTTAACTCATACCGAAATAGCATGAATAGTGTGACTGCTGATTAGATCCCAAAACCAAGAAGAAAGAAGGAGCCCAGTATGGAAAAGTGTACTCAAGTTGACTCAGCATAAAAAATGATAAAAAATGTGTAGATACGATTGCTCAGATACCGAGGGTGCACTGGAGGATGTGGAGGATCAGCAGACACCCTATCCATGCTATTTCAGCCACAGCCCACCTATGTATATATATGTTTTGCACGCACCTCATTTAAAGTCCCAATCTCCTTTTTCTTCTATGGCCACTAAAGACAATCCCCAGCCTGCTCATGTTTATAAGCAAAGATGCCAGTTGAACCTAGGCAACCTCACTGAGCAAATATGGTTGTAACATGTCCCACTGTGTAAATCACATTTCCCAGAGATGTACTCTAGATCCATTGCCAAACATGATAAGCTTTGACCAACAACCTGCTGACACAAACACAACAACCCACGTCACAACAATCCTCTCTCATTGCACATACACTAACCAGCCACTTTATTAGGTATACCTGTTCAATTGCTTGGTAACACAAATTGCTAATCAGCCAATCGCATGGCAGCAGCTCAATTCATTTAGGCATCTAGACATTGTGAAGATCACTTGCTGAAGTTTAAACTGAGAATTGGAATGGGAAAGAAAGGGGATTTAAGTGACTTTGTAGGTGGCATGATTGTTGGTACCAGACAAGCTGGTCTCAGTATTTCAAA
Organism: Pelophylax lessonae; assembly: GCF_965119305.1. Lineage (NCBI taxonomy): Eukaryota > Metazoa > Chordata > Amphibia > Anura > Ranidae > Pelophylax > Pelophylax lessonae. Next base: position 629,752,524 of record NC_138770.1, on the reverse strand, counting down.
AACTGCTGATCTACTGGGGTTTTCTTGCACCGCTATCCCTTGGGTTTACAGAGAATGGACCAAAAAAGAGAAAATATCCAGTGAGCGGCAGTTGTGTGGTCAAAAACGCCTTGTTGATTTCAGAGGAGAATGGGCAGACTGGTTTGAGATGATAGAAAGGCAACAGTAACTCAAATAACCACTCGTTACAACCAAGGTATGCAGAATACCATCTCTGAATGCACAATACATAGAACCTTGAAGCAGATGGGCTACAGCAGCAGAAGACCACACCGGGTCCAACTCCTGTCAGCTAAGAACAGGAAACTAAGGCTACAACTCGCACAGGCTCACCAAAGTTCAAGATTGGAAAAACGTTGCCTGATCTGATGAGTCTCGATTTCAGCTGCGACAGATGGCAGAGTCAGAATTTGGCATAAACAACATGAAAGCGTGGATCCATCCTGCCCTGTATCAACGGTTCAGGCTGGTGATGGTAAGTATTGTTGTTGACCATGTCTATCCCTTTATGACTGTGTACCCATCTTTTGTCAGCTACTTCCAGCAGGACAATGCACCATATCACAAAGCTCAAATCTTCTCACCACTGGTTTTTTTAACATGACAATGAGGTCACTGTACTCCAATGGCCTCCACACTCACCAGATCTCATCCAATAGAGCACCTTTGGGGTGTGATGGAATGGGAGATTTGCATCATGGATGTGCAGTTGACAAATCTGCAGCAACTATGTGATGCTATCACGTAGCATCACGTAGTTGCTATGGTCCATGTCAATATGGACCAAAAGCTCTGAGGAATGTTTCCAACACCTTGTTGAATCTATGCCATGAAGAATAAAGGCAGTTCTGAAGGCAAAAGGGGTCCAACCCAGTACTAGAAAGGCGTACCTAATAAAGTGGCCTGTGAGTGTATATCACAAATGACAGCTCCCTGGACAGCTGCTGAATGTCTACACATCAGCTGCTCATGCTGGCTGATGTCATTGACCAAATATGGTCATGACTATGTTTGGTCAGTGGTGTCATCTGGGATGCCTGCCAGCTTGGTTGCACTTTGAAATAAGCTGGTGGAGTGGCTGGCAGCTGTCATTTAGTGGCAATAGTGGTGCCACCACTAAATGAATGACTTCAGCTGCAGCATCCAGAGATTCAGACAGCAGGGTGAACTGGCCTACTTGGGCCATTTAGTTCCTCTGCTCAGTGAACTGCGAACAGCTTAGGTGGTGGTCAAACTCATGGTCCACCTGAACCCTGAGACTAATCGTTATCAGGGGGGTTAGTTTGAGGATTGAAGGGAGAGTTAGTTTGAAGATTAACATTACAATGACAGGGAGGATTAGTGTAAGGATTAGTGTAAGGGTTACAGGATTAATTACATGGAAGGTACTGTAAGTGTGAAGGGAGCCTTGGGGTACGGAATTGTACTCTCTGCTCTGAAAACATGAAGCACGAGTCTCCTAAAAGCTGGTGAAATGCATATAATGACAGCGAAGGCTCCCTGTATGTATACTCCAGTAATGTGGATTGTCTTTGGCCAAAAGTGATTAGCACACTTTTTTAATCAAAATAAATAAATTCCAGTTACAGTACTAAAAACAGAACACATTTCAAATGTAAATTGAAGAACATTCTCTTAAACCTGAATTGGGGTTGACATACGATTGTATTTCTCATACAAAGGTCAATAAAAACATCCATTAGCCTTGTCTTTTACATTTTTGTGGCTAACCAATATCCATTTTGGCCCTTTGCAACAATATTTCTCCAGCAATTCAGAGTGAACCAAAGAGAAACATTGATCTATTATTCAGTTGAAACTCAACATTTTAATAGTTTTTTTCATATCTTTAAAATGTAAAGGATACCGAAAAAATATTTAAAGGGACTCTATCAAAAGTTTTCAGTGAGTAGACATTTTGCATAATTGTAAATTTGCTCCTAAAATCATTTTTGATGTGAAGTTTACAATTTTAGTTGCTTGCTTTCATTTATAAGGTTATATTGTACACTGATTTGTGTCTTCTTCCTGTAATCTCAGATGGGTCATTACCTAGCCTAGGATGGGGGCTTTCATGTCTCTGTGACCTAGGTAGCTATGTTTGTGCTCCTAAAAAAATAAGTGTATTAAAACCCGCGCTAACTAAATAGATAATAAATAGTGCCGCCTGCAGCTGCTGCTCACAAGGTAAAAAACCAAGAAGACTTATAAGATGTATAAAAACAGTGCTACTAGGCATACATACAAATGAGATAAGTGAAATATAAAGTGCATCAGTGGCAACCTCTAAAATCAGTCATAAGAAAATAATATACCAAATATAAAATTATTTTGCCGAAAATACAATTGCTGTGCTTAAATCATTAAAAGTCCAAATGTAAAGTGCAATAAAATTGTATTAATTGTGCAAAATTATTGTGCAAACAGTGCTAAATAAGGTGCAGTCCGAAGAAAGTTCTTCACTTAAATAGGTATACGTGCTGAAAAAAGTGCTTATAGTGCTCCACAGAGTGCTGTGAGGGCTCCATTCTATTACTCTATTCATTTGATTCATTCACATGGGATTACTAACCTATTTCCTTTACAGGTTCATTTGAGGGACACTATGGACCGGTTATTTTACCTGCAGTATATTCATTTTTACATCCAGGAAAAAACATTCTGAACTGGGAGATACTATAGAGGAGGCTGGAGGTGTTCTGGAGATTTCACCTATTTATCCATCCATCCATACCGGTTGTCCTGCATTAACCTCTGCAGATTTAAGGCTTTATTTTATCCTGAATTTGGTGAGTGCATCCCCAAAAGGGTTCTGTGTGGAGGCACTTTGGCACTTGTGTGGAGCACTACAAGCACTTTTTTCAGCACGAATACCTAGTTAAGTGAAGAACTTTCTTTGGACTGCACCTTATTTAGCACTGTTTGCACAATAATTTTGCACAATTAATACAATTGTATTGCACTTTAAATTTGGACTTTTAATGATTTAAGCACAGCAATTGTATTTTCGGCAAAATAATTTTATATTTGGTATATTATTTTCTTATGACTGATTTTAGAGGTTGTCACTGATGCACTTTATATTTCACTTATCTCATTAGATTATGTATGCCTAGTAGCGCTGTTTTTATACATCTTATATGTTTGTGCTCCTACTACAGCCAACAATGTCAGACTGATAAGAGGCAAAGACCAGACTTACTGTATGTTGGTCATACATGTATAGCGGGGACAATAATTATTTGACCCCCTGTAGATTTTGTAAGTTTGCGCACTTACAAAGAATCAAAGGGTCTAATATTTTTATCATGGTGTATTTTAAATGATATAAACAGAATATCAACCAAAAATACATAGGGAGGTTGAGCCTCCCCTAACTGCAGCAGCTTCTAAACTGTTGTAAAAGCCTATGTGTGCATGGACACATAGGCTTTTATGGAGCTGAGTTTGGGAGCTTTAGCAAAAAAATGCCAAAAGCTCCTAAACTCTAGTAGTGTGCATAAGCTCTTAAAAGCCCTGCATTGTACAGCCGTGGCCAAAAGTTTTGAGAATTACACAAATATTAATTTTCACAAAGTCTGCTGCCTCAGTTTTTATGATGGCAATTTGCATATACTCCAAAATGTTATGAAGAGTGATCAGATAAATTACAATTAATTGCAAAGTTCCACTTTGCCATGAAAATGAACTTAATCCCATAAAAAAAAAACATTTACACTGCATTTGTGAAGAAGGCTTCAGGGCACCCAAGAAAGTCCAGCAAGCACCAGGACTGTCTCCTACAGTTGAATCAACTGCGGGATGGGGTCACCACCAGTGACAACTTTGCTCAGGCATGACAGCAGGCAGGTGTGAGTGCATCTGCACGCACAGTGAGAAGAAGACTTTTGGAGGATGGCCTGGTGTCAAGAAGGGCAGCAAAGAAGCTACTTCTCTCCAGGAAAAACATCAGGGACAGACTGATATTCTGCATTGAGTACAGCAATTGGACTACTGAGGACTGGGGAAAAAGTCATTTTGTCTGATGAATTGACTTTCTGATCATTTGGGGCATCCAGAAAAAAATCTTGTCCAGTGTGACGGTATAGTGTGACACTATGAGTGAAAGACAGATAAGTAATGGTTTGGATTGCTTAAAAATTTGTCACCAAAATCTTCATATATAAATATGAAGATTTAATACCACCTTACACAGTGTATTCAATGCTTGGCTGTGAGAGAGACACAAAGACTTTCATTCGCAGACTTCCCTATTGTTTGTGTATTGGAAGGGAATGTGTATTGTGATGAAGTTTACCTGTCTGTTCCATTGTTACATGATAATGACCTCACATTGTCCTGTCTCATTACACATAACAGTTCTTCTAATCAATACCCATGCCCACAGGGAGAGCAGCTGCTTCCGGTGTCGGCGTGTGAGGGGCTGGTCGGGTGGAGCAGAGAGAAGACGCTAAGGTATATGAGGATTGCATTGAAAGGAGTGGATTGCGACTTTACAGCTGTGTGGACCATATTATGCTCCCTGTTGGCCCATTCCAACCCCTGCGTTTTTGCTCATCTGTGAGAACATTTGAGCAACAGCATCTGGTGAGTTGCCACTTCTCCTGACCCTACTTTCGGCACTTTGTGGTGGTTAAGAGGTGAACCCAATAAGACTTCACGAGCTGACGGCTGTTTTATTGGACATTTTATGATATTTTAAAGGACTCTGTGATGTCTAAAGTGGAAGTTGAGTGTCATTTTAGTTAATTGTACATTCCCTATGTGTCGCATGTAGTCCTGTTGAGCCAATTTTACATTGACTCTTGCGCTACTATTTTTTCATTTTAGTCCTTCTAATCAAGCTATCGGACCAATCCCTGCTGACTCATTTTCAAGCCCTCATTTGCATGGCTAAGGCGGACCTGAAGGAGGACTACATGTACTTTACAATTGACCAATAGGAAAACGGTTGTTGGGGGCGGGATGTTCCAAATTCTGTATAAAAGTGTGTTGTGTACTTCCAATAAATGTCTTCCTGTTTGAACTTACATACAGCCTGCCTGGTGTTTGTTCTAATGGATTCCAAACGGCACATAGCTGTAGTTCGGATCCCGGAGCCTTGGATGAGCGAACCATCAGAAGTTGCGATCTGCAAGCTGACTCACTAGTAGCAGAGGAGTGTCGGGAAAGCGGAAGCGAGCGAGCAAGGGTCTCACCAGAAAGGAAAAGGTGAGCGCTACCATCAGTCCTGTGTCAGTAAAGTATCCTGAAACCATTCATGTGTGGGGTTGCGTTTCAGCCAAGGGAGTGGACTTACTCACAATTAGGATTGGGCCGAAGGCCCCTCTGTTCGATTGGCACCAGAACTTTTGAAAATCACAAGAGTTCGGAACCAAATAATGAACCCCATTGAAGTCTATGGGACTTAAACTGTAAAAAACAAAAGTGCCCATTTTGAAGGCCTATATGCAAGTATTTGGGCATACAATGGTTATGGGAGTCCGGGTACTGCCCTGAGGAAAATGTATCAATGAAAGGTTTTACAAAAAACATCATTTTTAAATGAGCAGGGATTTACTGATGCTTAAAGTGAAATCAGCAAAATGGGAAACAACAATAGAAATGAAAACTTCCTTTCAATATAGTGCCCGGAGGGTCCCCTTAGTCTACCTGTAAAGTGGCACATCTGTAATGTGTATAGAAGCTGCTGCAGAAATAATTTAATTTATAAAGCAAAAAAAATTAAATATTCCCTGCAAGCTTTCTTTATTTTGTAAACAGCTTGGGGGGTCATTCTGTATGATGAGGCCACAATATAGTGCACTGGAAACAAGATTAGAGATTTTTTGGATAAATTCTGGTGTCTCTTCCACAGACTTTGGATAGAAGTAACAGGTGCAGAAAAATTGGTCTTTGGATGTCGAAGGTTCCTTTACACTGTAACTCTACAGAGGTACTCTTGATGAAAGCAAGAATTGCCTTACTGTCAAAAATTGAATTTATATGCACCTGTCAAACAGGTGCGGAAAAATTGGTCTTTGTGTGTCTGTGGCACCTTCAGACCGTATCCCTATAGAGGTACTCTCGATGAAAGCAAGAATTTGCCTTTCTGTCAAAAATTTAAATGATATGCACCTGTCAAACAGTTGGAAAAATTGGTCTTTGGGTGTTAATTGTGCCCATGAAACCTACACCAAAAAAACCTTCCAGAAGAAATTAACACCCACAACACTAGGCAGCGTAGAAGTCTTGCATAGATTCCACATCCCAAAAACACTCAATCAGTGACATCGGCATCAGGGGCTTCATAGCTGCTGGTAAACCAGGACTGAATAAATTTAATAAATGTCAGACGGTCCACAGCGTCTGTGGACAGACATGTTCTATTTTCAGTAACAAAACCTCCAGCAGCACTGAATGCCTGTTCAGAAAGCATTCTGGATGCAGGGCAGCCCAGCAGCCCAATTGCATACAGGCCAAGTTACCCAGTGACCTAGTAACCCAGTGGATCATCAACTGGAAAGCTCTCCATCTCTGTTTTTCCCCCTAGATAATCATCCACCATATGATGCAGACGCTGGTGAGGGGATGTGGAAGCTGAAAGCCCTGGGTGGCGAGGACTAAAGAAATTGTGAAATGCATCACTTAGACGGCCCTCATTTCCACTGCTCCTCTCTTGACCAACAGAGGCATCAAAACTAGGTTTTCCATGACACTGTAACCTACCAGAGTCGGTAAAAAGCAATAGATAAACTCCTCTTTAAAGTGTCCTCAAGAGTGTTCATCTTCTGCTCCCTCTGTGGGGACGGGATGAGTTCTGAGACTTTCCCCTTGTAACGGTGGTCAAGGAGGGTTGCCAACCAATAGTGATCCTTCTCCTTGATGCCATGTATTCTTGGGTTCTTTCGCAGGCTTTGAAGCATGAGGGAGCCCATGACCGCAAGTTTGCGGAGGCATGAAAAGCTCACCTTGGGGTCACTGGGGATTACAGTATCTGGAACTACCTCCTTCCAGCCATGTACTACTCCCAAGGGTTATGGGTATGAAAAACCGTCTGTTGAGGGTTGTCATATGTCTTCCTCTGCTTCAATGCCTCCCTCTCCTCTTGTGCGTTCTATGGGGTAGGAAGAATGGTGTCTGCATTAGGCGTGCCTTGAGAGGAAAGGAAGTCCTCTTCCTCCCACTGCTCTGCGTTAAGTGCCCTGTCCATATTACCATGCAGAGTCTGCTCAAGCAGGAACACAACATGGATTGTGTCACTGATGTATGCATTGTCAAGTCTCACCATCCTTGTGGCCTTCTCAAATGGTGACAGTACAGTGCATGCCTTTATCAGCAGCCATTGGCGTGGGGAAAAAAAAGCTGAGCTGGTCTGAGGCTGTTGTTGTGCCATACTCACACATACTCACACAGGTACAGGTTGAAGGCCCACTGCTGCATGTGCAGCCGCTGCAGCATTGCCAATGTCACATATCAGGCGGTTTACGGGCAGATGGAATTCCCGCTGAATTTCAGCCAACCGAGCACTGGCTGTGAAGGACCACCTGAAATGGCTACAGACTCTTCCGGCCTGTCTTAGCAAATCTTCCAACCATGGGTACCTATTTAGGAAATGCTGCATTACCAAATTGTGGACATGTGCCAGGCATGGCACATGTGTCAACTTTCCCTGTCTAAGGGAGGACAGGAGGTTTGTGCCATTATCGCACACCACCGTTTCTTGCTCCAGCTGGCATAGCCTGAACCACCTCTGGGCCTGCTCCTGCAGAGCTGCAAGAATCTCTGCTCCAGTGTGATTCCTGTGAACGAAATATAGCATCCCTGACCATGCTTGCTGGACCATGTGTCAGCAGTAACGTGGACTTTGCAGCTGACTGACTTGCCAAATGATGCAACAACATTACCTTCCATGTGATGGTGCAGAGCTGCATTAGCCTTACGTGAAAAATTCATGGAAGGGGGCAGAATCCACCAGACAGAAAGGCGGAAGATGTAAAGCCAGCAGCTTTGACAAGCTGGCATTTAGGCCCTGGGCATGTGGGTGGTAGTGACTGTATTTTTTTTTCACTGCAGCAGCTGAAAAAGGAAAAATGGTGTTTGGTGCACAGACACACTCCACCGACACACTACAAATATACTGCAGTGATACTGCACTAACGCACAGAAATATACTGCGTTAAACGTGCACTAACGTGCACAGAAATATACTGCGTTAAACATGCAGTAATGCACTGAAATATACTGCATTAAACGTGCACTAACGCTCTGTCATATACTATAATAAACAGCACATAACGCACTGAAATATACTGCATTAAACGTGCACTAACGCCCTGAAATATACTGAGTTAAACGTGGAGTAACGCACATAAATATACTGCGTTAAACGTGCAGAAACACACTGAAATATACTGCGTTAAACGTGCACTAACGCACAAAAATATACTGCGTTAAACGTGCAGTAACACATTGAAATATACTGTGTTAAACGGCACATAATGCACTGAAATATACTGTGTTAAACAGCACGTAATGCACAGAGATATACTGCATTAAACGTGCAGTAATGCACAGAAATATTATTATTATTATTATACAGGATTTATATAGCGCCAACAGTTTGCGCAGCACTTTACAATTTGAGGGAAGACAATACAGTTACAATACAGTTCAAAACAGGAGGAACTAGAGGGCCCTGCTCGTTAGAGCTTACAATCTAGAACAATCTGGAGCAGTAGACGACCCCTGTGTGGAAACGCGTCGGGAGGAGCTGGCTCGCGCTGTCACTTGGTCACGGAACCGTTCTGCAGGCAGTCGTGACATTCTTCAGCTATTGTCGCATCTTTATACTTGGCTTGCTGTAAGTGTATTTGCTTTTAATAAATATTGTTTTTAGTGGTAATGCACTATTAGCCCCTTTTCTTTCATATGGGAATTCACCTTTGGGCCATTGCACCCTGAGTTGTACCAAGTTCCTTGCCTGGATGCTGTGAATGGATGTGATCAGGAAGACCCGACAGGAGAGTGCCCTACCTCCCCAGTTTTGCTGACACGGGATCCCTCACTTACATTTGCTTGAAGTCTTCACCTCCTTTATCTCTGGTAAGAGTCCATTTCAACCACTGGGGTGTCACCTTATCACCACACCACTACATGATAGTTGGATGTCACTTTTTGTTGGCTATATGGTAAGAGGCCACATAGCACGTTGTTTTTATTCACCTTGAATATAGTCACCATCCCAGTTGTGGATCCATCACCATCAGATCACAGATCTGCACATGTTTAATTATTGATTTGCACATGTTCATGCATGGACTTTGACTATATATCAGACATGGGAGTAAGTCACACATGTGCAAGTCACAAGCAAGTCTCAAGTCTTAACCTTCAAGTCTCAAGCAAGTCCCAAGTTACTGTGTCGAAAAGCAAGCAAGTCAAGTCGAGTCCCTGCTAGAAGTCAAGCAAGTCAAGTCATTTATTTTGGTCAAGTCACAAATCAAGTCAAAATACTGATCTACCCCAATTTTCACCTTTAAATCAGCTAAAAGTCAGTGGTCAGGAAAGGTTTTGTTTTATTTTCAACATTAACAAAACTGCTTAGTGCTTTTTTCTTGGCATATTAAAGAAACACTTTGAATGCCCAAACAGCTCAAAATCCTTTGTCTGGTCATGTTTCAACACCACAGTCACTAAAAACATATTAAAGTGGAGTTCCACCCATTTTAATAAGTTTAGATGTATGTAATCCCCTTTAAAAATACTTTTACCAATGGAAACTATTTTTTTTTTTGCAAGGAAATACCTTTTTTCTTCTTTATTCATGCGCACTTCCGGGTCCGGCTGCCTATAGGCGATTACGTCACTCGGCAATTCGCAAGGGCTGCTACGATGTATCCCAGCAGCCCTTGCGAATCGCCTAGTGATGAAATGTTGCATTAATTACACCGGCACCAGCTGTACTCGGATATATTGCATTGAGTCTGTGCTCCGTCCCACCTCCGCCCCGCCTCCTCTCAGTGAGCTCTACCGAATGCATTGCTTTGAGTCCGAGCTCCGCTCCGCCTCCGCCCCACCTCCTCTCAGTGAGCGCGGACTGAAAGCATTACATCCCGTAGAGCTCACTGAGAGGAGGAGGGGCGGAGGCGGGGCAGAGAACAGACTCAATGCAATACATCCGAGTACAGCTGGTGCTGGTGTAATAATGCGAGATTTCGTCACTAGGCGATTCACAAGGGCTGCTGGGATGTATGTATTGCGAATCGCCGAGTGACGTAATCGCCTATAGGCGGCCGGACCTGGAAGTGCGCATGAATAAAGAAGGAAAAAAGGTATTTGCTTGAAAAAAAAAATGTTTACATTGTTAAAAGTATTTTTAAAGGGGATTACATTTATCTAAACTTATTAAAATGGGTGGAACTCCACTTTAAGTATTTACATTGTTAAACAGCCAGTGTCCTAAAATTCAGAACACACTGAGGTGTTTTAAGTGACTGTGGTGTCAGAAATATAACAGGCACATTCATTTTGCTTTAACACATCTTGAGAAAATGCAAATATTTCATAACTTAAAAAAGTAAAGTCATTTCGAGTCATATGTGTCAAGTCAAAGTCAAGCCTCAAGTCATGAATACCAAGTCAAAGTCAAGTCGAGTCTTTTATTAATTTTAGTCAAGCAAGTCTCAAGTCCTCAAACTGGTGACTTAAGTCTGACTCAAGTCAAGTCATGTAACTCAAGTCCCCCACCTCTGCTATATATAGTCAATCATTTTTTTAAAGACATTCATCAGATTTTATTTGGACTCTGTTCACTGTCTAAAGACACTCATCAGATTTTATTTTGTGTACCGAATTTGTCTAACAGCACGGGTTAAGATTTGAATGTTTATGCATAACCACCATTGTTGATTTATTTTTGAAGCGCATTATTCTTTTTTTCAATCTGTCCCATTACTTTTGGTCCCTTAAAAGTGTGAGGCACATATACAAACTGTTGTAATTCCTACACCGTTCACCTGATTTGGATGTAAATACCCTCAAATTAAAGCTGAAAGGCTGCAGTTAAAGCACATCTTGTTTGTTTCATTTCAAATCCATTGTGGTGGTGTATAGAGCCAAAAAGATTAGAATTGTGTCAATGTCCAAATATTTATGGACCTGACTGTAAATATATTGCATTAAACAGCATGTAATGCACAGAAATTTACTGCGTTAAATGTGCAGTAACGCACAAAAATATACTTTGTTAAACGTGCAAGTAATGCACAGAGATATAATGCATTAAACCTTCACTAACGCACTGAACTTCAATGCACGGCGGCGCAGTGCATTGTAGTCATTTGGCAGGCCAAACAAACAGTCAAACGCTGTGATAATTTGGGTGTTCGTCAAATTGGCGAACAGTGAATGTGTGACCCAAACTCATGCTCGGGCCGAACCAATCGTCCATCCCTACTCACAGATTTGTCTAAGAACACAGCCATGAATAAATAATGGTATTAAAACATCCTCCGAAGCAACTTCTCCCAACCATCCCAGTACAGTTTGGTGAAGAACAATGCCTTTTCCAGCATTATGGGGCACCTTGTCATTAAGTGGCTTGGAGAACAAAACATCGCCTTCTCCTGGCTGGGGGGGGGAGGGGGGCAGAAGAAGCCGTCCTTGCTAGAAGAAGACAGTGATTATCACTAGCAGCTATAGAAGCACTAATCACAAAAGAAACCAGCAGGCTGGTAGTAGCCAAGTTGATCGATTGATCAACTTGGTACATTCAGCCGGCTCATGAATATTTCCAATTTCGGTCAGTTCCTGCCGAACCAGCTGAGATTCGACCTTGTATGGCCGGCCTATGGTAAGTAATGCAACCCTCTCATAACTCTTTATGCATAATGAGCATTTAAACCTGGCTGCACGGGGGGCCCCACTGCAAGGTTTTTTTTTCTTCCATCCTAGAGTTGGGCTTTAAAGTTTAGTAACTCTAAAGCTGTGTCAAGTTACACAAATGTAAACCATATGGTTTCATTTGAAAACTGTTAAAATTTCATAACCGTTCTATTTTTTCATACTTATAGGATACAATATATACATTGTATGTGTATGTAAAGCCTCACTATGTGTAGCTCTGCAGAAAATGTCATTGCTATATAAATGAATATTTGAAATAGTCCTATAAGCAATTATTATTTTTTTTAACAATAAATTGTAATCTGTGGAGGAACTTACACACTCAGAAGCAGTAATTTAACCAAACTGTAACTCTTCCCTATCATTTTGCACTGTTTTATCAAGGATTTTTAAGATAAACAGTACATCAAAATGTATCGCCAGTCCAAAAAGAAAAAAAATTGTATGTTCAAATTATATTATTTATATAAATGCTGATACTATGGCTATGTTTTTCCTGTGCAATTTGCAATATATCCCTTTGCAATTACTTGTAGATCTGTCAGTTTCCAGTTGCACAATATTATTCCAGTGGAGGGCCAACAACTCATTCCACCCACCATTGAAATTCATGACTGACACTGGAATGGCCTCTGCATTGTCAGCCCTGCACTGTCCTGCTAGCAATAATGAAATATATGTCTGTGCTTCCTGCAGGGGCTGGTCTGCTAAACAAAGAACAGCGCCCACAGGCTCCATCCCTCCAGCTTTTGGGAGCAGTCTGTAAGGCTAATGTAACCACTGCTTGGACAGAAAGGTCACATACAGCCGTGACATCATTCCTCATAAGTCCATGCTCACCGCCTGGTGAGGGAGGGAAATACAAGGTTAGAAGTAAAATGACCATAGAAAAAAAGCAATTACAATGGTAATTTATATTGACATAATAGATCGACAAAGCAATAGTAGATGTGCCATTGGACCATTTGGTTAATGAAGCCTTTCCATCAACCTTTTTACTGTCAGACCAGTTTTAGAATTTTTCAGTTAAAATGCTCATTATTGACTTATACATTTACTAAAGACCCTGGTTTTGAGCCAATTAGTGGATCTATAGGTACCTTTTCACATGTTTTCCATTTCCCTAACATCCTACTAAAATAGCACACAGCTTAATAGCTTAAAGGGAAATCCTTTTTTGTGTAATTTTAAAAGAAACTATAATTTTGATAAATATTTGTACAATATCATGCAACATGAACAAAATTCAGCTACAATCTTTTTATTCGGCAGGGCTTCTGCTTTTATGTAAATTGTATCCCTCTTTGCTGCTCCTAGCCCCTCCTTCCTGTTGAGTGCCCCCACAGCAAGCAGCTTGCTATGGGGTCACCCAAGCCGAGTTACAGCTCCCTGTGTCCATTCAGACACAGAGCTGCCATTCGGTACTGCCCCCTCTCTTTCCTGAATAGTTAACTGACTTTGATTGACATCAGCGGGAGCCTGCTGTGTCTCAGCCAATCAGGAGGGACAGTCCCGGATAGCCGAGGGACTTGTGGACATTGCTGGATAGAGATGGGGCTCAGGTAAGTATTAGCCTTTTGATTGTATATTGCAACCGTCTAGTCAAGTTAGACAGAAATGGCTGGTTAAGGGTTAATTGCACAGACAGATTGTTATCCTTATGGTGCCGGGAGTGCATTGATCTAATAATACCACTAGGAGGCCCATCACGGTTGCTGACCGTATCACTATTTGTAGTACATATGTCACTGGGCATTGGTTGAACTGGGCACCGTGGATGGCGCTCGCTAATTATGGGTTAATCGCACAGACAGACTGCTCAGTTTAGTGTTTGCGGTTTAGCGCTGTCTCATATTTTGAGCTCAGAAGGGGTTAAGAGTTGAATGGCTGGTGTGAGCAGTGATAAGCTGGTTTGCTGTGCCGTGTAGCTACCCCCCTTTGACAAAGTCGGATGTGACGAAACGCGTCAGTGCCTGGCTACACGAAGGATTGGTCAGGTGAGCGGCAGTGGCTCCCGTAGGACTGTTACACCACCGTGGAGGTTGTAGGACCGGTGAGAGCACCCCATACCCTTTTTCATGTTATATGCGCTGAATCTTCTTACATCTTGTACGTGCAATTACATAAGGTTTTATTTGAATAAAAAGTTTGAAACGGTAATACACTAGTGGAGCTCTTCTTTTCCTTTGCATATCTATGGGGGAGGAGAGGCCATCCTGAAGGAGACATCTGTAACATTGCGCAATTGGCCCTATCCATGAAGATGGTGGGCAATAGAGTGGGGTGAGTTGCCTAGCAGAGGTGGTGGATCTTTCGGTGACCCCCTATTCAGCAGGGACCTTTTTTATCCGATCACCTGTTATCACTACTTATTATCACTATGTTTTTTTTGGAGCACGGAACATTGGATGTGGACTGCTAGTTTGCTTATGTGTACCTATTTTATATCACATTATTTTGAATAATTTTGTGCACTGATTTATACATATTTATTTGGTACACTGATTTATATCACATAATTTTAAATGATTTTGTGTATGCATGTATTTTATGCATACAGTTTCTGTATCTTATGCGAGGCTAGTTGGGTTTACATATTCACTATTATTATTATTATTATTATACAGGATTTATATAGCGCCAACAGATTGCGCAGCGCTTTACAATTTGAGGGAAGACAATACAGTTACAATACAGTTCAGAACAGGAGGAACTAGAGATTATCATTATAAGTATTAGGGAGTGCTGGGGCGGCTGCTGCACACCGAAGGCTTTTTATCTTAATGCATAGAATGCATTAGGACAAAAACCTTCTGACTTTTCAACTTCTTTCAATGAACAGAATTGTAAAAAAAATGCTCTGAGCCATAATGGGTGTATAGGTGTGAGAGGGGAGCTGGTAATATCCTTCCTTGTATCAGAATGGATAAAAATATTTTAACCACTTTACCACTAGAGCATTTTGCTGTCTTACGTCTGGGCCATTTTTTGCGATTCGGCGCTGTGCAAATTTAACTGACAATTGCGCGGTCGTGCGACGCCGTACCCAAACGAAATTGACGTCCTTTTTTTCCCACAAACAGAGCTTTCTTTTGGTGGTATATGATCACCTGTGCGATTTTTACTTTTTGCGCTATAAACAAAAAAAGAGCGTTTATTTTGAAAAAATAACAATATTTTTAACATTTTTTTATATGAAATTCCCCCCAAAAAAGATGTAAAAACCAATATTTTTTTAAATTTTTGGCCAATTTGTTTTCTGCTACCCATGTTTGGTAAAAAAAATCGAAATAAGCGTATTTTGATTGGTTTGCGCAAAAGTTATTGCGTTTACTAACAAAGGGAAAGATTTATGTCATTTTTGGTGTTTTTTTTTTTAACGAGTAATGGCGGCAATCTGCGATTTTTTTTGCGGGACTGCGACATTGCGGCGGACAGATCGGACCCTTGACTGACATTTTTGACACTTTTGGGGGTACCAGTGACATTACTCCAGTAATCAGTGCTATAAATATGCACTGTTACTGTAAAAATGACACTGGCAGGGAAGGGGTTAATTTTATTGGAGAGGGAGGGGTTAATGTATGCCTGGTGCTTACTGACGTGTGGGGGGGAGGTGACTGTGTGAGACAGGGACAGATCGGATGGCCAGCTATGCTGAACATTCCGATCTGTCACTCCCTGCCACTGAGGAGATCCGCCCGCTTGTGTTTACACAGGCGGGCGGATCTCCACACTAGATCCCCGACGATCGGGGCAGAGCGCGAGCGCCGCCTACAGGGGAGGAGTCTGGCGACGTAGGTCTACGTCGTCAGACGGGATCGTGCCACTTTGCCGCAGTACTATTCCAGTACTCAGTGGTAAAGTGGTTAAAAAAAAGTGCAAAGACAGTATAAAAATCCTGCAGCAGGGAAGAAATGTATATATTTTGATATATGCAAAAATTGAGACATGATTCCAAATGTCGTGGTGCCTCATCCCAAATATAATGGATGAAAAAAAGTGGGAGGGGAAAGAGGAAAATATTTTGATGTTTTTGTATATTTTTGTATATATATATATATATATATATAGTGTTTTTATTTTATTATCCAGAAAATGATATTTGAACTTTATCAATTCCACCAAGTACTGAAATAATGAAAACTGCCCTCCCTAAAGTTCTAGTAATTTTTTTTTCTTTTTCAAGTTTTGTAAAGTTTCAACTTTATCAAGCATTTTAAACTACAAAGCTCTGGTTGTACAAACACCACCCCAGGGTTACTGTAAGTCTCAAAAAAAAAAAAAAAGTCATGGTGAAATAGACAATAATAAGTTTGAAGTTTAGCAATTTATCACAATTTAAAGAGCGAGTTAATGAAAAGTTGTCAATTAAAATCACTCACTATTCTGACCTTTTCTTTCTAGTCTAGTAGAGAGCTTAGGAGAAAACTGAAAGAAAACAATAGTGCATATCCTGGACTGTCAAAGAAAAACAAATAAAGCCTCTCCTTTCCCTTCCCTCTCTTCCTGAGTACATTATTGAAGTGCTGATCTTTGGCCTTTTCACTTGGACGGAAAGTCAACCAGATTGACATTCCCAATATTCCTTATTGCCCAAAGCTCTGTTCCCTGGCTGCTCTGATGTGAAAACAAAGCATGCTGGGAAGGCCTGAACTTTATGAAGAAAATATGGGATTGTCCTAAGTGAACGAGAACATTAAAATCCCATTTTTCTTGTATTTTATTCCTGGGTCACGGCCGGGCACATTAACTAAGTTTCTTGTTTCTTTATGTTACGGTTTCACCATCTTGTTTGAACCTCTGCTTTTTTTTTTCAGAGCAATTAAAAGTCACTTTGTCCTTCTGTTACAATACTTTGGCAATAAAAGGATTTTCCCTGAAAATAGTTTCTGTATATTTATATATTGTTAGTTGTATTTAACCACTTGACCTCTGGAAGATTTACTCCCCCCTTCATGCCCAAAGCATTTTTTGCTATACAGCACTGCATTCATTTAACTGACATTTGTACAGTCATGCAAGGCGGTACATATATAAAATTGGGAAAAAATTGGGAAAAAATTTTCCCACAAATAGAGCTTTTTTTTGGTGGTATTTGATCACCATTGTGTTTTTTTATTTTTTGCACAGTAAACACATTTTGAAAAAAATATATATATATTTTTTTTACTATTTTACTACTTTACTAATATAAAAAATATCCAATAAAAAAATGTAAAAAATCAAACATGCTCATAAATTTAGGCCAAATTTAGGCCATTCATTTAGGCCAACGTGTATTCTGCTACATATTTTTGGTAAAAGAAAAGATCCCAATAAGTGTATGTTGAGTGGTTTGTGCAAAAGTTACGGGGTTGATTTACTAAAAGCATATAGACTGTGCACTCTGCAAGGGGAGTTGCTCCAGAGATTAGTAAATGAGCAGACGCTCTGCTGACTTTCTTCATCCAATCATGTGCAAGCAAAAAGGCTGTTTTTTTTTTGTCTTGTTTTTTTTTCCTTACACGTGATTGGGTTCTCTTTGCTTTACCTCATTTATTAAGCTTTGGGGCAACTGCACTTTGCAAAGTGCACAGTCTATTTATCTTTAGTAAATCAACTCCATAGTGTCTGCAAACTATGGTTCATATAATGGAATTTTTGCTTTTTTTTTATACTAGTAATGGTGGCGATCAGCGACTTATAGCGGGACTGCAATATTGTGGCGGACAATCTCACACTGACTGAAACTTTGTGGGAACCAGTGACACTAATAAAGTAATCAGTGCGAAAAAATATACACTGTCACTGTGCTAATGACACCCGATGGGAAGAGGTTAAACATCTAGGGGACCAAATGGTTAAATGTGTGCCTAACCAGTGTTTTTGTGTTCACTATGTGATGCTTGTATTAACGGATGTGCTATATTTTATTCCCTGCTTGCAGGGAAACAAAATCCAGCACATCCCCGCTGACAGGACAGAGCTCTGCCTTGTCTACATAGGCAGGGCTCTGTTTTGTCTTCCTCCTCACCGATCAGAGGGTGCCGGCGGACATCCAGTGGCTGGCAGCCGCTGATCGACTCGTGCTGTGACTAATCACAGCACAAGTGGCGCACCAGCGAGCCACGTGCATGTGCCGCCTGCCCAGAAGAGCCTGATCACTGATCACTAGGTAAGTGATCCAGCACAAGAGAGCCACTTTGCCACTGTATAACTTTGTTATGTGGTCGGAAAGTGGTTAATTACTTTTCTTTACTCCTTAACCACCACCCACCTAGGTCATTTCTGACACTTCTCACATACATGTCAATATCTGCATTTTTTTTTTGCTAGAAAAATTACCTAGAACCCTAGAATAATTATTTTTTGCAAGCAGAGGCCCTGGGGAATAAAATAGGAAAAAAATACACTTTAATGAATTTTAGTTCACACAAGCACAATATAACACTCAAGTTTTGTTACAATATAAAAGATAATGTTATACTGAGTAAAAAGATACCTAACATGTCACTTTTGGAATGGTGCCAACCTACGATACATTAAATTATCCATAGGTGGTGCTTTAAAAAGGTTTACAGGTTCCCGGTTTAGAGTTAAACAGAGGGTCTGGTGCTAGAAATATTGCTCTGACTTTGATGTTCACAATGATACCTCACATGTGTGGTATATTTACATATGCATGCGGGACCTTTTTATGCATTAACATTTGCACGTGAGCACAGGGGGATGGGGGTGCTTTGAAAAATGTTTTTACATTTTTAAAAATTGTATTATTAGTTTTATTTTTAATTTATTTACACTGTCTCTTCTCAGTGCTCTACTAAGAGCCTGGGCCAGCCCCTGCTGCCCACCTATTCTGCCCAGCACTGACAGTCACTGCTCTGTGCTCAGAGCGGACCCAAGAACTGAGAAATCAGTGGTCATGTGATTACGCAAGCTTAGAGCGGGCGGGGGACAGCTTCAGCACTGGCCCGATTATGCAGCAGGTAGGTAAGTATGTATGGACAGAGGTTGAAGGGGTGGGGGGTCAGCCTGTCAGTGCTCAGACCATACTGCATCAAATTGGTCTGCTTGGCTGTAGTCCCAGAAGGAAGCCTCTTCTAAAGATGCTGTACAAGGAAGCCCACAAGACAGTTTGCTAAAGGCAAGCAGACTAAGGTCATGGATTACTGGAACCATGTCCTGTGGTCTAATGAGACCAAGATAAACTTATTTGGTTCAGATGGTGTCAAGCGTGTGTGGTGGCAACCAGGTGAGGAGTACAAAGTCAAGTGTGCCTTGCCTACAGTCAAGCATGGTGGTGGGAGTGTCATGGTCTGGGGCTGCATGAGTGCTGCCAGCACTAGGGAGCTACAGTTCATTGAGGGTATCATGAATGCCAACATATACTGTGACATACTGAAGCAGAGCATGATCACCTCCCTTCGGAGACTGGGCGGCAGGGCAGTATTCCAACATGATAACGACCCCAAACACACCTCCAAGACGACCACTGACTTGCTAAAAAAGCTGAGGGTATAGGTGATGGACTGGCCAAGCATGTCTCCAGACCTAAACCCTATTGAGCATCTGTGGGTCATCCTCAAATGGAAGGCGGAGGAGCGCAAGGTCTCTTAACATCCACCAGCTTCGTGATGTCATCATGGAGGAGTGGAAGAGGACTCCAGTGGAAACCTGTGAAGCTCCGGTGAACTCCATGCCCAAGAGGGTTAAGGCAGTGCTTGAAAATCATGTTGGGCACGCAAAATATTGACACTTTGGGTACAATTTGGACCTTTTATTTTAGGTGTGTACTCACTTTTGTTGCCAGCGGTTTAGACATTAATGGCTGTGTGTTGAGTTATTTTGAGGGGACAGCAAATGTACACTGTTATACAAGCTGTACACTCACTACTTTACATTGTAGTAAAGTGTCATTTCTTCAGTGTTGTCACATGAAACAATATAATAAAATATTTACAAAAATGTGAGGGGTGTACTCATTTTTGTGAGATACTGTATGTATGTTTGTTATGTTATATTTCTGCACTTCTCACGGGTATCCTTTAAGCTGATATTTTATATTTTTTTGTATTATACCGCATGTAAAAGTTTCAAATCACAAAGAAATTGCTTATTTGTTTTAAAGAATTGAAACCTAACAAAGGTGCCATTAATGAAAGAATATATTAAAATATCCGAATGCCCCTAGCCTGGGCTCAGATCTATTTTTAACACTACATGTCAAATGCCAATAAAAACTCTCTACAGTGCAAAGCAAGCCATATCTGAAGAAAAATAAAGTATAGAAGTATAAAAGAACAATTCTATGGGATAGTGAATGACTGGAAAAGATGGATGGATTATGCCTCGTACACACGCAACGATTATCGGCCGACCGATCGGCCGACTTTTGTCCAGTGTTGCTGTGATGGTTGGGATGTGCTCTAGACTGCACACAAATTTTCTCGGCCAACAAAAAACTACTTCAGAAGTGATGTCATGTGATGGTTTACTTTCCGTGTGTTTTTTCTTCTCTGAGCATGCCCAGTCTTGCTCATCAGATTTTTGTCTGCCGAAATCTGTACTGACTGAGGGAAAAATCGTCCATTGTGGTGACGGCCAACAAAAATGTTATAGCCTGCACACCAGATTTTATTCGGCCGAAAAGTCGGAGTCGGTTGTCGAAAGCATCATACTAACAAGCCGAAAATCGGCCGATCGGACGTTGGCCGAAAATTCACGGCCAACTATCGATGCGTGTGTACGAGGCATAAGTCTAAGTCTAGGGTCCATGCACACTAGGAGCAGAAAAAAATGCCAGAAGCTCTGGAAGGATAAATGATCATAGTGGCTCCTATTGTACAAGAGTTTAGGAGAGTTTATGAGCATTTGCTTTTGTAATTTTTTTTTTTTCCAAAACACTTCCCTTTGCTCATTTTTACTATAATGAATGTCAACTTGAAAACACCAAATACTCCTAAACGTGCATTTAGGCACTTTAAGGCGCATTTCTGAGCGTTTAGCGATTTTTTGCTTTTTCTGCCTCTAAACTCTCCTCTTGAATTATACCTCTAAAAGCCCTAATGTGCGTGGACATATCGGAAAAAACAAAGCTGCTTCTACTACAGGCAGGAGTAAAAAACGCTTCCTGTAGAAGCAGCGTTTTTTAAGCCCAGTGTGCTTGGACCTTTAGAGTATATCACCACTTTTGCAGTCAAATTTGAGAAATCCCAACTATATGTTCATGTGTTCCCATTTACACAGCATGCTTTTTTTTTATTTATTTTTTTTATTTTTTGATGGTTCTTAGGACAAGATGTCATGACTGACTGCAAGGTTTTTTGTCAGAGTGAGCCTGTCCTAAGTCTGTCCTCATTAACATACAATGGAAGAAGCCTAGACCCTACACCTTTAACCCTTTGTTAGGACAGACAAGGGTTGATTTACTAAGTGCAAATAGATTGTGCACTTTGCAAATAATAATCAATCATGTGCCAGGGAAATAAAAAAAAAACAGTATTTTTGCTTGCACATTATTACATGATGGAAGTCAGCATGTGTATAAATCTTCAGGAGTCAATCTGAACAGAATGACAAACTATCTATCAAGAAAAAAAATGATGTACAATTGTTCAGAAAATGTTGTATAAACAATTATTTATACACATAAGATCAATATAACATTCTAAGATCATATACAATTTAATATATTTTATCTGCGTTGCACACCCAATAATATACTTGTTGCTTTACAATTATTGTCTTAACCACTTGCCAACCGCCGCCCGACTATATACGGCGGCGGTCAGCCCCTCCCAGGCAAAGTGACGTACCGGTACGTCACTAGCCTGGGAGCGAATAGGGGGCGAGTGCGTGCCGCTGGAGGCACGCGCCCGCCCCCGCTCATACCCGAAGAAGCCGGCGCATGTGACCAGCAGACCCGATGTCCGCCGGTCACTCGCGATCATCGGGTAGGGAGGGAGAAAGGCAGGTGGCTAATATAAACAAAGCCGCTTGTCACTCTCCCCTGTGTAAAAGCACAGATCACTCGGTCCTGCTATGTAGGACCGTTGATCTGTGCTGTTAGACAAACAGCCACATCCAATGACAATAAGAAATACGCCCCTAGGGACACACTTAACCCCTCCCTCTCCAATAAAGTTTACCCCTTCCCTCCCATTGTCATTTTTACAGTAACAGTGCATATGTATAGCACTGATTACTGTAGTAATGTCACTGGTAACCCCAAAAGTGTCAAAAATGTCAGTCAAGGGTCCGATCTGTCCGCCGCAATGTCGCAGTCCCGCAAAAAAAATGGCAGATCGCCGCCATTACTCGTTAAAAAAAAACAATAAAAATGACAAAAATCTTTCCCTTAGTTAGCAAACGCAATAGCTTTTGCGCAAACCAATCAAAATATGCTTTTTGCGATTTTTTTACCAAACATATGTAGCAGAAAACAAGTTGGCCTAAAATGTTAAAAAATTTAGATTTTTACATTTTTTTTTGGGGGGGGGGGGGAATTTCATATAAAAAAATATATATGAAAAATATTGTTATTTTTGCAAAATTGACGCTCTTTTTTTGTTTATAGCACATGATCAAAAAATCGCACAGGTGATCAAATACCACCAAAAGAAAGCTCTGTTTGTGGGAAAAAAGGGACGTCAAATTCATTTGGGTACAGCGTCGCACGACCGCGTAATTGTCCGTTAAAGTCACGCAGTGCCGAATCGCAAAATACCCCCTGGTCAGAAAGGGGGTAAAATCTTCCGGGGTTTAAGTGGTTAAGGATATGAAATACATAATGATTGCATGAATGAATGTTGTGTTAAAGTCCCTGGTCTCTCTTTACCTGTGCAGATCTATATGCAATATTTCCTATTAATTATTTCTTATTAATCTTGGCCAAGCCAAGCTTACATGTTTATGGAATAGCCTGAAAACAGTTTTATGAGGCTGGTCACATCATGCCTGCAAGTTCCCCATTCTATAGCTCTGTAGTTATATAGTTATATTCTATAACACAATAAAAACAAACAGCAGGAAGGTATCATTTTAATAACATACAGAAGTCACATTTATTTGATACAAAGGGTATCTCCAGAACCTTTAAGTCACAAAGGGTATGCATTCATAAGGGTGAAATAGCATCAGCAGACCCAGGGGACACAAAAACTTCAGCTCCAATACCACACAAAAAAAAAAAAAAAAATGATAAAATCTGTGTATAAAATTAAATATTACGAGCAATAGGAAGTATGTAGTAACCCATAAACATATACAACTACTACATAACAGCATAATCATATCAAGGCAACAGAAGTATATACTGTATGCCAGGCTAAACAAGCAGGTGTTATGATTTACTGTACACATGACAAGAAAACATATGCAGAAACGCAAAATGTACACACGTACAGCTGTATAAACAGCCGGATCTCATGCTGGAAATTCCCACATACAGAGGCCGCAGTCACAGAGGTTTCTCATTGACTGGTATGCAAGATTTCCTCCCATCTGATATAGCGTTTTAAGGATGACTTTTTCTCCTCATAATTCACAAACCTCAAACCAAGAGCTTAGTGCATTCTTAAAGGATCATTACACCCAAAACAGATATTTTATCTATAGGTGGACATTGATGTTCTGAATATTCCACCAGCTTGTAATGTCTGTCTGGTAAACTAGAAGGGAGATCTCGTTATCTCTCAGCGCTGTCTATCCACCATGATACTTCTGGACCACCTCAGCTAATTCTGACACCTCTCACGTGTAAAGATCTACATTTTGTTTATTGAATATATATATATATATATATATATATATATATATACATATATTATTATTATATATTATTATTATTATAAAGGATTTATATAGGGCCAACAGTTTGCGCAGTGCTTTACAGTGTGAGGGAAGACAATACCCGTGGGGGATGGGCTGATGGAGAAAAGGAGGTATATATATATATATATATATATATATATATATATATATATATATATATATATATATATAGTTAGGTGTGGGTAGGATAGGCTTCTCTAAAGAGGAGGGTTTTCAGAGATCGTCTAAAAGCTAATAGAGTAGGAGATAATCGGACAGATAAGGGTAAGGAGTTCCATAGGATTGGAGAGGCTCTGGAAAAGTCCCGGAGGCGATCATGGGAGGAGGTGACGAGGGAGCTAGAGAGCAGGAGGTTTTGAGAGGAACGAAGAGAGCGATTAGGTTGGTATTTAGAGACTAGGCTAGTGATGTAGCTGGGGGCTAAGCTGTGGATGGCTTTGTAAGATGTTAGTATTTTGAATTTTATTCGTTGGGTGAGCGGAATCCAGTGGAGGGCTTGACAGAGAGGAGCAACGGACACGGAGCGATTGGTAAGATGGATGAGTCTGGCGGCAGCATTCATGATGGATTGAAGGGGGGGATAGCCTGTGTAGAGGTAGGCCAATGAGAAGGGAATTGCAGTAGTCAAGGCGTGAGATGACCAGGGAGTGAACTAAGAGGTTTGTTGTGTCATTGGTTAGAAAGGGGGCGCATCTTGGAGATGTTGGGGAGGTTGAGGCGGCAAGATTTGGACAGCGATTGGATGTGGGGCTTGAAGGAGAGTTCAGAGTCCAGGACAACACCTAGGACCTTGGCATGTAGGGAAGGGCTGATAGTAATGCCACCAATATTGACAGAGAGATCAGGGGAAGGGGCACGTGGTAGAGGAAAAATTATAAACTCGGTTTTGGATGGATTGAGTTTGAGGAAGCAGTGTGACATCCAGACTGATATATCTGACATTAAATTGGTGACTGAGGGAGAGAGCTGAGGCGTGGATAAATAGATCTTGGTATCATCAGCGTAGAGATTGTATTGGAAGCCATGGGAGGTTATCAGCTGACCCAGAGAGCAGGTGTAGATTGAAAATAGGAGGGGTCCAAGAGCAGAGCCCTGGTGGACCCCAACAGAGAAGGGAAGAGGAGAGGAACAAGTAGAATTGTAAGTAACGCTAAAGCTGCGGTTGGATAAGTAGGAAGATAACCAGTGAAGAGTACAGTCACGTAGCGATTCCACCTGTGGGCATGAAGCGTAAAGCATGGAAGGTATCTGAACAGCAATGATCTCCTTAGGAATTGTATCAATCTTTTGTTTGAAGTGGTTGGCAATCTCCTGGGCAGTGAGTGAGTCAGTGGGAGGAGGTAGTGGAGGACGGAGTAGATAATTAAAGGTAGCGAATGGTTGCCGGTGGCGGGATGACGAGTTGTTAATGAGAGTGATAAAATAGGTCTGCTTGGCAGTGTGGAGACTGGAATTGTATTTATGGAGGGCAGATTTATATTGGTTGAAATCTTTCTGAGACCTAGTCTTACGCCATAGGCGCTCAAGAGCACGGCTATACTTTTTCAGACTTCTAGTGTTATCTGTTTGCCATGGTTGAAGGGGTCGGGGTCTGATTCGGCGTGTAGTGAGGGGGGCCAGTGTGTCCTGGGAGGCTAAGAGTGAAGCGTTGTAAACAGAAGTGGCTAGGTTGGTGCAGGACAGGGGTGCGATTTTGTCATAGAGGTGATCGGTAGCAGAATAGAGAAGAGAGGGGTTGAGTCTGTGGGTAACTGTAAGGTAGCTGGAGGGAGAGGAGGTAAGGAGAGGGAGAGAGTGAAACTAATAAGGAAGTGATCAGAGAAAGGGAAAGGATTGTTTGAAAGGTTGTGCGGGGTACATAGGTGGGAGAAAACAAGGTCAAGAATTTTGCTTTCAGAGTGAGTAGAAGCATGTATCCATTGCTTCAGGTCAAAGGAGGAGGTTAGACTGAGAATTTTGGAAGTGACAGGAGTGTTAGTATTAATAGGGATGTTGAAGTCACCGAGAATGATTGTGCAGTTCATATGCAATTGTTCTTTTAAAATCAATTGATTTGGTGGCCAGAAAAGTCAACTTTCAATATTTGTGACACTACCACCAGGCAGCCAATTTCTTCAGCAAGACTAGGTGTCAGGATGAAGGTTCCGAGAGACACCAAATGTCCTAACCAATGGAAATGTGACCTTGCAAATCTACTAATCCCATGGTCCCCTGCAACTTGCAGTAATGGTGTTGGGTAGTTCTTTGGGCAGGGACAGGGATCTGTAGGTTGGATCAATTACAGACAGCACAGACATTAGTGCCCTGGTGGTGTGGTAATAACCAGACTGGTCACTTCACTTAAGGAGAGATGGCAGTCACAACTCATCTTTCCGGCAGAAAATATTGCCCTGAGGCATGAAATGAGACAAATTTTAGAACAATGTTTAATCCATCTGCTTGATAATGATAAAAATGATCGACAAAGTGTTAAAAAGAAAGATATTGTTTTGCACTAGAGCATCCTTGGTCTGCCTGGACATCAGTATTAAGGCCAGATGTCTCAGGATTCCACAGTTATGGCCATTGGGACATTTTCACTCAAGTACACCTCTATAATGCAACAATACATTATGAGAAATTGTGTTGTAACATAAAGATATCTGTAAATCTCTACATCAAGGAACTAGAAAAGGATCATTATGAAATGTGCCAATGGATATTCTTGTGGTTTGCTGTACAGCTCTTTTGCATGTTGCCTTGGATCTGTGGGACAGGAACTGCAGATCCAATCAAAGCCTAGGAAAAGATCTATAAGTAAAGTAGGAATGTCCTGTTCTGGCCTTTGATCTAAACTTCCCTTTCTGCTCTGTACTCCTGAAAGCAAATTCAGATTACTATCACCATCGGACCCAAATAAACCCCATTATGGTAGGTTCACCTCTTTTACACAGAACATTTTCTTGTTACTGATCTCAACCTTAGGGCTTCTTTACACCAAGGCAAGTCATCGCATTTTTTTAACACACACCAAATGCACCACAACAGATCTAAAATAATAACTGCTATATTTTTGCTACTGTAGCATATCACAACAATGTTTCCATGCACTGTGGTGTGCTGCAGCCCCAGTGCGTTATGGAGGTGCATTGGGATGCCATTAGGCAATGGTGTGAATGAGCTCTACAGCGTAAGATGAGTGTATCTAATAAGGAAGGCTACAGGGCCTAGTGATACACCACTGGTGAATGACTTCTGTTCTGAGTGAACCCCATTTACAACCACACACTAGTAACTATCCTTTAGCCAACTGCATATCAAATGAAACACCCAAGGGTTAAATCCTAGCTTGTACAATGTTTGTATTAGATCACTAAGTGGAACTGTATCAAATACCTTGCTGATATCAAGATATGCTATGTCCACAGCACCACCCTGGTGCAAAACATTCGTAATATATTCAAAAAAGTCAGTTTTTTCTGACATGATCTGCCCTCCGTAAAGCCATGCTGCTTTGAGTCCAGCAAGTTGTGTATTTTTAAGAGATCAATGATCCTACTTTTCAGGAGTGATTCCATTAAAGTGTAACTCCACTTTTGTTGAAGAAAAAACCTTCCCCTCTGGGTGATCTCTGTACATTGCAAGGATTTTAACCACTTGCCGACCACTCACTGAGCTGGTACTGTGGCAAAGTGGTTTGTTACTGTCCAGCGACGTAGACCTACATCGCTGGACTCCTCCCCTTGTGGGCAGCGCACGCACGCCACCGGAGGCTCGCTCCCACTGGATTTAGTCACAGCGGGAGTCGAGCCAGGGGAGGAGCGGCGGTGATCACCGCCGCTCTTCCCCGATCTTCGAGGATTGAGTGTGGAGATCCGCCGGCTTGTGTAAACAAAGCGGGCGGATCTCCTAAGTGACAAACAGTGACAGATTGCAGGATTCAGCATAGCTGAACCTGCGATCTGTGCCTGTGTCACACAGTCCCCTCCCCCCATACACGTTAGTAAGCACCAGGCATACATTAACCCCTTGATCACCAATAAAAGTTAACCCCTTCCCTGCCAGTGTCATTTTTACAGTAACAGTGCATATTTATAGCACTGATTACTGTAGTAATGTTACTGGTACCCCCAAAAGTGTCAAAAATGTCAGTCAAGGGTCCGATCTGTCCGCCACAATGTTGCAGTCCCGCAAAAAAAATTGCAGATCGCCGCCATTACTAGTTAAAAAAAAAATAAAAATTACATAAATTTTGACCTCTGAGTTCAGTTCCTCTGTAGCACTTCTCAGGCCCTCAGGTTGACTACCTGAGGCCGCATGGCACCTATACAGAGGAGAAGGCAGCCGCCCCCTTCCTCCAGGACTCTGCTATCCAGCCGAAAGACCCCCGAGCATATGGGCTTATGGCATTTATACATTTATACAGTATCCCGGCATGCAACGAGGCACTTTCCTATGCCAAATCCCCAGGGCTGTATCAAACACCTGTGCACCCATTTGTCAGGTTTCCTCTCACTGTCCAACAAGCCTCGCTATTGGACCAGTGTGAAACACTCTGCAGACAGAATGAGTTGCACCCGAGTACATTGAGCAGACCTCACTAACAGATCCTGCTCTCTGGTAGACAGAAAAAAATAGATTTACCTGTAACCCCTCTGGTAAGCAGACAGGATTCAAAACTATATTTTCTCTCTCTAGCGCCTACCTAGGTAGGGTACTACCTATATATATATGTATATTTATATATATACATATATATATAATATACAAAGACCTGCTGTGCCTAGGGATAAATCTCAATGTTTGATTAGTCTGGGGCACATATCACTATGACCTTTCAGAATTTTTTCATACATTTTGTATAGAAAACAGTATATTTATTTATTTATTTTTTTCAGTAATTACTAAACCTAATGCTTTTTCATGCAGTTCACTGAAAATACATCTTACTTTAACAGTCAAAATTCAAACAGGTTTCAGACAAACTCTTACAGTAAAACAATTGTACTATTCATTTGAAGAAAAGAAGACATATCAAGGATAAAAAAAAAATCTAATGTAAAAAACAGATGTGAACAGCCGAATGTTCCATCAAGCAAGTGTTTGTCTAAAAATGCTGATGCATTTAAAGTAGAAGCAGTTATGTAGATAACAACAAAATTAATTTTAAGTGGCTGGAAAACACAAAGTTAACCTCTTCTTTTAATAAATGTCTATAAAACTACAATGAACAAAAGAAAATGCTATAAATCCTATTTGAAGTTATAAATAAAAAAAAATTAAAAAATCTAAGATGATGATCTTCTGATATGGCTAGTTTAACACCCAACCATAAACATTACTAGAAGCAGACTTGTATAAAGTACTCGAAATTTCTACTTGAGAAAAAGTACTCGATCAAAAAGTGACTTAAGTAGAAGTGGAAGTGCTCGCAGAAAAAGTTACTTAAGTGGAAGTACTAAAGTATTCAACATGTTTTTTACTTAAGTATTGCAAGTAGTTTTTTCAAAAAAATTGCTACTTAAGTACTAAAAGTAAAAAGTATCGGTAGTTTTGAAAAAAAAATTCTACTCAAGTACTGAAAGTAGAAGTAGAAGTACTGTGTTATGTAGTTATTAAAGAAAGAAGTCAAAAGTTTGAACATCATATTGTTTTTTTATTATTTCAAATGATTTATTCAAATGATTAACCTAAAGGACAATCACAATTCCTTAGGCTGTAACTTTTTGTAAACAAAAAACAGATAAAGTATGTCCCTCCCTTCCCCTTTTAAAGCATCCCTCCTTCTCTTCCCTGCATGTTTTTTTTTCTCCACAGCTTATTGGTGCGCAAAATCATATATAAACCAATGTGATATACAACAATATATTCCAATAATGAAATAAAGGAAGAGTGTATGAAATCTAAGTCAATAAAAAGTTCAAAATATTGTGAATCTTCAAATATATATATATATATATGTGATAAAACAAGATGAATATAGGGCGTGTCCTGGCCGCCGAGCAGTATGGCCGCTTGAACTACTGCTCCGTAGTCTCTGTGGAAGTTCAGCCACTTACCGAGCGACACAGCCCGACTCCGCAGCCCTGTCTTCACAGGGAGAGACTGCCGCACGATCCCGGAGTATGACCCGCCGGCGATTACCGTCCTCGGGTCCCCGCCGCCTCACGGATTTCTTCAGCATGTCGTCCCACCACTCTCCCAAAGATGGCGCCGAGGGGGCTGGGGACCCAGAAGCGGCGCCAAAGGTCCTGAATGACCAGTCCACGGATCCAGAATCTGACATGGATGAGTCTCCCCCGGCAGTTAACCCCTCTTCCTCTGCTGATAGAAGTAAGAGAGCGGCAGTATCCCCAGCCTTTTCTCCTACAAAGCCCCCCTCTGTTAAGAAACAGCACGGAGCCAGCGACAACTCACAGGCCCTGGAACTGACAGAGTCCTACATTAACCCTCTGTCTGCCTTCCCCGCAGCAGACGTACCTGCCACTGAAGCCACACTAAAGGCAATGCTCCTCTCTCTTCAATCTGGCTTTCAGAGAGAGCTTAAACTTTCTGTTCATAACCTGTCAGTAAGACTGGATGGCCTGGAGGAGAGATCACACAATCTGGAAATGCAGTTTTCAGACATGGCAGCAGCACACAATGAGGTAGTGGACATGCATGAGGTACAGGCTGAAGCGATCCAGAAATTGCAACTGAAAGTCGCAGACCTGGAGGACAGGTCGCGGCGAAACAATGTCAAATTTAGAGGTATTCCTGAGACTGTTAAGCCACAAGAAATCATCCCCTACTTGAAGCAACTCATGCAGAAACTGTCCCCTGACCTATCGCCTAGAGATCTCCTTATCGACCGCGCACACAGGATTTCAAAACCACCACATCTTCCAGATTCGGTTCCACGAGACGTTCTGGCTAGAATACATTATTATAATGTTAAAGATCAACTCATCAGAGTTGCCAGGAATGCTCAGGCGCTACCGCCCCCGTACGCTGGAGTGTCCCTCTTCCAGGATATCTCGCCTGCAACAGCTCAGAGGAGGAGAGAGTTTGGGCCTGTGACAAAAGTGCTGCAGGATAATAAAGTGATTTATCGCTGGGGTTTCCCCACTAAGCTTTTGGTCACTTATCAGGGCCACCAAGTCACAATGACATCTCCAAAGGAGGGATACAAACAACTCCATAACTGGGGTCTAGTCCCTACTCCATCGACTCATTCTACCCGAAAGCAGGATCAACATCCATCGAAAGACTCTCGGGGACCGCCGGACCGTGGTAAAACACACCCATCTCCCCTGTGATGATATTACTGCTGTTGCCTTCAGGGCTTCCCCACAAGGGAAATAAGCCGTTCGTATTCCTTAGAGACTCGGTCATATCATACTTTCTCTTTTTTTCACGCACCCCAAGTAAGAGGTGTGCTAAGCACACGTGTAATCGTTCTCTTTTGGTTTACTTTTTTTTTGTTTTCTATTATTATTCTCGTTGCTAACTATTGTGCACATTTGTTACTGTCAATTGCCTATACCGTTTATTGAGTACCTTGATTCTCAGTGGGTATTGCCTGTGTAGTGCTGCTGCAAGTGCAAATCTTTTTTTTTTTGCCTCACAGGCAACGCCAGCTCATTTTGACATGTCCCTCAATATCACCACTATCAACGTGAAAGGGCTTAATAGCCCCTTCAAACGTTCTAGACTATGGAGGGAGGCATTGTCCCTCAAAACTGATATACTGTGCGTCCAGGAAACGCATTTCGCACAAGACAGGGCCCCATTATGTACCCATAGACTCTTCCCACACCAATTTTTTGCCAGCGCACCCAATAAGACGAAAGGTGTGATGATAGCAATACGAAATACTGTAGCCTTTCACCTTCATCACATAGAAACAGACCCTTGCGGCAGATATCTTATTCTCTCTGCCTCAATTAACAACTCTCCATTAGTGATCGCCAATCTCTATGCTCCCAACATGAGACGCAGACCTTTTTTTAACTCCGTACTATCTAAATTACAACCTTTTCCCAAGGATCAAATAATCCTCTGCGGAGATTTTAATGATGTCCCAGACAACACTTTGGACACATCCAATCCCACTAGACCTAGATCCACTGCTCTTTCCAACATGATATACTCTGAAAATCTGTATGACCCCTGGCGTTGCCTTCATGGTACCGAAAAAGATTACACTTACTTTTCAGCAGCCCAGAAGTCCTATTCCAGAATTGACCTCTTCCTGGTACACCCCCTCAATCTACAGTCTGTCTCTAAAGTGTCCATTGGTACCATCACGTGGTCTGACCACGCGCCGGTTACTTTAACCCTGGCACAGGGACACCAATCCCCCAGAAGCTCTTTGTGGCGTATGAACACCTCCATTCTATCCAATCCATTGTACCAGGGGGAGATCTAGGAGGCAATAGTGACCTACTTCGAATTGAATGCTCATTCAGTGGATAATGATTCAATTTTGTGGAATTCGCACAAAGCCTTTATCCGTGGTTTGTTTATGAAGCTGGGTGCCCAAGAGAAACGCAAGAGATCTGAAAAGATCAACAACCTCCTGGCACAAATTAGAAGTTTAGAAAGCTCTAACAAGGTCAGCCCATCTGACCTCAACATCAAGGCTTTGCGTAAACTTCGGGATGACCTAAGTTCCGTGTTATACGCAACCTTTGATCACCATATTAGAAAACTCAGACTGGACTGGTACATACATCATAACAGACCAGGAGCCCTTTTAGCAAAACAAGCCAAGCGAAAAGATGCCCTACACAGGATCTCCTATATGACTTCCCCCCATGGCCACAGACTAACTGACCCTAAAGACATAGCGGACTGCTTTAGTGACTTCTATTCTAAATTGTACAATTTGAAAGAGGACCCTGCTGAGCCCTTTCCTGATTTGGACCGCATTAACGGCTTTTTGGACTCCCTGCGCCTGCCGACGTTGACACCTGACCAGTGCTCCCAACTTAACACTCCCTTCTCGGAAGTGGAGGTCTGTGCAGCTATACGTGACCTTCCCCAACATAAGGCCCCTGGCCCGGATGGATTCTGTAATGAATATTATAGCACCTTCATCACCTCTCTCAGTCCTTATCTATGCAAAACGTATAATTATTTTGTGGCGACGGGACATATGCCTGGGGAATCCTTAGAAGCGACTATTGTTACCATACCCAAAACTGGCAAATCCCCTGACGACCCGGCAAACTACAGACCCATATCTTTGCTTAATACGGACACGAAGGTATATGCGAAAATCTTAGCTACGCGGTTGACATGCTATTTGGCTGATTTGGTACATCCGGATCAGGTTGGCTTTACACCGCAAAGGCAAGCTCCGGATGGTACCAGGAGATTTATAGACCTCATTCAGTGGGCTGAGCATCATCAAACGCCTTCTCTGCTCCTGTCTTTGGACGCAGAGAAGGCGTTTGACAGAGTTCATTGGGGATATCTCTCCGCAGTCCTTCACAGATTCGGTATACGGGGTAATTTTTTCACGGTAGTTATGAATCTATATTCTTGTCCTTCTGCCAGGGTTCGAACATCAGGGCTCACATCTAGACCCTTTGGTATTTCCAATGGGACTAGGCAAGGGTGTCCGTTGTCCCCCTTGATATTTGCCCTGATCATGGAACCGCTAGCAACAGCTATTAGGTCACACCCCCAGATTGAAGGGTTCACAGTTGGGGACTCCACACATAAAATAGGACTTTACGCCGACGACATTATTATAGCACTCACCAACCCGACCCACTCATTGCCGCCACTCATAGACCTACTGACCCAGTTTAGTGCGCTTTCCTTGTACAAAATTAATTGCTCTAAGTCTAATATGTTAGGCATTTGCCTATCCGATTGCCTCAAACGACAAATATCTGTGATCTCCCCCTTCCCTTGGGCCCCAGCTTCTACTTTGAGATACCTGGGAATTGACCTTACTGTACCCTCAGCCACCCAAGTAAGGCTCAATCTAGAAAGAGTACTTAAGAAACTGATGGACTTATCCCTGAGCCTTCGAAATGTCAAAGCATCCTGGGCTGGAAGAATTGCACTTGCTAAAATGTTTCTCATGCCACATATCCTTTACTTATTCAGAGCTATACCACAAACTTTTCGTAAAGACCAACTGAACAAACTCCAAAAGTCAATTAATTCCTTTATTTGGAATGGTAAACACCCGAGAGTCCGTCGTTCTACGATGTATGCCCCGTCGAGCTCAGGGGGGTTGAGTGCTCCTGACATCAGCAGGTACTATCAAGCAACTATTCTGGATCAAACCAAATATTGGTGGACTCAGTCAAAGCAACATAGATGGCTACAGATAGAGCAAGTGGTACTAGGTTGCCCTCCCACGCATATGCTTGCAGCTCTTTGGTTACAATTTCATCCTCCGAAGTTCCTGCTAAACTCAATTACCGCTACCATCCGAGTCTGGCAATCCATCTTACAAATGGCCCAGGGCATCTCCACCACGACCCTCAATCTACTACCGCTACAATCATTAAACTTATTGTGTCAAGACTTGGCAATTGACTCTTGGGTGCACACAGGTCTAATCTCGGTTGGACACTTATATGACCAAGGCCAGCTATCTGCCTTCTCTACACTACAAAACAGCTACCATATACCCCATCAGGACTTCTATAAATACCTTCGTATTCGACATGCATTGAAAAATGGTCTATGGTCTTCTTCGCAACTTCCCTTTTAAGATTGCCCAAAATGATTTGCGTCCATCTAAATCATACAAAGGGATCTCCTTTTTCTACAAACTGTTGGCAACTACACTGGAGCAGCAAAAGCTTCCTTCCATGGAACAATGGGAACGTCTTCTTCGATTTACGGAAACACCCAACGGGTGGAACCAAGCTTTGAGATACCCTCTAAAATTTTCCAAATGTTTGACCCATTGGGAATCAGTCCTAAAGGTTCTTCACTTCTGGTACTACACTCCGGATAAACTATCGCGCATCTTCCCAACACAATCGAATAATTGCTGGAGAGAATGTGGACAAATTGGCTCAGCACCACACGTCTGGTGGCAATGTCCCGAGCTTACCTTATTCTGGAAGGAAATCGATTCGCTCATCATTCAACTCACAGGGCGACAGATCTCTCTAGAGCCACAAACTGCCCTGCTGGGGGTGGGGCTCTCTACTTGGCACAATGAATTCCATGCTGTCATCACTCACATCTTGATAGCGGCACGCTTAACCATAGCCAGGAATTGGAAAAAGGGCTGTGCACCTACCTTCCGGCAGTGCATAACCATTCTAAACCACAATATGCACATGGAATACATGTTTGCCAAAGCCCATTACGGCCTGACAAAATTCTTTTCACTGTGGGAACCCTGGCTTAGAAATCCAAATAGTAACTTGGACGCTACCTGACTCTTTATCTCCTTCCCTCCCTCTACCCTTATAAGGGATTCATCTAAAAACCTCACTGATCAATTCCGATTACCTGCTTCTTACACACAACGCCTTCTGTTCTCAGCCTATCTCTACCTACATGAAGCAGCTTCTCCCTAACCCTGGAACATAGCACACACTGGATAACTACATCTGGAACTTTACTACGTATATGATCACAGTCTATCCATGATTCCTTGCTTATGTCCCCCACTGAGAGCATCTATGTATGTCTCGTTGTTTTTGTTTTGTTCTTGTTCTTTCTGTTTTATGCTCTCTAGTTCAGAGTAACACAATTGCCATTATATGTAGCTGCCTGACTGTTGTGATTCATACTCTTAATTGTTTGTACAATATGAAGGTGGTATGTAGTCTTGCAGACTGTGTATTATGCTTATTTGTACTCTATGAATTTAACGTTGAACAAAAATAAAAAGTTTCAAGTTTAAAAAAAAAAAAAACAAGATGAATATAATTTCATATCTGCTGTTAATGGGAAAGAACCTCCCAACCAGGGCCGGCCTTAGGTGTTCAAGCGCCCTGTGCGAGCTGATCCTGTGGCGCCCCCACCAGCGCCCTGCACATTTTTTTGCACTTTTTTTGCACTTCATTTGACTTTTCTTTTTTATGATCACTACAAACTTAGCCCCCCTTACATTAGAGACCCCCCTTACATCAGAGAACCCCCAACGGAGCCCCCCTTACAACAGAAACCCCCCAACGGAGCCCCCTTACAACAGAAACCCCCCACAGAGGCCCCACTTACATCAGAGACCCCCACACAGAGCACCCTTACAGCAGAAACCCCTCAGCCCCCACAAAGAGCCCCCTTTACATCAGAGACCCCCCACACAGAGCCCCCCTTACATCAAAGACCCCCCACACAGAGCCCCCTTACATCAGAGACCCCCATACAGAGCCCCCTTTACATCAGAGACACCCCCCCCCACACACAGAGCTCCCCTTACATCAGAGACCCCCCCACAGAGCTCCCCTTACATCAGAGCCCCCCACACAAAGCCCCCCTTACATCAGAGACCCCAACACAGAGCCCCCTTACATCAGAGACCATCCCCACACAAAGCCCCCTTACTTTAGAGACCCCTCACACAAAGCCCCCCTTACATCAGAGACCCCCCCATAGAGCCCCCCACAGAGCTCCCCTTACATCAGAGCCCCTCCACACAGAGCTCCCCTTACATCAGAGCCCCCCACATCAGAACCCTCCCACACAGAGTCCCCCTTACATCAGAGACCCCCCCACACAGAGCTCCCTTACATCAGAGATCCCCACACATCAGAGACCCCCTGCACAGAGACCCCTTACATCAGAGACCCCCACACAGAGCCCCCTTACATCAGAGACCCCCACACAGAGCCCCCTTACACCAGAGACCCCCCACACAGAGCCCCCTTACATCAAAGACCCCCCACACAAAGCCCCCTTTACATCAGAGACCCCCCACACAGAGCCCCCCTTACATCAGAGACCCCCCACACAAAGCCCCCTTACTTTAGAGTCCCCTCACACAAAGCCCCCCTTACATCCAGAGACCCCAACACAGAGCCCCCTTACATCAGAGACCATCCCCACAGAGCCCCCCTTACATCAGAGCCCCCCACAGAGCTCCCCCTACATCAGAGCCCCTCCACACAAAGCCCCCCTTACATCAGAGACCCCCCTTACATCAGAGACCCCCCACACAGAGCCCCCTTACATCAGAGACTGCCCACACAAAGCTCCCCCTTAAGATACATCAGAGACCCCCCATGTTTCCCTTAACCAAGATGGCCGCCAGTGCCTCGATCGCACTGCGCGGCCGCCGGAATCCCCGCCTCCCAGCGCTGAGACGTCAGCGAATGGAGAAAAGGAGGGGAGGAGCGGAGTGGCCGAAGGCCACCACATATGTCAGAGCACCGAGAGGCGCATGTGGGCGCACTCCATGCCGGCCCAGCGGAAGCCTGGAGCGGAACAACGCTACCCAAATGGCCAGAGACCAGGTACCCATGAAAAAGGGGGGTATCTTTACCTTTGCCTTCCTATAGAAAAGGGGAGGGGAGGGGGGAAGGCAGAATAGTTGAATAATTGAAAGAGTAGGAGAGAGCAGTAAGGAGGGAAACCAAACAAAAAAGAAAAAGGGAAAGGCAGAGAAAAGTAACGAGTAACGATGCAGCACAAAAAAAAATATCGGAGTAGAAGTATCGAAATCATCGAAAAAATGTAGTGAAGTAAAAGTAGAAGTAGGAGAAAAAAATTCTACTTTAGGAAAGTACAGATACCGCATTTCGGTACTTAAGTACAGTACTTAAGTAGTTTTACTTCGTTACTATACATCTCTGACTAGAAGAGGCATGATAGAAGGAAAAATGATCAGATGCATTGGAAAACCTTTGCCTGCTATTGCTCCTGCCAACCAATTTACTAAGCTCTGGAGCAACTGCACTTTGCAAAGTGCACAGTCGCTTTGCCTTTAGTAAATCAACCCCTATCTCTTTATTACATTTTGAGTTGGTACAGAGTGAAAAGCTTCCAGTGAGGACACATGTTCCAGTGACAACTGTAGCAGTGAGGATTTATATTACTTTGGAGATATCGGTACTTTCCTGGAGCAACTGCACTTGCAGAGTGCAACTGCACTTTGCAAAGTGCACAGTCTATTTGCCGTTAGTAAATCAATGATTAGGCATGCAGCAGTGCTAACAACCATGGACTGATGCACACTGTGTGCATTTTGGTGCATTAAAAAAGACTGTATAGTGGTTTTTCATGTGTTTTAGTTACATTATACTCAGAAGTAAAAAATACAATTAGCAAAAAATGGTTCTTTGTCTTTGGCTTACTACATATTCATATTTTTATACTTATATTTATAGCCGCCAGATTGAACTCTAGGCCATTTTTCATATTAAAAACAAGTCTACCTCCTACAGCAGTAAATTAGGGTAAACAGTGGCACATGACATATAAAACACCCATAATCTGGAGTGAATAAATAAATAATAAATATTAGAGTCCATGTAAGAGGTAAAAATGGATTAAAGTTTATATAGGTGACACTCCTGATGTTATCCATTCACCACACCACGTGAGCCAATGACACCGCTCCCTATAGGTAATTCAATCACCAGATAACTGGAATTTTATCCCATATCCAGCAAGATGGGAGAAACTTTAAAACAGGTATAATATCCATAAAGGGTTTTCACCAGCTCATTGGCACTCCATAACAATGGGTAAATGGAGAAAAGATGGAAAATTACCGTAATGGGAAATGTATTTAAATAAAAAATCTTCATATATAAAACTCACATTTCATAATGGATCAAACAAGCAGAATGGATACACAACTGACGCCTAACCGCTCATGGTAGTGGTGAATACCAGTGAGACGGTCTCTGTGTCTCTGCTTGTCATCCCCGAACTCCATAACGTCACTTCTGGTTTTGGACGTCACTAAACGAATCTAGTTGCTGTGCAGCCTCATTTCTCATTTTTCATATTCACCTGTTTTGGATTTTCACCTGTATGCTCTTGCCTGCTCTGTTGAAAAATAAAAGATTGTGGATTACAGAGATCAATAGCTCAAGCTCAAATTTATACAAACTGATTGAGAATTGACACACTCTTTCTCCTTTCCTCTTTCTTCCTCTGTGCTGTGTTCAGATGGGCTGTCCGAAGTTGCTTTTAGAAAGAGAGAGTCTGAAAGAAAATTGCTTCTTCTCTGCTTTTTCTGTGAATCCTGTGTTACGAGCACAGGTCATGTTAAAAATGTATTTGTAAATGAAAGATTTCATACATATGGTAAAAATGTATAAATCATCACTTTAAACATGTGTCAATGTAAAAAAAAAAAAAGATAAAATGTATCTAAAACTATTAAAAATTGATTATTCTTTGAACTGCCGGCCACACATTTATATCTTGCGTGTAGAGGTTAATTGTATAAGCATTTCATTTACAGAAACAAACTAGAAATATCATCAACATAACAATACAATCTGTTTCATGTTTAGTTAACCTTCTAAAAGCCTTCCATAGTCACTGATAGAAGGGTCACCTACAGGTCACTGGTCCTACTTGAAACATGAAAAATCCAGACAAATCTTGAGCTTAGGATAAACCTTATGGCCCCCATCCTCATTT
This sequence comes from Pelophylax lessonae, assembly GCF_965119305.1. Taxonomy (NCBI): domain Eukaryota; kingdom Metazoa; phylum Chordata; class Amphibia; order Anura; family Ranidae; genus Pelophylax; species Pelophylax lessonae. The sequence goes on along the minus strand of NC_138770.1, from coordinate 629,713,275 downwards.
ATTTTCTACCAAATGTTTATTTGATGATGACTAAGGATTTTTTCCAGATCAGGCTAGATAATGGATGAATGTCTAGTGGATAAAATATTTTACACTACACTTGCTGACATGGCAGAATAAATTAATATTTTTTTAATGTAAACTTCATGAATGAGGATTCATAAAATCCCAAGATAACACTACAAAAAAAAAGTAATATTTATGCTTAATGTTATTATTTTTTTCTTTACAAAATGCAAATTTTCAGAAATACCCAATAATCAGGAACAGTTGAGTTTAAGATCTTGAATACAAAGTCATATGTACATGCAGCTTATGAGATTTTGAGCAATTTTTTTCATACATTTATTTTGGAATTAAAGGGTAGCTCCACTTTCGTGGGGAAAACAAATAGCAAATAATGAAAAAACAATATAGCGTATACAATTGCGATACAAGTCATATTGTAATTGAATGTTATTAAAAATTACTTTTCCTTTTCAATCTGCAGCCGCTGTAATTTTCTGGAAATGCAATGCAATATAGCTACATGAGGCTGTTCTGTACAATGAATATGTACTGACCACACCCCGGAAACATAATTTCCTGCTTGTGTGATTGGCTCACCAATTTTCCCAGAAGTCTGCCTAAGATACAAGTCAGATTTCTGGCATCCCTTGCAACAAAAATTTCATTTTGGTGAGATACTCCCAATAGGAACACGTCTAAAGGGATGCAGGCCCAGCAGATTTCCTCATTAGAGCCCTGCAGCTGCCACAGCTGATAGATCATTATGAAACCACTCCCATTTGACTCACTCACAGAGGCACAGAGAAATAAACAGTGATTTCTTCTGAATAACAAAAGGTAGGAATTGGCAACAAAGTTTGGTAAAATCCCTGCGATGTACAGAGATCACCTAAAGGGGAATGTTTTTTTTTCTGAACAAACGTAGAGTTACGCTTTAATGAAAATACATTATAATTATTTTTGTAGATATACTGTTCAATGAATATTAAAGATAAAATAAATAAAGGTCAACATTTAGGATGGCTTCACACTATTGCGAACTGGATGTGGGTTTCCATGCATCCAATGCGCATGTTGGGAGATTATGACGGCTCTCTATTGAGCCGGTTCACATATCTCTGGAGCGACTCCGGTGCAAATTGCATCTTCTGATACATTTCAGGTCCGAATTCAGCCAAAAATTCAGACTGAAATCGGAGCTGAATAGGTGAAGAGGGACGCACCGGACCCCTGTTGTGAGTCGCTCCCAGTGGCGGTTTTAGGCACAGGCGAACGGGGCAGCCGCCCGGAGCGGCATTTTTTCATACCACGTGGGGGGTCCGTGGATCAAATGGTACCGGACCTCCCGAGCCCCGTTCGCCCATGCCTAAAATCGCCGCAGCCGAGCCGAGGAGCAGAGCATTGCTCCCCTCCCCGAGCCCGCCCATTGTGTGACAATAGCGAATGAAAATTCGCTATTGTCACACTGATCCTCCTCCTGGCCAATCAGGGAGCGGGTCCTCCCGCTTCCTGATTGGCCGAAAGGCAAACCCCACGACATTGGCCGAGGAGGAGGCGCCGCGGGAGGACTGAAGAGAAGTGAAGAGAAGTGACTATGAGGTAAGTGCACGGACGGGTCGGGGGGAACGCTGGCGCTCTGCATTGAAAAGTGGCACTCTGGCATGCCATCTCTACATTGAAAGGGGGCAATGCTGTGGCGCTCTGCATTAAAGGGGGCATTTCTGTGGCACTCTGCATTAAAGGGGGCAATGCTGTGGCGCTCTGCATTAAAGGGGGCATTTCTGTGGCACTCTGCATTAAAGGGGGCAATGCTGTGGCGCTCTGCATTAAAGGGGGCAATGCTGTGGCGCTCTGCATTAAAGGGGGCATTGCTGTGGCACTCTGCATTAAAGGGGGCAATGCTGTGGCATTCTGCATTAAAGGGGGCAATGCTGTGGCGCTCTGCATTAAAGGGGGCATTGCTGTGGCGCTCTGCATTAAAGGGGGCACTGCTGTGGCGTTCTGCATTAAAGGGGGCAATGCTGTGGCGCTCTGCATTAAAGGGGGCAATGCTGTGGCGCTCTGCATTAAAGGGGGCATTGCTGTGGCACTCTGCATTAAAGGGGGCAATGCTGTGGCGTTCTGCATTAAAGGGGGCAATGCTGTGGCGCTCTGCATTAAAGGGGGCATTGCTGTGGCACTCTGCATTAAAGGGGGCAATGCTGTGGCGTTCTGCATCAAAGGGGGCATTGCTGTGGCGCTCTGCACTGAAAGGGGGCAATGCTGTGGCACTCTGCATTTATTGGGGGCAACAATGCTGTGGCACTCTGCATTTATTGGGGGCAACAATGCTGTGGCACTCTGCATTTATTGGGGGCAACAATGCTGTGGCATTCTGCATTTATTGGGGGCAACAATGCTGTGGCACTCTGCATTTATTGGGGGCAACAATGCTGTGGCACTCTGCATTTATTGGGGGCATTGCTCTGACACTCTGCATTTATTGGGGGCAACAATGCTGTGGCACTCTGCATTTATTGGGGGCATTGCTGTGGCACTCTGCATTTATTGGGGGCATTGCTATGGTACTCTGCATTTATTGGGGGCAACAATGCTGTGGCACTCTGCATTTATTGGGGGCATTGCTGTGGCACTCTGCATTTATTGGGGGCATTGCTGTGGCACTCTGCATTAAAGGGGGCAATGCTGTGGCGCTCTGCATTAAAGGGGGCATTTCTGTGGCACTCTGCATTAAAGGGGGCAAAGCTGTGGCGCTCTGCATTAAAGGGGGCATTTCTGTGGCACTCTGCATTAAAGGGGGCAATGCTGTGGCGCTCTGCATTAAAGGGGGCAATGCTGTGGCGCTCTGCATTAAAGGGGGCATTGCTGTGGCACTCTGCATTAAAGGGGGCAATGCTGTGGCATTCTGCATTAAAGGGGGCAATGCTGTGGCGCTCTGCATTAAAGGGGGCATTGCTGTGGCGCTCTGCATTAAAGGGGGCACTGCTGTGGTGTTCTGCATTAAAGGGGGCAATGCTGTGGCGCTCTGCATTAAAGGGGGCAATGCTGTGGCGCTCTGCATTAAAGGGGGCATTGCTGTGGCACTCTGCATTAAAGGGGGCAATGCTGTGGCGTTCTGCATTAAAGGGGGCAATGCTGTGGCGCTCTGCATTAAAGGGGGCATTGCTGTGGCACTCTGCATTAAAGGGGGCAATGCTGTGTCGTTCTGCATCAAAGGGGGCATTGCTGTGGCGCTCTGCACTGAAAGGGGGCAATGCTGTGGCACTCTGCATTTATTGGGGGCAACAATGCTGTGGCACTCTGCATTTATTGGGGGCAACAATGCTGTGGCACTCTGCATTTATTGGGGGCAACAATGCTGTGGCATTCTGCATTTATTGGGGGCAACAATGCTGTGGCACTCTGCATTTATTGGGGGCAACAATGCTGTGGCACTCTGCATTTATTGGGGGCATTGCTCTGACACTCTGCATTTATTTGGGGCAACAATGCTGTGGCACTCTGCATTTATTGGGGGCATTGCTGTGGCACTCTGCATTTATTGGGGGCATTGCTATGGTACTCTGCATTTATTGGGGGCAACAATGCTGTGGCACTCTGCATTTATTGGGGGCATTGCTGTGGCACTCTGCATTTATTGGGGGCATTGCTGTGGCACTCTGCATTAAAGGGGGCAATGCTGTGGCGCTCTGCATTAAAGGGGGCAATGCTGTGGCACTCTGCATTAAGGGGGGCAATGCTGTGGCGTTCTGCATTAAAGGGGGCAATGCTGTGGCACTCTGCATTAAAGGGGGCAATGCTGTGGCGTTCTGCATTAAAGGGGGCATTGCTGTGGCGCTCTGCACTGAAAGGGGGCAATGCTGTGGCACTCTGCATTTATTGGGGGCAACAATGCTGTGGCACTCTGCATTTATTGGGGGCAACAATGCTGTGGCACTCTGCATTTATTGGGGGCAACAATGCTGTGGCATTCTGCATTTATTGGGGGCAACAATGCTGTGGCACTCTGCATTTATTGGGGGCATTGCTGTGGCACTCTGCATTTATTGGGGGCATTGCTATGGTACTCTGCATTTATTGGGGACATTGCTGTGGCACTCTGCATGTATTGGGGACATTGCTATGGTACTCTGCATTTATCGGGGACATTGCTGTGGCACTCTGCATTTATTGGGGGCATTGCTACGGTACTCTGCATTTATTGGGGACATTGCTGTGGCACTCTGCATTTATTGGGGGCATTGCTACGGTACTCTGCATTTATTGGGGGCATTGCTGTGGCACTCTGCATTTATTGGGGGCATTGCTGTGGCACTCTGCATTTATTGGGGGCAACAATGCCGTGGCACTCTGCATTTATTGTTATGTTGTCACGTTATTTATTTTTTTTTTTTTGGGGGGGGGGGCGCCGGGAGGGAGTCTTGCCCGGGGAGCAATTTAATGTAGAACCGCCACTGGTCGCTCCATGCGGCAGTGTGAACCCAGCCTTACAGTATGTTAACTAGTGCAAGAAAAAAAAGTTTTCATAGACATGCTGGTTAAAGTTTTTGACCATTTTTAATGTACAGGGATACAAAAAAAAAAGCATTCAAGGAAAAAAACAAAAAAAAAATTGAAGCCTCAACAAAATATTGTCTTTTCATGTCAAATTGCCCTTCTACTTACTCCATTGATGAAGCATAGACAGGTTGCTTCATTGTTCAGCTGTCATCTGCCACACATTCAATTTTTTCCATTTACATTTTTAATAAACAAATATATATTTAACAGATCCCAAAGTATACCCAAGGCACCATGGCTTAAGCCTCGTACACATAATGAGAAAACCGGATGAAAAAATTCTGCTTTCGATGTGATCATACGATAATCTGATCGTTAATACACACCTTTTCAGGGCCGATCAGAACAGGTCGTGCGAAATTAGCCGAAGGGACATGAACGATATTCATGTAATCAGTACAGGAATCGCCCAAAAAAAAAATGTTTTACCATGACTGCGCATAATCAGAAACACGAAAATAGCCCGGAAGGAGAAAAGATAATTTATAAACAAAATTGCTAAGCACCAAGAATGCTCCAAGAATGACAATAAATCGTCAGTACACCATTGAGATTTTTATTGCTATAATGGCTTTTATCTGCAGTAGACACGTGCGGTTCGTTTTGTTCCACATAAATATTTCTGACAAATTTTTCGTTATTCGGAGATTCGGATGCTAACGAAATTCCGAATTACAATATAAACAAGTTTTTCGGAATTTTCCGGATAACAAATTTACGAATTTTGAATTGAATTTTAAATTGAATTGAATTCAAATTAGAAAGGGAATGTGAACTGTAAACATATTATTAGAGTACAAATTTGAAATAATGCTGTTTTGATTTTTTTTAAGCCAAAGGTGATTTAAAGATTAATTCTAATGATCATTTGATGAACATTTTTCTTTTGTTCATTCACTTTGCATGTGTAAAATTGATAAAAAGAAAGCATTAATATATATATATATATATATATATATATATATATATATATATATATATATATATATATATATATACTGTATATATATATATATATATATATATATATAATATACAGAAAAGAAAGGCGGGGCTGTCCCGATGCTAGACTACCCAACTCAATGTGACGATAAACATAATCAAATTTCTTTAAAACATTTATTTATTCATGTCAAAATTATTATTAAAATTCCTAAATGTTTGAATTCAGCATTGTTAAAGCTGTATGTTATCCCTTTGATATTTAATAAAAACATTTTGGAAGAAAAAAATCAATTCAAAACATGATTGATGCGTATAGCATTATACAACAGTACAATTCAATCAATAAGCAGTAACATGACCTTTCCTTCAAAACCTAAGCTTAACCTCTCCCATAGATACACTGTGTGACAGTGTGCCCATATCTGTGTCGGAGGGCGACGCGTTTCGCTTAAATAGCTTCTTCAGGGGTTAATTGTGATATCAGTGGGGGAGGAGTAATACATGTTTGTCTAAACCCGGATTGTTGTTAAGCTAGGACATCTATGACTGACAATCATACATGAAAATGGGGCGACATGTCAGGCATCATAAAAGAGAAAGAGAGAACGGTCCCTAGTATACAAGCCTCTGACCCAAACAAGGGAGGGAAGTGTTTAGACATTTATAGATAAGTTTCTTTAGATCCCAATCAGAAGAGGCTCCACATCAGTTCACGGCCCCTAAGTATCTTAGTAGATCTGGACAGACTCCCCAGTTGTCTCCCCCACTCTCGAGCCATCAATATATATTTTAAAGAATTTGTACTTGACATTATTTTTTCACCTCAAATAACACTGGCTCTGTTTTTCCTCTCTCCTATATTCTCTCTCTCTCACAAAATGGCTGCCACACATGGCCTTAAATAATGTGCAAGGGTCAAGGAATATGCATTGCATTGTGGTAGTAGTGGCCACAATATGCCTATTGTACATAAGTACTTGTGAAATAAAAATAATTGTATTCATTTTGGCATTGATTTGTTAGTCAGTTCCGAAGTCAAAATGCACTTTTAAAAGGTAAACATTTTGACTGCCGTATTCGAATCAAAAAAATCATAAAATTTTGATTTGATTGATTCAAAATATATTTATTCGAATGTTTAAAATTAAAAAAGTTTTTAAATTTAAAGAAAATTCGATAAAATGCATGAAACAACTTCCAAATACTAATTCCGAATACGAATTCTGAATAGGAATTGACGAATCAACCGAATTTAACAAGACAAATCTAGACTAAACTAAACAAAACAAATGTTTTCATCATGCACATGTATAATCCGCAGATCTATATGTAAGATTGTTGTTTTTATTATTTTTTTATGCATCCTGTATGTAAGATTAAGAAAAAGGCGCTTATAGAATTCCATTTGTTCTATAACACTGCCATCTGAGTTCCGGCCATTCTTTCGATATCAAGATAAATAAACTTGTAGTCTTCATCAAAAATGGCAAGCATATCGATACTAAAAAATCCTTTATTATTGTAGTAGAATGACTGAGAATTTGGGGGCGGTGCTATACGTACAGGCTTCCCATCGATGGCTCCACCACAATTTAGAAAGTTCCACTGTTGCTGAAATTTTTTGCCATCCTCCTTCCTTTCTTGTGTGTTGCTGTGATCAATTATAAACCAGTTTGAAAAAGATCTTCACAGCAAAAAAAAACAATACAGTTTGAATGCAACTTATCTTAATATATTCATCCTTTAATGTGTCAATGAAAGCTTTGCAGATCTCTGGTATTATTTTTCCAAGTGCTTGCAGTGAAATGCCTGTTGTGAATCTTAAGTCATAACCACTTTAGCCCCAGAGGATTTGGCTGCTCAAGGACCAGGCCCTATTTTGCGATTCGGCACTGCGTGATTTTAACGGACAATTGCGCGGTTGTGCGACGCTGTACCCAAACAAAATTGACGTCCTTTTTTTCCATAAACAGAGCTTTCTTTTGGTGGTATTTGATCACCTGTGTGATTTTTATTTTTTGCTCTATAAACAAAAAAATAGCAACAATTTTGAAAAAATAACAATATTTTTCACATTTTTTATATGAAATTCTCAAAGAAAAAATGTAAAAATCAAACTTTTTTAACATTTTTGGCCAATTTGTTTTCTGCTACATATTTTTGGTAAAAAAAAATCGCAATAAGTGTATTTTGATTGGTTTGCGCAAAAGTTATTGCGTTTACTAACTACGGGAAAGATTTATGTAATTTTTATTGTTTTTTTTCTTTACTAGTAATGGCGGTGATCTGCGATTTTTTTTGCGGGACTGCGACATTGCGGCGGACAGATCAGACCCCTATTAGACATTTATGACACTTTTGGGGGTACCAGTGACATTACTAGAGTAATCAGTGCTAAAAAATATGCACTGTTACTGTAAAAATCACACTGGCAGGGAAGGGGTTAACTGTACTGGTGATCAAGGGCTTAAATGTGTCCCTAGGGGCGTGATTCTAACTGTCAGGTTGCGTGGCTTGTAAAGTAATCACAGAGACATGCGATCCTATATAGCAAGATCACATAGCCTCTGTGATCACTTCAGGGAGAATGACAGATGGCTGTGTTTACATCAGCGGTCTGTCCTTCTCTCTCTGCTGCGGGAGATCGCGAGTGGCCGGCGGTCATCGGAGCCGCCGGTCACACACGCTGGCTCCCCAGCTAACGAGCGGGAGCGCGCCGGCGGTGGCGCGCACTCGCCCCCTAGAGTCTCCTGAGCGAGCGACGTAGTACTACGTCACTTTGCCCAGGAGCGCCTGACTGCCGCAGTAAATGTGCGTTGGGCGGGGTGGAAGTGGTTAAAGGCTTGCCCAGTCGCTAAGTTATGTAGCAATAAACCTTTGTTCAGAACTGATGGGTTCCCGCTTTGCAGTGTCCACTTTTTGGATTAAGGGTGCAACTGCTTGCAGTAGATGTTGGAAAAATGAATCGCTCATCTGCAGGTAATTCCTAAAATCATCCGGATTGTTCTCCTTCACTTCTTGCACTGACATATGAGAGTACTTCTGACAATTAATAAACCATTGCTTGGACCATGTCCTTCTGGGCTTCTTTTTCTTAAGGACATTATTTATTGCCAATACTCCCAAGACGGAAATTGCAAGTGCTGAGCCATTATTATCTTCTGTCCAGTACTCCATACAGAATATGAGAACGCGTGAATGGACGGGGAAAATAAATGAAGGGGCGCAGAGCAATTTACAATGAAAACCCGTATATATAGAACATAGGGAAAAGGCTTGGCAACACAGTATCATATACACATAAGATCACTTCCGATGCACGATGCAACGATGGCACACAAAAGGGAAATTTCTTAGGGATTGTCTGAGAAAGTTTGTCTGCCTCAGACGCATTCTCAGATGTGATTTGAAATAGCTTGCAAAAGACAACGAACGATCAGTCTTCTGATATTCTCATCTTATGTCTGAGGCTTAAATGTATGTAAACCCTAAGGCCTCACACACATTGGACGTTATAAAAACTCCAGTGGCTTTAGCTGTAGAATGCTGCGTTAAAATGTGAGTTTTTCAGCGTTTTGCAAAACTTTACCCCCACAAAAGCTTATGGCTCACAAACGCTCATAAACACTGTTAACATCACTGACTGTGGAAACTTCACACTGGACTTCATGCAACTTGGATTATGTGCCTCTCCACTTTTCCTCCAAAAAAAAAAAAAATTCAAAATTATCCTCAGTCTGTGCTGATTTGGGGAGCCCTGTCACCTGCTGGTGTTGTCCACTGTGTTTTACCAAGTCCAAAGTCAGCTCAGCCCTCTAGCAGGAATTTCCAGAGCACTTCATGCTTCCCTCTGCTGACCAGCTTTATGGAGATGCTGATTTCATTTTCCAGCAGGACTTGGCACCTTCCCACACTGCCAAAAGTACCAATACCTGGTTTAATGATCATAGTATCACTTTGATTGATTGACCAGCAAACTCATCTGACCTAAACCCCATAGAGAATCTGTGAGGTATTGTCAACAGGAAGAATAAAGACACCAGACCCAACAATGCAGATGAGCTGAAGGCTGCTATCAAAGCAACCTGGGCTTCCATAACACCTCCGCAATACCACAGGCTGATCTCCTCCATGCCACGCCGCATTGATGCAGTAATTCATGCAAAAGGAGCCCCAACCAAGTATTGAGTGCATACTATAGTGTACATGGACATACTTTTCAGTAAGCCAAAATTTCTGTATTAAAAATAATTTTCTAATATTATGTAATATTCTAATTTTCTGAGATATTGAATTTTGGGTTTGCACTAGCTGTAAGCCATAATCATCAAAATTAAAAGAAAGAAATGCCTAAAATATATCACTCTGTGTGTAATGAACCTATATAAATTCACTTTTTTGAATTGAATTACTGAAATAAATTACCTTTTTATGGGAGGCACCTATATGTGTGTATATATATATATATATATATATATATATATATATATATATATATATATATATATATATATATATATATATGTGTATATATATATGTATATATATATATATATATATACACATATATATCTCAGAACAACAGATGGAAATAAAAGCATACAAAACAAACAAATGCAGCCACCACATCTAAGGATTGGTAAGCTGCAATATAATACATTTTTGTTTTTGGGTTTAATAACTCTTTAAAATGTATATAAACTTTTAGAATAGTGTAGAAAAGGGGTAAAACTCTATCAGGTTTTTTTCTGCCTTCTGTGTACCATTGGTGAGATTATCCTTCACCTTCTGTCCTGTAGACAGGAATTCTCTACAAAGAACGGGGAAATTCCCATTTAGATGTTTGTCACTGCAACAAGGGTCCTTATTGGAAGATTTCTCCTACATTTCTGTCCTAATGACAGGAACACTAAAATATAACAGAAAAAAAAGCCTTTTTACTACTGGAAGGTGAACAATTGGTTGAATTTGATGAACTGCGTCTTTTTTCAACCAGACAAGCTATGTAACTCTGTAACAAGGCTCTCCATAACACCCCACAATATCAGTACACTCTTGTAGTTTTCCAGGTCTCACAGATAAAAGGGTTGATTTACAAATAGCAAATAGGCTCCTCATTTTGCACAGGAATTTGTATCATTCAATCATTCATGTGCAAGCAAAAATACATTTTTTTTTTCCTTGGATGTGATTAGGTATTCTTTGCAAAGTGAATCTTCACTACGTTCACTAAGTTCTAGGGTGGATTCCTCTGCTAAGCTAATAGCATTTTTGCCTTTGCTACATCAACTACAAAGTCACTGCCAAAACCCCAAAGAAGGGGGCCCTAATCTCCCGAAACGCATTGGCTATGTTTCTTACTTTACACGAGGCATGTCCAACCTGCGGCCCGGAACCGCAGGCAATGCGGCCCACTGCCCCCTGACAATTTTTTTTTGCTGTGGAGGAAGGAAGTCAAGTCGGGGGCACGGCCACAGAGGCAGCCTTGGAGGGGATCATCCACTAGTTGTGTTAAATTAGTGCTGGGGGAGGCGCGGTAGCATGGGAAGGGCAAAGCGGCGTTTTATTACTTATATACCTTAACTATAGTATATATTTTATATGCGGCCCGAGAAAATTTCTCTACACTCAATGTGGCCCAGAGAAGCCAAAAGGTTGGACACCCATGCTTTACACCAATAAAGCGAATGCTATTATCCAACAAGCTGGAGTTTTCAAAACTTCTTATTTTTTTTCAACTCAGCTAAAGAAACCCTGATAAGGATGCTAACCCTTCCTTACTAAAAAAAAAATGTCACTAAACACATTTTATTAAATTAATAATATTATTATTATTATTATTTTTTTTCCGTTTAGCTACAGCAGGAGGCAAATTTCCCTCTCCATGGTGTGACTGTTCATCGTGTTTCCATTACCGTATGCACTATTTATTTGATGTGTGACTTTTGTTCCTCTCTGTTTTCATATTGTTGCAATGTTCTGTTAACAGCTTATTTCTTGCTGATGAAAGCCCTGACAAACAGACCCATGGTGGCAATCTGATGGTTTATTAGTGAAAGACAGTATTATCCACAAAGGAATTTGTAGATCTGATTGGTCCTGGAGGTATGGACAGCACACATGTGTTTCACGGATTATTAAACTGTATGTAAACCCTAAGAATTAACTTCTCTTTTTTCTGCTCCCTTTTTGGTCTGGTGATTATGCTATTGAAACCATTTAGTTACATCTGGTCAATAAATGCAACAAAATTAGCTGTTTATCCTGCCAGAAATTTAGTGAGCTGATAACTTCCGGTACTCTGTAGTAAAATATGTGGATGTAAACCCCAGTCGTTATATTTGCGCTAAGCACTTATAACTGCAGTGTTTACTTATCTCTCTCCAAAGCTCTAAGTGTCATTTCTCTCTGGTGCTTCCTCTGTTATCAGCATGAGTCATTTCTGAGAAGTTTTTTGACACATGAGATAAAATTTGTGATGGGGAGGGAGATAAGCATGGAGCTTGTCTATTCAGAATACAGCTCTGCATGTTTGTTCGTTCTTCTGCCTATGTGGAGGGGAGGGGGGGGGTGTGTCCCTTTCCTCCAATCAGCTCTCACACAGTGTAACTGCAGCCTCTAGTTTCATCTACTCATCTCTGTTTATCATTTGAGGCTATTCACTTCACTGGGTATATGTGAGGATTTACAAGCCGATTCCAAAAGAGTTGGGACACTGTACAAATTGTGAATAAAAACAGAATGCAATGATGTGGAAGTTTCAATATTTTATTCAGAATACAACATAGATGACATATCAAATGTTTAAACTGAAAAAATATATAATTTTAAGGGAAAAATAAGTTGATTTTAAATTTCATGGCATCAACACATCTCAAAAAAGTTGGGACAGGGCCATGTTTACCACTATGTGGCATCCTCTCTTCTTTTTATAACAGTCTGCAAATGTCTGGAGACTGAGGAGACAAGTTGCTCAAGTTTAGGAATAGGAATGTTGTCCCATTCTAGTGTAATACGGGCTTCTAGTTGCTCAACTGTCTTAGGTCTTCTTTGTCGCATCTTCCTCTTTATGATGCGCCAAATGTTTTCTATGGGTGAAAGATCTGGACTTCATGCTGGCCATTTCATTACCTGGATCCTTCTTCTACGCAGCCATGATGTTGTAATTGATGCAGTATGTGGTCTGGCATTGTCATGTTGGAAATTGAAAGGTCTTCCCTGAAAGAGACGAGGTCTGGATGGGAGCATATGTTGTTCTAGAACTTGGATATACCTTTCAGCATTGATGGTGCCTTTCCAGATGTGTAAGCCACACGCACTCATGCAACCCCATACCATCAGAGATGCAGGCTTCTGAACTTAGTGCTAATAACAACTTGGGTTGTCCTTGTCCTCTTTAGACCGGATAACATGGCGTCCCAGTTTTCTAACAAGAACTTCAAATTTTGATTCGTCTGACCACAGAACAGTGTTCTACTTTGCCACAGTCCATTGTAAATGAGCCTTGGCCCAGAGAAAAAGCCTGCACTTCTGGATCATGTTTAGATATGGCCTATAGAGTTTTAGCCGGCAACGGCAAATGGCACGGTGGATTGTGTTCACCGACAATGTTTTCTGGAAGTATTCCTGAGCCCATGTTGTGATTTCCATTACAGTAGCATTCCTGTATGTGATGCAGTGCCCTCTAAGGGCCCGAAGATCACGGGCATCCAGTATGGTTTTCCGGCCTTGACTCTTACGCACAGAGATTGTTCCAGATTCTCTGAATCTTTGGATGGTATTATGCACTGTAGATGATGATAACTTTAAACTCTTTGCAATTTTTCTCTGAGAAACTCCTTTCTGATATTGCTCCACTATTTTTCGCCGCAGCATTGGGGGAATTGGCGATCCTCTGCACATCTTGTCTTCTGAGAGACACTGCCACTCTGAGAGGCTCTTTTTATACCCAATCATGTTGTCAATTGACCTAATAAGTTGCAAATTGGTCCTCCCGCTGTTCCTTATATGTACATTTAACTTTTCCGGCCTCTTTTTACTACCTGTCCCAACTTTTTGGAATGTGTAACTCTCATGAAATCCAAAATGAGCCAATATTTGGCATGACATTTCAAAATGTCTCACTTTCAACATTTGATATGTTATCTATATTATATTGTGAATAAAATATAAGTTTATGAGATTTGTAAATTAGTCCATTCCTTTTTACTCACAATTTGTAGTGTTCCAACTTTTTTGGAATTGGGTTGTACATCCACTTTAAAGTAATTGGAAAGTCTATTTTTTTTCCTATAAAAATAACAAAAATGTTATACTTACCTGCTCTATGCAGTTGGTTTTGCACAGAGCAGCCCGGATCCTCCTCTTCTCGGGTCCCTCTTCTGTGATCTTCTCCCTCCTGTTGAGTGCCCCCACAGCAAGCAGCTTGCTATGGGGGCACCCGATCCGAGTCATAGAAACCTGTGTCTATGCAGACATGGATTCCCGACCTTGCCCCACCCCTCTTTTCCGATTGGCTATCTGATTGACAGCAGGGGCAGCCAATGGCGCCACTACAATGTCTAAGCCAATTAGGAGGGAGAATTGGAGTGCTGAGACACTCATGGACATCGCTGGACAGAGGGACCCCAGGTACATTTTAGGGGACCTGCTGCACACAGAAGGCTGTTTATCTTAAAGTGGAGTTCCACCCATTTTAGTAACTTTAGATGTATGTAATCCCCTTTAAAACAACTTTTACCCATGGAAACTTTTTTTTTTTTTTTTGCTAGGAAATACCTTATTTTCTTGTTTGTTCATCCTCTCCTCACTTCCAGGTCCGATCAGCGATTATGTCATTCGGCGATTCGCAGGGGGTGCTAGGATGTAATCCATGGCATGAAATCTCGCATTATCACACAGGAGCTGAGCTGTACTGTAGGTACTGAGGCCGTGCTTTGCCCCGCCTCCGCCCCGCCTCCTCTCAGTGAGCTCAGTGAGGATATAATGCTTTCAGTCCTCGCTCACTGAGAGGAGGCGGGGCAGAGTACGGCCTCAATACAATACACACAGTACAGCTCACTGAGAGGAGGCGGGGCAAAGCACGGCCTCAGTACATACAGTACAGCTCAGCTCCTGTGTGATAATGCGAGATTTCATGCCATGGAATACATCCCAGCACCCCCTGCGAATCGCCGAATTATGTAATCGCCGGTCGGACCCGGATGTGAGGAGAGGATGAATAAACAAGAAAATAAGGCATTTACTAGCAAAAAAAAAAAAAAAAAGTTTCCATTGGTAAAAGTCGTTTTAAAGGGAATTACATACATCTATGTAATCCAAGTTATTAAAAATGGGTGGAACTCCACTTTAATACATGGAATGCATTAGGAAAAAAAAAACCTTCTGTGTTTACAACTCCTTTAAGCAGTGTTATCAGCCCTGCCCACTTCACCATGTGGACTACAGAACACCCCCTTCTCGTGTTATAAAGATGAAGATAGGAGGAGCTGTTCAGTAGTTCTTACAAACTCTCTGCCTTATGCCCCATACACACGTGCAGATTATCTGCAGGCTGTTGTCTGCAGACTTACCAAAACCATATAATATGAGGTCAAACCTAAACACTTTCAATTTGTATGCAATCCGGCAGGCCCTTGCACTACATAGAAAAGGTAAGTCTGCAGACAAAAGTCTTCAGATAATCTGCACGTGTGTATGGGGCATAAGGATGAAAACACTGATATTCCATAGATACAGTCATAGAGCGCTGTCATTCTAGAAGAGGAAGTTCAGCGGGCTAAACAAAAAGACTGAAAAAAACAAAAAAGAATGCAGCTACCACATCTAAGGTTTTGTATGTTACAATACAAGACATTTTTGTTCTTGGGTTTAAATACATTTAAGATCACACTTCAAAAAACAATAATAATGCTTACAGTATTTGTAATATGATATCAGAGAATTAAAAGGAATGTGGTTTGGTACCTATTTTTTCTTTTTTATTATGGACTAGTACAATATAAATATACATGATTTATTTTTTATTAACAGGCAAATACGAAACGCTGACTATACAGTATATAGCTTGCATTGGTACATCCAATCAGCAGGTAGAACCACCAGTTCCTTTTCACATGTTTATCTGTTTCTCCTTACCCTGTGTTTTTTTAACAAAATGATTGTAAGAGGTGCATGAAAGTCAGCCAGCCCCCAGTCTGATGTACTCACCCTCCAGTCTGTCACCAACCAAATAAAACCTGTCTCTTGGTACAACGAACAGGGGTTTAGTTGACACACATTTGCAAACGCATGTGAAAGCTGCAGAGCCACTTCACGGCACCCTGTTTAAATCTGCAGTCCTACACTCTTAATTTAGTGTCCTCACACTGGAGGCACATGGCCGCTAATGGGTGGATGGGGAACAGGTGAGAGGGAGACAGCCCAACCTCCCCCAACCCATCCCCATGCACGACTGGCTATTGTCTAAAAAGCTCAAATAATTAGGTTATAATATAACCATGGTGCAAACTGGAAAAGACCAGCTGAAAAGCATTACACCTCCATCCCCTTGGTGGATGCAGTATATGGATAGGAAGGGATTTTATGTATAGGGCATGGCCTGTAAAGCACACTGCCTTTGAAATCCCTCATTTCCTTTGGGACTTTATATAAGACAAGCAGGTCATGTTATTGGTCTCCATCCCTGAATACGGAAAACACTAGGGTCAAATCAAAACTACATCCACCAAAAACGCACGAAAATCGCACGGTGGGACTTTAGATGAGGCACCAAGCTGTAAGCAAGGCGTCTCCATCCCTGGTTGCTTTAAACATATTGGACTAGGTGGGACTTTAGATGAGACCCAAGCTGGTGTTGCCCGGCATCTCCATCCCTATAATGAGAAACAAAATGAGGTTGAGGGATTGTAAGAGGTGCATGAAAGTCAGCCAGCCCCCAGTCTGATGAACTCACCCTCCAGTCTGTCACCAACCAAATAAAACCTCTTACAATCCCTCAACCTCATTTTGTTTCTCATTATAGGGATGGAGACGCCGGGCAACACCAGCTTGGGTCTCATCTAAAGTCCCACCTAGTCCAATATGTCTGTGTTTTTTTAACTGTTGTGTATAAAGATTAGTAGCTCAAGCTGAAAATTGCAACCACAAATGAACCACAGCAGTGACTTATTTCCCTTTCTTCTCGGCATCCTCTCCTCCAACCCTACACACAAACCACTATCTAACATGCAAAATTTCATTTAGGGACATCTTTCCCCAAAGAAGATGACTTCTTCTGTTCACATTTTCTGTTGTAGCTATAGTACCTACTATAGTGCCATAAGTATAAGGGCCACATCTGGCCCACAGGCCACAGTTTGGAGACTGCTGTTATAAACAATAAATCACTCAACCTAATTTAAGTGAGGGGCTAAATCGCACTCCTTGCCAGCCTACCAAAGTATACATAAAGATGGAGCATACAATGTTTAATCCACAAAAGGTGGGTATTAGATGGAAACACCATAAAGAGTACATCTGGGGGTGTGAACCCTTCGTTCTCAACGCATTTCTTAGATGGGATGTATAATAGGCAATGAAGATCCTGGGATAGTAAAAGCCTCCGAGCGTTCAGTACATGATGAGCACACAACAGAACCACCAAATGCTCCGTAAGGGAGCACTCAAAAGGCATCAATACAATCTTAAAGAGGGCTGTATATACATAGACTTTATTCCATTATATATGCACAGAGTTGTATAAAGTACTCAAAACCCATACTTAAAGTAAAAGTACAAGTGCTCGATCAAAAAGTGACTTGAGTAGAAGTGGAAGTGCTCGATCAAAAAGTGACTTGAGTAGAAGTACTAAAGTATTCAACATTTTTTGTACTTAAGTATTGCAAGTAGTTTTTTTTTTTAAATTTTGCTACTCAAGTACTGAAAGTAAAAGTACCAGTAGTTTTGAAAAAAAAATTGCTACTCAAATACTGAAAGTAAAAGTACAAGTACTGTGTTATGTAGTTATTAAAGAAAGAAGTCAAAAGTTTGAACATCATATTGTTTTTTATTATTTCAAATGCAGCTTTTATTTATACATACAGTAGCTTTTATTTTCGTATGCGCTGATAATACACATGTTTTGAGCTTCATGAAACCTGCCATCTACTGTTCTGGTAGTGGTAATTTTTATAATTGTAACGAGTAACTATGCAGCACAAAAAAAAAAATATTGGAGTAGAAGTATTGAAATCATAGAAAAAATGTAGAGATGTAAAAGTGGAAGTAGGAGAAAAAAATTCTACTCTAGGAAAGTACAGATACCGTCTTTCGGTACTTAAGTACAGTAGTGAAGTAGTTCTACTTAGTTACTATACATCTCTGTATATGCATAATTATTAAGGGAGCCACTGCAGTATTAAGTAAAGTAGTTGGGAACTTGTCATGCTGTATATAAAAAGTGTCCACTTCCAAGTCAATTGCTGGAGATTACTCCTGTAAGGGCCAATAGATACTGCTGGGTCTCTTGTAGGTAGTATAGTGGGCTCCTCCAAAGATTACTTTGCTAAGCACTACAGTAAACCCCCCTCCATCACAGGGGTTACGTTCCAGACCCACCCGCAATAAGTGAAAATCCACTAAATAGAAATACCCTATTTAAATGCACTGCAGGCATGTTTTTATAACTTTAACTGTACTTTTCAAAACATTTTAAGGTCTTTAAACACACTTTTAAAACAATAGAAACTCATTTAAACACATAAAAGATACTGAGAGACAGAGCAAGAGCTATGGAAAACACAAAAATACCTAATTAACAATGATTTATATTATATTATTAGTAAAATAATATTATTAGGTCTTACAGAAAAAAAACGCAAAATACCGGGACTGCAAAAAATGAACCGCGATATAACGGGGGTTTACTGTATACTGTACCACCTATGAGTGGCTTTGCAGTATCTATTGGCCCTTCCAGAAGTGATCTTTGGCAATTCACCTTGACTTCATATAACTTCATCCACTAAATCTGTAATGTGTAATGCCACAATATACACTTTTTTTAAATTACCTTTTTTTAAACCAGTTTTGGTACATGGCAATGTTGCATGGTGATTTTGTGCAATTAAAGCATTAATAAATTGGCTTGTAAGAAAGGATTGTATTGTGTGGGAAGTCTTAGGTTATCTGGTTGATTTGTTTGCTCTGCCAGCCGTCAGATTTATTTTTTTCACTCTTTCTCTCTGGCAGAGACATTGGAAATAAGGTTTTGTTGAAATGTTTCATATTTACTTCTCTAATGTGGTGTGAAGAATTCATATATTTATCCCCGTCTCCATTCCTCATATGAGGTCCGGGGCAGCCTGGGGCTCATATTTTATGGTGTATTCATGCCTGTAATAAACCGGTGAATGCTCACACTGTCTCAGATATTATTTTTCTATTACTTGTCAGCTTTACTTATAATGTTCTACACCCGTCTCTGGGACTGTCTGGGAAAAATTGTCAAGGAAATCAGTTTTTTTATGAGTACGTATATATATATATATATATATATATATATATATATATATATATATCTAGAAAGCTTGGAATTGAAGTATTTGTATTGTTAGTAATATTAGTATATTGATATACTAATATTATTTTTGGCTAACTTAAAGTGGATCTTCACTATTTTTAGAAAGTTACCTGCTCTCCGTCCTTCCCCCACTCCATTACATGAGTAGCTGTTTTTTTTTTTTAACCTACTTTTTTTAGGGTTTAAAGATTCAGTCCTGTCCCCCATCCTCCCTCCTCACCTTAGCGAATGACATCAGTACCCCCCTGTGCCTCCTTGGATATGTGACATGCAAATCCCAGGAGGCACTAGGAACACTGCACATCATTCTATTCACTAAAGAAGAGGGGGGCATGTAGGTAGGTGCTTCCAAAAAGGCAGATTTTTTTTTCTATTATGTTTTGACTCTTGTGCTGTTTAGTTATGTTGCCCTGCTGAGCTGGTGCCTCCAGAGAATTAAGAGTTAACTCTGCAGGTGAGGTTATCCCAAGCTTTTTGGGGGGTACAGCCCTCTGCTGGGGCAACTGTAAAAAGAGGGAACTACTTCTGGGTGAGGGAGAGGTTGCTCCATGTATGGGAAGAGCACAGGCGCTGTGCTGAAGATGAAATTACTACCCTGCTGCTAGATCACCCCCTTGGTGGGAACCCAGCTAGGGTTCCAGGACTCATGGGCTCATACAGTTGGTTTGCGGACTCTAAAGACTTTCTACTTTTAAAAGGTATGACTACCTCAATGGGCAGAGACACCAAGAGGCACTCAGAAGGCACTAGATGTCTTTGAGCAATAAAGTTTTTTATACTTAACCACTACCCATCCGCACTACAGCCTATATACGGCTGCAGCGCGGACTCGAATTTTCGGGAGGCCGTTTTTAAACGGCCTCCCAGTGACACGCCCCCAGCGCGCTCCCGCGAGCGCGCTGCGGGGAAAATCTGTGTCGGCCGTGTCCCTTGGACACGGCCGATCACAAATCGTGGTGAATGGCCAATCACAGCGGCCATTCACCACGTGATCTGGCCGTCCAATGAGCGATGATCTCATATGTAAACATATGAGATCATCACTCATCGCCGGCGCTCCTTCCTCACACGGAGCCTGCAGTGTGAGGAAGGAGGGGGAGCCTCACAGCGCCGGGGACACAGGAGAATGTAATCAGGGCACCGATCACCAGTGCCCTGATTACATAAGGTAAAAACACACACACAGTGCCCCCCCATCAGTGCCCACAGTGCCCGCCATCAGTGCCCCCCATCAATGCCCACAATCAGTGCCCATAGTGCTGCTAGTCAGTGCCCATCAGTGCCTGCTCATCTAGGCACTGATGAGCACTGACTGGCAGCACTATGGGCACTGAGTGTGGGCACTGATGGTGCTGCCCATCAGTGCCGCTCATCAGTGCCACCTGTCAGTGTCCAGTGCCATCCGCCAGTGCCCATCAGTGCCGCCTATCAGTGCCCATCAGTGCCGCCCGTCAGTGCCGCCTCTCAGTGCCCAGCAGTGCCACCTCTCAGTGCCCAGCAGTGCCGCCTATCAGTGCCCAGCAGTGCCGCCTATCAGTGCTCAGCAGTGCCGACTCTCAGTGCCGCCTATCAGTGCTCATCAGTGCGGCATATTAGTACCTCCTCATCAGTGCCCATAAGTGCCACCTCATCAGTGCCCATAAGTGCCACCTCATCAGTGCCCATCAGTGCAGCCTATCAGTGCCCATCAGTGCCGCCTCATCAGCGCACATCAGTGAAGGAGAAAAATTTATTATCAAAATTTACTCGCAGAAAATAAGAAAAACTTTTTTTTTTTTTCAAAATTTTTTGTCTTTATTCTTTTTTTTTGTAAAAAATAAAAAACCCAGAGATGATTAAATACCACCAAAAGAAAGCTCTATTTGTGTGAAAAAAATGATAAAAATTTCAAAAGGGTACAGTGTAGCATGACCGCGCAATTGTCATTCAAAGTGTGACAGCGCTGAAAGCTGAAAATTGGCCTGGATGGGAAGGGTGTTTAAGTGCACAGAAGGCAAGTAGTTAAACAATTTTAGAAAATAACCTTGTTGTTACATATCCTGCCTGCCCTGAAGTTACTTAAAGTTGATGTAAACCCTCACATATACCCAGTGAAGTGAACAGCTTCAGATGATACACAGGGATGAGAAAAATCTCCCTACATAAGTTTTACATGTATATCTGCTGTCTTTTATACTGTTTAGAAAGTACACGTCTTGTTCGAATTTTCTCTTCCTGATTCACCTGTGGGAGGGAAGTTTGGCCATACACTGTGAGACATCTGATTGAAGGAAAGGCACACACCCCCTCTCCACATAGGCAGAAACATGAATAGCTGTGAATAGACCAGCTCTCTGCTAATCTATTTAAAGCACCCACCTGACACAAAATTCAGCCTAGTTTTCACTCTTGACTGAGAACTTGTCAGAAGTTATCATGCTGATAACAGAAAAACAGAGCAGGAGAAAGCCACGGGACTCAGGGCTTTGAAGAGAGATAAGTAAACACTACATATATATGTGCCCAGGTCACATTTCATGAATGGGGTTTACATCCACTTTAAGGGTAACTGTAAAGGGGCTCATGGATGCTAGGCGTATCACACATATGGATCAAACCAGGGAACAAGACAACCTAAGAGAAGATGCAGTACATACATCTAACATGCATTGAAGCTATTCAGAGAAAACTATATTTTCATTGTCAATAAATACAGTACTAGTGTCTATATGCATATAGCAGCCAGCTGGTCGGGAAGCTAAGGGGACTTGGCATAAGTGATGGAAGGTCCAGTACATAGTTACATAGTTACATAGTTACATAGTAGGTGAGGTTGAATAAAGACAATAGTCCATCCAGTTCAACCTGTGTGGGTGTGTGTGACTGTAATCATCTCACATAGCCCTTAATGTCCTGATCCTTGAGATGTAATCTAAGAGTCTTTTGAAAGCCACCATACTACCCGCAGAAACCACCTTTTGTGGTAGAGGATTCCACAATCTTGTAGCCCTAACAGTAAAGAACCCCCCTCGTTGCCTGAGGTTAAAACGCTTCTCCTCTAATCGCATTGTATGCCCTCTTGTCCTCATGCAATCCCTTTGAATGAACAGCTTTTTTTCTAAGCTGAGATCCCCATTGAGATATTTATAAATTTCTATCATGTCCCCCCTCAGGCGTCTCTTCTCCAGGGAGAATAAATCGAGCGATTGCAGCCGCTCTTCATAGTTAAGGGCCTCCAATCCCCTAATCAGTTTAGTTGCCCTTCTCTGGACTCTCTCCAGCTCCAACACATCCCTTCTGAGGACTGGTGACCAGAACTGGACAGAATATTCCAGATGCGGTCGGACCAGAGTTTTATAAAGTGGAAGGATTATAGTCTTATCTCTGGAATACATCCCTTTCTTTATGCATGCTAATATTCTGCTGGCTTTGGCAGCTGCCGCTTGACATTGCATGCTGTTGCCTAATCTATCATCAACCAAGACTCTCAGATCCTTCTCCATTTTTGATTCCCCCAAGGGTTCTCCTCCTAACGTGTATTGTGTTTTTATGTTTTTAGTCCCCAAGTGCAAAACCTTACACTTCTCCACGTTAAACCTCATTTGCCATGTCGTTGCCCATTCCGTTATTTTGTCCAGGTCATTCTGTAGGATATCTGCTTCATGCTGTGCAGTTATTGCCCTGGCCAATTTTGTGTCATCTGCAAAAACTGATATCGAACTACTGATCCCGACCTTAATGCTGTTTATGAATAAATTGAACAAGGTTGGTCCCAGGACTGAGCCCTGCGGCACCCCGCTTACTACCTCAGACCAGTCTGAGTATGCGCTGTTTATTACCACCCTTTGGACACGCCCTTTTAGCCAGTTCCGTATCCAAGAGCAAACCCTGCTGTCGATACCTGCAGACCTTATTTTATAAATTAAGCGCTTGTGGGGAACTGTATCAAACGCCTTAGCGAAATCCAAGTACACCACATCCACTGGTCTGCCCCTATCTAGCTCACAGCTCACCTCCTCGTAGAATGTTAAGAGATTGGTTTGACAAAAATGCCCATTTGTAAACCCGTACTGATTATTGCTGATGATGTTGTTGTCTTTAGCAAACTCTACGATATAGTCCCTTATCATCCCCTCCAGAAGTTTACATACTATTGATGTCAAACTGACAGGCCTATAATTTCCCGGGATATGCCTCTGGCCCTTTTTGAATATCGGAATCACGTTAACCTTCCTCCAATCCCCTGGTACATCTCCTGTCCTAATACTCTCAGCAAAGATCAGGAACAGTGGTCTAGATATAACCTTACTGAGTTCTAAGTAAGGTTATCCTATAGGATCTTGTGTGCTTAGGCACCTTCCCTTGCGATTGGTACCCGACTTGTGGTACAGAGCATCCTAGGGATCCAGCCTGTTACAATAATGGATTGAGGCCTTAAAAGAGAGCTTTCTTGGATTCAAGTTTAACTACAAGAAGTGTTGAGGGTTAAACATATGGATCAGTGTCACTGGGGTAAGGTGACAGATAGCTGGGCTGGTGGAGTATGGTGCACTTTGCGTGGCACCATTTTAGAAATGCTGTACGGGAGAAAGAAGTGTAATGAGGATCTATAGTGTACAGAGTAAAAAAGCTACAGAGCTGTGCCACGGAATCCAAGGAGATTAACTAATGTCTGTCCGGAGAAGTGGAGAGCACTGCCTCAGTGTTTCGACATATGCCTCTGTCAACCTCTAAACGCATGAGTGTGCACTCCTCCTTGTCCCCATCTGGGCACCGGCCACAGGCGGGCCTAGCAGTGCATTATCCGTAGGCTGCTCCAGAAACTGGAAGAGTCGGCAGCCTCCTAACGATATGACAGAGGAACATGGCTGTGCGGGACCTGAATGGCGGCTGCAGAGAATCTCAGCAGGACAATGCTGGTCTTGTTGAGTGGGTCAGTATTTGAACTGTGAGGAACCTAGTGTAAGGTTCGAAGGAAAAACAATTAATGGGGGGAGAATAAAGTTGCTCGTTAAAGTAGGATCTTTATTCCTCCTTACTGACCCCCTGTTATGCTGGATTCTCCTCAAAATGCATACTTACCTGCTTAATGGATCCAGCGTTGTCTTGCAGCATTCTGTCCAGGTGTCACAGTCTCCAGTGTCCTGCACCACCATCTTAGTCCTACAATTTACAATTATCTAAAACCTTTATCCCAAAAGGAAAAAACTATTGTTGTACCTGCTTATAAAGTAAGCTAGAGTTTAGTTTTATTTGTTAGTTAAGTCCTTCTAAATCTGCTAGCCTTACCTTCCCTCTCCACAAACTGACGATGCTGCTGTCCAAAGGTGTGTGCTTTACTACTTTGTCCAGAGCTGAGACACCCTAAGAAAGGAAGCATATTATTGGCCAGATCACCGGGTGAAATAAAGAAGAAAAAAAACGAAGGCTGCCACCACATACTGTATAAATATTGGTAAGCTGCAATATATTATATTTTTGTTTTTGGGTTTAAAACTGCTGTTTCATGGGAAAAAAGCAATAAAAAAATAATAATATAGCATATAAAATTGCTACACAAGTCATGTTATAACTGAAATATATTAAAAGTTATCTTTCCTTTTCAATCTGCAGTGCTGAAATGTATTATAAAATTCAATGCAATATGGCAACCTGGAAGATTTCTGTACACCATTTGAGTATGGAACATACCCAGAAATGTAATTTCTTGCTTATGTGATTGGCTCACTGATTTTCCCAGAATTCTGCACCAAGATAGATTTTAGGCATCCTCTGCAACAAAAATTTAATTTTTCGTGAGTTACTCCCAAAGGGTTAATCACTTGTAAAGGGATGCAGACACTGAAACTTTCCACATTAGAGCACTGCAAGTACTCCAGCAGAAAAAGTCACTTCCTTTCAGATTTACTCTGCAGTCAACAAACAACTATTTTTTCAGAGCAGAAATGGGAAGGAATTTACAATAAACTTTGTTAAAATCCTTGCAATGTACATTGAACACCAAGAGTAGACTGTTTTTTTCTGAACAAAAGTAAAGTTACTCTTTAAAGTTGAACTTTAGTAGGAAAATTAGGTCCTGCTAGAACACGTGTTTTGCTCATGTGAATGGTTCCTTGCTTTTCCATATAGCTTTTTTTATATTATTAGTTACTTCATTCTTAAAGTGACCCTGCCATTAATATAAAACATGCTAAAAAGACATCCTTGTAAAAGAAAACTGTAAATACTTATCTTTTCCACTGCCGTCATGTCCAAATATGTCTCCTTTCAGTAGAAGTCCTTCTCCAGGTTCTTCCCTGGAGTGTCAATCCCATTGATCACTGACTGCTTATACTGGTTTTCTCTGACCTCTAAGTCTTTATAAAACATAGAAATTACCTCACAAATGCTTTTTTTTTTGGCTGCGTAGACACAAATTTCTGTAGACCAACTCCAAAACCTTGTGGAAAGCCTTTATAGAAACTTGGAGATTGCTATATCCACAAAGAGGGGCTAGGGGTTCAACAAGTTAGAATGTAAACTGAAAAGATGGCCATAGATGGTTTGAAATTCGCTTGATGGTTTGAAGTTCCACATGGACCAGCCGAATTTCAATCCAGGTGTGGCCACTCCCACTCGACAGAAGTTTATCTAAGATTGAGGTCTGTTGAATGTGTTTGTTGGAAAATTTTTCTTGAACAGCGGCTGTAACCAATAGGATCAGTGAATTCTGCCAGAGAAGAATCTCTGCTGTCAGAATACAATATCTTAGTAGGGAGCGCTCCTCTATCCACCTTGATAGTGTTGATGGAGGAATCTGTTTGGCCATCTATCTAAGTGTTGGACAGTGGGGTGAAACTGATGCTTGAAGGAACAGTGGTCATTGGGGCCATGTGACTAGTACTGGTGGGACTGACAGCTAGCATCATACATAGACACTAGAAAGGTTAGCTGCTGCAAACTAAGTATTCTTTCTTTCTTGACAAGCTTTTTAGGTTTACTATGCGTTTTTACCATTTGCCTTTGGTGCTTTTGCTGTTTTTTTGGGTGATTTATGGTGTTAAAAATGTAATATGCATTTTACCCTCTGGATTTTAAGAGTATTTGAAGTGCTTTGGTTCACAGTACTTTTTTTATGTCATGTGCATGTCAACAATTAGCATGCATAAGGAAGGGGATGTATTCCAGAGATAAAACTATAATCCTACCACTGTATAAAACTCTGGTTCAACCGCATCTGGAGTATTCTGTCCAG
Source organism: Pelophylax lessonae (assembly GCF_965119305.1). Lineage (NCBI taxonomy): Eukaryota > Metazoa > Chordata > Amphibia > Anura > Ranidae > Pelophylax > Pelophylax lessonae. Next base: position 629,686,987 of record NC_138770.1, on the reverse strand, counting down.
TTCTGGTCGCCAGTCCTCAGAAGGGATGTGTCGGAGCTGGAGAGAGTCCAGAGAAAGGCAACTAAACTTATTAGGGGATTGGAGGACCTTAATTATGAAGAGCGCTTACAAGCGATTGATTTATTCTCCCTGGAGAAGAGAGGCCTGAGAGGGGACATGATAGCAATTTACAAATACCTCAATGGTGATCTCAGCATAGAAAAAAAATGATTCAGTCGCAAGGAATGCATGAGGACTCGAGGGCATACAATGCGATTAGAGAAGAAGCATTTTAGCCTCAGGCTGCGCAGGGGGTTCTTTACAGTAAGGACTACAAGGCTGTGGAATTCTCTGCCACAAAAGGTAGTAACTGCTGGGAGTATGGCTACGTTTAAGAGACTCTTAGACGTACATTTCAAGGATCAAAAGATTCAGGGGTATGGGAGGTGATTATGGCTACACACACCTACACAGGTTGAACTGGATGGACTATTGTCTTTATTCAACTTCAACTACTATGTATGTAACTATGTAATTATATTTGCGTTTATTCTCTATAAATCAAGAAACCAGTGCATACAAGTTCAAATGATAGCAAACCTGAACAATATTTTTAGTAGAGAAGAAATTAAGCTTGGGGGCCATCAGGATGTGCATCCTAAGTGGAAAAAAAATTGTGAACTGTTTCACTATAGCAATTGTTTGTTGAACTCTGTCATTAAAGTATTTATCCATTAGCAGTAACAGGAACAACACACTAATATAGCAAAACAACAGCCCAGGGGGAAAGCCAATCTTCTCTCCATATGGTATTGTAATAAGATATTAACATATGTCACCGAAAAATAAATGTAGTGTATCTTCTTATTTATTATTTATTTGTTATTTGCAATTCATTACATAATAATGTAAATTTCGATAACAGTACATCCAACTGTATATCAGATGTACAGACAAGGATATTTAATGGAGAAACACTATGTCTTCCATGCTAATTTACAGATGTCAATGAATGGAAGATTTTGCATCCACATCGGAGTATCTTCAGCTCAGCAGTTAACTAACCATGCATCTTAAATTATGTGTAAAATATGTACCTTCAACAACTCCCCGGGATTTACTTAAGCACCTAAAAAATGCCTGGTGGGGAACAGACGTACGTACAGATGTAAAATACATCATTGCATTTAATTGAAGTCATATGGTCCAATCTATATAAGAAGGTATCAAGCCAAAAATCATTATGTACTACATTATCCCTGGCATGGTGCTTCTAAAAGAAACCTTGTACACCTGTCATCTCTGGCCTCCAAACATTCTGTTTGCCTGGCAGTCTCTGCATTCCCTGTTGTGGAGTGAACACTCAGAAAATGAAGCTAGAATTGAGTCAGAATTGATCTGCATGCTTTTCCAAGTCATTGTCTTGGAATGATTGAAACCATTGGAATAGATTTAGCAGCCAGGCAAGTAACATTTTTAGACAAGAGGTTAGAGGCTTACCCTTTTAAGGGTTTCTTTCAAAAGAAGCTGTAAACACTAGATTATCATCTATATACCAATAAACTCCCACTCAATAAGCATGTAGCCTACCCCTAAAGCCAGCCATAGATGATACAATTTTCTTGTGGTTGCAGGAAAGAAAATCGCTTGATTCCCCCATCAACACAGTCAGTGTTGATGGGGGAATCCCTCCCCCAGAGTTATTGTGTTCTCCCGGATGGGGGTTTGTGGGGAGCCATCCCTGGCGGGGGGAGCACAGTGATTATGGCCAGCGGCAATAGCCACTGGCAATAATCGTATCCTAAAAATCTGACATGCTGGTTGTACCCAAGATGATCGATGGATCGACTTGGGTACATTCAGTCTGCCCATACATGGTTTGAATCTCGTCCAGTCCCTGCTGAACCGTCTAGGGCCAGCTTAAGCAAGCCGGCACTTATAAAAATAATTCCTACTCTCACCCAAATAATAATAATAATAGGTTGAAAAGTGCAGCACTACCAACTAAACTCAAACTATGAATGTATCGTATATACTCAATATACAGAGCTCTAAAATTAAATAAATAAATAAATAAAAATATACAAATGAATAAAATGTGTTTTTATAATACAAATTATATGCCATTTAACCACTTTAATACCGCGCACGGTAATACTACTGCGGCAGAGCGGCACGATACCGCTCAGCCACGTAGTATTAACGTGATGCGCGATCACGGCTCCAGAGCGCGCTCCCGCGCGCCGCGGGTCCCGATCCCGATGTCATTCGGTAGGGAACCGATCAGTCATCAGATACTGACCAATGATTTTTGGTCAGTGTCTGTAGATCGGTCCCCACCAATGGCAATCTGTCCCCTGTCTGTGTAATGTAAACACAGACAGGGGAAGTGATGTCACTGTCCTTCCTGGAGTCCTTTCGGTTCCAGGAGAGAGACAGAGACACAGTAAAAACGTGAGTTCCACCAACACTACACTGACACACCTCACATAGGTACATTTAACCCCTTCATCACCTCTGATCACCCCCTGATCACCCCCAAAACCCCTCACAGTGAACACTATATACAGTGGTATACAGATATTTTACTGATCACTGTATAAGTGTCACTTGTGAGCGTAGTTTGCGCCTGCGTTAGGCCCAAATAGGGTTAGGGTACCCGCCACCTATCCCCTAATAAAGTTTTTACCCCTTGATCAGCCCCAGTTAACCCCTTCACTACCTATTACTCTGTGCACTAAATACAGTATATAGGTAAATACTGATCACTGTATTTAGTGTCACTAGTGACCCTAATTTGCGCTTGCGCTAAGCCCATATAGGGTTAGGGCACCCGCCACCTATTCCCTAATAAACTTTTAACCGCTTGATCTTCCCCAGTTAACCCCTTCACTCCATATAAAACAGTGCACTAATATATACAGTATATCAGATAACTACTGATCACTGTATTTAGTGTCACTGGTGACCCTAATTTGCGCTTGCGCTAGGCCCGAATAGGTTTAGGCCACCCGCCATCTATCCTCTATAAAGGTTTAACCCCTTGATCTCCCCCAGTTTAACCCCTTCACTTCCCTGTCACAGTGTTCACTATATACAGTGATTACCGATCACTGTATTAGCGTCACGGGTGACACAACTTAGGCTAGCTAGTTAGCGTCAGGGTCCCACTACACCACCGTTACTTAGCGTCAGTTAGAGTCAAGTACACTAACACACACACACCACCGTTACTAGTATAGTGTTTGAACAGATCAATATCTGATCTGATCAGAACTATACTAGCGTCCTCATAATTTAGTGTTCCCCAAACGCAGTGTTTGCACAATCAGCACTGATTCCTGCTAGCACCTGCGTTTAGCCCCCCTGCCCAGCCCACCTTACCCAGGCAAGTGTAGTAATCAATAGATTACTGACACTTCCAAAAAACACATCACACAAAACCGCTGCGTTAGCAGAGTCAGGCCTGATCTCTGTTAGCACTAGCAGTTTTTCTTTGTAGCGACCAAATAGTCCTCGACAACCAGGTGCTTTTATTACCTAGTAGTCGCATCACTGTACGAGTAAATTTAGCTACCAAAATGACAAAACGTTCGTTCAGTGATGATGCTATATACAGTATAATGACCATGTCAAGTGAGAGCGATGGGGAAGCCTCACCGGCAGAATCAGGGTCAATATACGAACCAGATGACGGCAGCGGCTCCCTGACAGATAGCTCCGACAGAGGGGTCCCTGCTAGGGTCAGGCGTACCCGACCCCATTCTGGAGTTGTTGACTTGCAAGAACTGGAGGTTTCTGGTATGCAGCAGAGTGCCAGTACTAGTGCCGCTCACACTTCTCGTGAACTGGCAAGCACGAGCGGCCTAGTACACCCTGGACCTTCAACCAGCACTGCAGTATCACCTGGTGACGTGGCGAGTCACCTGAGTGCAGTTGAAGCTGGTGCGGTGGCTAGCACGAGTAGTGGCCCGCAGCCACCGCGTATCCGAAGACAGGCCCGTAGAGCCCATAGTGTCCTCCCTGAAGCGCTGGCATATCCTAATTGGCAGCCCACAGATTCCACAGCGCCAGTACTTCCCCCATTCACCGCCCAACCCGGAATCCAAGTGGAAACAGCTGGTTTTAATCCCATAAACTTTTTTGAGCTGTTTTTCACTGAAGATCTTTTCAGATCTATTGTGGACCAATCAAATTTGTACGCTCAACAATTCATCGCCGCCAACCCAAATTCACCCCTTGCCAGACCATTCGCCTGGAATCCTATTACGATTCAGGAGTTTAAAACCTATCTGGGCCTTTCCTTCAACACGGGCATTACAAGAAAGAATGAATTGCGGTTATATTGGTCCACTGACCCAATTCATCAAATGTACGTGTTCTCTGCTGTTATGTCCAGGGCTCGATACCAACAAATATTTCGGTTCATGCATTTCAACGACAATGAACTCTGTCGTCCTCGGGGAGACCCTGAATATGATCGGCTCCACAAAATTCGGCCCCTCATAGACCACTTCAATCAGCGGTTCGCAGCCTTGTTTACCCCCCAACAAGATGTCTGCGTTGACGAGTCCCTGATTAAGTTTACTGGTCGCCTTGCTATCAAACAGTACCTCCCCAGCAAGCGTGCCAGATACGGGGTCAAGTTGTATAAGCTTTGTGACAGGGCCACAGGCTATACAGTTAATTTCCGTGTCTATGAGGGAAAAGATAGCACTGTGGAGCCCCCCGACTGCCCAGGCTACATAGGGAGCAGCGGCAAGATAGTTTGGGACTTGGTGTCACCCTTATTCGGAAAGGGGTACCACTTGTACGTGGACAATTTCTATTCAAGCGTGCCACTTTTTAGACACCTCTATCAATTGCAAATTGGCGCTTGTGGCACCGTGCGATCTAATCGCCGGGGCTTCCCCCAACGGCTAGTGAATGCCCCACTGAGCTCGGGGGAGAGAGCCTGCTTGAGGTGCGAGGAATTGCTTGCAGTGAAGTGGAGGTACAAACGAAACGTTTACGTGCTGTCCTCCATTCACCCAGACACGGCAGTCCAAATTACTACGGTCACCGGTGTTGTTGTTGAGAAACCCCTCTGTGTCCACGACTATAACCGTAAAATGGGAGGGGTGGACTTCAACGACCAGATGATGGGACCGTACTTAATTGCCCGTAAGGCCAGACGCTGGTACAAAAAAGTGTCTGTATACCTATTTCAATTGGCTGTTTACAACGCTTTTGTCTTATACAAAGCGTCTGCTGGAACATTATCCTTCTTTCAATTCCAAGAAGAGATAATCAGAGCCCTTCTGTATTCAGCTGGTGCTCCTGCCCAACTTCCCCAACCAGATGCAGTGAGGCGGCTGCATGAGAGGCATTTTCCGCAATACCTCCCGAGTACCGATACCAAACGATACCCCCAAAAAAGATGCCGTGTCTGCAGCAAGCGCGGATTTAGGCGTGACACCCGGAATTATTGTCCCGACTGTCCTGACCGACCTGGTCTTTGCCACGGTGACTGTTTCCGTCGCTACCACACACTAGTGGATTATTAGCATAGGGTACAGCACGGCACAGTTTAGGGCACATTTACACAGGGTCTCAAAAGATGTTCGATGGCTATCGTCATTTTGAGAGACCCGAACCTGGAACCTGGAACTCGACGTTTGAAGAAAAAAAAAAAAATACATAAAAGCCAAAAATAGTTGTCGTCTCAGTCATTTTTTATGTTCTTCTACACTTCCTATGTACTTTTAATGTACTTTGTTTGTTTTTCATTCTTTTGTGACCTGTTTCTCTTGCAGGTACTCGTCGGCTACCACGCATTGATTTCATATATTCTGACACAAACAGTGTTTGCGCTCAGCATATATGGATACCTTTGCTGATAGCAGCTGTGGTGATTTTCTGATTTCAGCACTGCAGTTAAAATCCTATTTTGGTATACGTGGATAGCGCCGTGTATACCCATCATTAAATTCAGTGGGTGGTTGTTTGGGCGGTTAATGATGAGAATCCAAAAACTTTTGTTGTGTCAGTCATTTTATATGTCCTACTCTTCCTAATGTACTTTTTTTTAATGTACTTTGTTTGTTTTTTCATTCTTTTGTGACCTGTTTCTCTTGCAGGTACTCGTCGGCTACCATGCATTGATTTTATATATTCTGACACAAACAGCGTTTGCGCTCAGCATATATGGATACCTTTGCTGATAGCAGCTGTGGTGATTTTCTGATTTCAGCACTGCAGTTAAAATCCTATTTTGGTATACGTGGATAGTGTCGTGTATACCCATCATTAAATTCAGTGGGTGGTTGTTTGGGCGGTTAATGATGAGTAATACTACGCATTATTCCTGTGCTGATTTCTGATAGGTTCTCTTTTTTTTCGTTCAGCCCACAGGCTGCATGAAAAAAAAAAAACCTATATGCCAAACAAAGACCAGCAATGTACTGGTACGTTGCTGGACTTTGAGTGGTTATACCAGGATGATGCCTGCAGATTTAGGCATCATCTTGGTATCGTTTTTTACAGCAAGCGGTCGGCTTACATGTAAAAGCAATCCTAGCGGATAATTGGCCGCTAGACTGCTTTTACATGCAGTGGGAGGGGACTCCCCCCCCCTCCTGCCGCCTTCCGCTGCCTTCCACGGTTTTTCTCGGGCTCTCCTGTCCCACCGGTTAACCCGAGAGTGCAGCCGGTGGTTCAATTATCTAACCATAGAGCTGATTGGAGATGAGAATGGCTCCAATCATCTCTATGGCCTAAGATGCCGGAGGCTACGAGCATTTCATGACTTCTGTTTCGCCAGAAATAAACAGCGCCATTGGGAAATTGGGAAAGTATTTTATCACACCAATTTTGGTATGGTCAGATGCGTTAAGGTCAGAGGAAAGATCTAGAGTATAAAAGACCCCAATTTTTTTTAAAAAGAGTACCTGTCACTACAGATTGCTATCATAGAGGAAATTTAAATTCACCGTGATAACAATAAAAATGATTAAAGAAAAAAAAATGAAAGAAAAGGTGTCAAAATAACATAAGAAAGCAAATTAAAAAAAAAAAAACCAAAAAAAAAAATCAAGCCCCCCTGTCCCCCCGTGCTTGCGCGCAAATGCGCGCACAAGCGTTGGTCTAGTGTCATATGTAAACCGCAATTTCAGCATGCATGTGAGGTATCGCCGTGAACGCCAGGTCAAGGGCAGTAATTGTTGTGGTAGACCTCCTCTGTAAGTCCAAAGTGGTAACCTGTAAAGACTTTTAAAGGCTTTTAAAACCGTACGTAGTTTGTTGCCGCGGCACGGGCGTGCGCAATTTTTAAAGCATGTCATGTTAGGTGTCTATGAACTCGGCATAAGATCATCTTTTAAATTTTACCAAACAATTTGGAATTATATAGTGTATTTCTGCATTAAAAATAAAAAAAGTGTTTTTTTTACGCAAAAATTGCGTTTGGAAAATGTGTGCGCAAATACCGTGTAACAAAAAAAATTGCAACATCCACCATTTTGTTCTGTAGGGCCTCTGCTTTAAAAAAATATATAATGTTTGGGGGTTCAAAGTAATTTTCTTGTGAAAAAAAAATATTTTTTCATGTAAACAAAAACTCACAGAAAAGGCTTGGTTTTCAAGTGGTTAGAAGAGTGGGTGATGTGTTGCTAAAATTGAGCATAAAATGCCAGGACTGTTCAAACACCCCCCAAATTACCCCTTTTTGGAAAGTAGACACCCAAAGCTATTTGCTGAGAGGCATATTGAGTCCATGGAGTATTTTATATTTTGCCCTAAGTTTCAGGAAAATGACAATTTGGTTTTTTTTTTTTTGTTTTTTTACACAAAGTTGTCACTAAATAATATATTGCTCACGCATGCCATGGGTATATGTGAAATGACACCCCAAAATACATTCTGCTGCTTCTCCGGAGTACAGGGATACCCCATGTGTGAGACTTTTTGTCAGTCTAGCCGCATACAGGACCCGGAAAACCAATCCGCACCTTCTGGCTTTCTAAGGGCGTAAATTGTTGATCTCACTCCTTACTACCTATCACACTTTTGAAGGCCATGAAATGCCAAAATGGCACAAAACCCCCCCAAATGACCCCATTTTGCAAAGTAGACACTCCAAGCTATTAGATGAGAGGCATGATGAGTCCATGGAATATGTTATATTTTGCCACAAGTTTCAGGAAAATTATTATTATTTTTTTTTTTTACACAAAGTTGTCAGTAAATGATATAATGCTCACACAAGCCATGGGTATATGTGAAATGACACCCCAAAATACATTCTGCTGCTTCTCCTGAGTACAAGGATACCCCATGTGTGAGACTTTTTTGCAGTCTAGCCGCGTACAGGACCCGGAAAACCACTCCCCACCTTCAGGCTTTCTAAGGGCGTAAATTGTTGATCTCACTCCTTACTACCTATCACACTTTTGAAGGCCATGAAATGCCAAAATGGCACAAACCCCCCCCCCAAATGACCCCATTTTGCAAAGTAGACACTCCAAGCTATTAGATGAGAGGCATGATGAGTCCATGGAATATTTTATATTTTGCCACAAGTTTCAGGAAAATTATTATTTTTTTTTTTTTTTTTTTACACAAAGTTGTCAGTAAATGATATAATGCTCACACATGCCATGGGTATATGTGAAATGACACCCCAAAATACATTCTGCTGCTTCTCCTGAGTACAAGGATACCCCATGTGTGAGACTTTTTTGCAGTCTAGCCGCGTACAGGACCCGGAAAACCACTCCCCACCTTCAGGCTTTCTAAGGGCGTAAATTGTTGATCTCACTCCTTACTACCTATCACACTTTTGAAGGCCATGAAACGCCAAGATGGCACAAAACCCCCCAAAATGACCCCATTTTGCAAAGTAGACACTCTAATCTATTTGCTGAGAGGCATGGTGAGTATTTTGCATCTCTCATTTTTTTTGGAAAATGAAGAAAAAACAGGAAAATGCATTTTTTTTCCTCTTTTTTCAATTTCCAAAACTTTGTGACAAAAAGTGAGATCTGCAAAACACCCAACATGCCTCTCTGCAAATAGCTTAGGGTGTCTACTTTCCGAAAAGGGGTCATTTGGAGGGGGGTTGTGCTGTCTTGGCATTTCATGGCCTCCGAAACTGTGATAGGTAGTCAGGAGTGAAATCAACAATTTACGCCCTTGGAAAGCCTGAAAGTGGGGGTTGGCTTTCGAGGACCTGAACTCGGCTAGACTGCAAAAAAGTCTCACACATGTGGTATCCCTGTACTCAGGAGAAGCAGCAGAATGTATTTTGGGGTGTCATTTCACATATACCCATGGCATGTGTGAGCAATATATCATTTAGTGACAACTTTGTGTAAAAAAACAAAAAAAAAAATAATAATAATATATTTCCCGGAACTTGTGGCAAAATATAAAATATTCCATGGACTCACCATGCCTCTCAGCAATGTCTACTTTGCAAAATGGGGTCATTTGGGGGGGTTTTGTGCTATGTTGAAATTTCAGGGCCTCCGAAACTGTGATGGGTAGTCAGGAGTGAAATCAACAATTTACGCCATTAGAAAACCTAAAGATGGAGATTCATTTTCGGGGTCCCGTACACAGCTAGGCTCCCAAAAAGTCTCACACATGGGGTATCCCCATACTGAGGAGAAGCGGCAGAATGTATTTTGGGGTGTCATTCCACATATACCCATGTCATGTGTGAGAAATTTATCTTTTAGTGACAACTTTGTGTTAAAAAAAAAAAAAAAAATTGTAATTTTCCCAAAACTTGTGGCAAAATATAAAATATTCCATGGACTCACCATGCCTCTCAGCAAATAGCTTGGGGTGTCTACTTTGCAAAATGGGGTCATTTGGGGGATTTTGTGCTATCTTGAAATTTCAGGGCCTCCGAAACTGTGATGGGTAGTGAGGAGTAAAATCAGCAATTTACGCCATTAGAAAACCTAAAGATGGAGATTGATTTTCGGGGTCCCGTACACAGCTAGGCTCCCAAAAAGTCTCACATATGTGGTATCCCTGTACTCAGGAGAAGCAGCAGAATATATTTTGGGGTGTAATTACACATATACCCATGGCATGTGTGAGAAATTTATCTTTTAGTGACAACTTTGTGTTAAAAAAAAAAATTTTTTTTTTTTTATTCATTTTTCAAACACCTGTGACAAAAAAATTAAATATTCAATGAGCTCAACATGCGTCTCAGAACATTCCTTAGGATGTCTACTTTCCAAAAAGTGGTAATTTGGGGGGGTCTTGTACTGCCCTGCCATTTTAGCACTTCATGAATTGAGATAGGCAGTCAGAAATTAAAGCTGCGTAAAATTTCAGTATTTACACCATAGTTTGTAGACGCTATAACTTTTGCGCAAACCAATAAAAATACGCTCATTGAATTTTTTTTTGTCAAAGACATGTAGCTAAATATATTTTGGCCAAAAAATATGACATAAATTGAGTATATTGGATATTTTTTAAAAGACAAAGTTGAAAATTTCATTTTTTTGCAAAATTTTCGCTCTTTTTTTATTAATATCGCAAAAAATAAAAAGCGCAGAGGTGATCAAATACCAACAAAAGAAAGCTCTGTTTGTGGGAAAAAAAGGACGTAAATTTTGTTTGGGTACCACATTGCATGACCGCACAATTGTCAGTTAAAGTCGCACAGTGCCGAAGCACAAAAAGTGGTCTGGACGTAAGACAGCAAAATCCTCCGGTTGTAAAGTGGTTAAAGGTGCAACTCCAATATAAATGTCCATTAAAGTGCAGAATAAATAGTGTCCATTTATAGTGCAACTTCCAATTATCCTCTTGCATGTACTACAATCGACAGTGCATGAAATTCTCTGTGCAAATTGTGCAAAATTATGCCATTCCGATTGAATAGTGCTTCTGTGCTTCCCTCCCCCTCTGTGAGCCACCGCCACACTCGAAAACTAACCAGACAAAATTGATCCCCCACAATGGAGTGGGTCTTTATACGCTTTTCCCCCCAAGGGGTTTAAAAACATCCATGGCTACACAGCTTCTTCCTCCCAATGTCAAAAGGAATACCATAAAATCAGAGGAGAGAAAGCTCCAATAGTAAATAACCTTTTTTTTGTTTATCCAACTAGTCAATACATCCAGTAAAAACCATTTGCTATTATGCTCACATTTTCATGTGCATTATTCCATGCACATGGGTTAAATAGCTTTCTAATGTTATAAGCTGGCTCTAATGCAACAAGTGCGAGCTTACACGGGTGTCTCACCACTTCCAGGTTTCCCCAGCGGCATGATGTCACTCCCTGTAGCTCCACCCCATGTATGTTTTGTCGTGATTACATCTTCAGGAGGTGTTACAGGAAGCTCTACTACTCATCTTAGATACAGCAAGTTAACCGATTCCTTACCAATGTGTTATTATATATGTTAGTTAAAACTTAGAAATCTATCTTATGTAGAACCCTCTAAGGTAGGTGCTAGGAATAAGCATCTATTGCTCCTGCTGCTTATCAGGGGAGCCTGACCTATTAGTTTGCCTGTCACATGTTTCCAGGTGTGATTCACTGGGTCTGAGGGAGTGTCCCCACTGTATCCAATGAGGGAACTTGTTGGACAGTGGAGGAAACCCAGCCAGTGACATATCAGGTTTTATGACAGTCCCAGTGGGAGGGCATTCCTGCAATGCATCCTGGGATTGATCATAAATACTGAGGGGACATGTGACAGGGCGTCTTTGTCGGGAAGCAGAGTCCCAGGAGGAGGCAGTCGGCTGTCTCTCCTCCTGCAGTGTGTGAGGAAGGTGGTCTTAGGCAGTCGGGTTAGGCGCCGCCGATGTCCCTGGGGGAGGTGTGTTCGGACTCCTCCCATCACACCTCGGACCTCCATCCCTGGATACCAGCGGCACACCTGTAGCTGGATGTACGCCACCCACATCATCCTTTTAGTACATCATGTTTGGGGACCCACTTCTCTGATTATCTGCATGTTGACGCTGGCTTGCTTTCATGCAAGTGCTTCTGAATATTTATTTTTACACAGTATTACTTCTGACCTGGCGCCCTTGTTTTTCCTTAATCTACATGTTTGGAGGGATTCCTCACCTCACCTAGGAGCTGCCAGTCTTTGCATCCTTATATCCCCTGGACTTCCCACATCTGTTACATCGGAGACCATCACATTCCATCCTGGACGTCACATTGGAGTCTCATATCCATGGACAGTTTTTGGATTTCATTCATTGACTCTGTGTTATTGCATTCACAATGCATGGTTCATTATTCATGTTGTTGCAGTGAGCGCCGATCCATCGATCTAGGTCGTGTAGTATTTTGTTTGCATTTCGGCCTGGTGAACCAGGTGTGGAGCTAAGCTGCAGAGGATCGGGGTGCTGACAGTGGAGCTGCTGGCAGAGTCTCTGGAGAAAAACAGTGTCTGTGAGTACCTGGAGATTTGCCTAGGGGTCTGCTCAGGAAGGGGGGCCACTCCAGTGAAGTCAGGGGATCAAGGAGCTAGCTCACACAGAGAGTATTACAGGAAAGAGGGTGCCAGATAGATAACCCTGAAGAATAGGGATAAGTGGGTGCCAGGAAGGACCCTGAAGAGTGTTCTGCAGTACAGTCAAGTTTACCTCAATAGTTCATTAACCTCCCTGGCGGTATGATTATTTCGGATTTTAGGTGCTGAAATTTCACCACATTCACTAAGCTCTGAGGCAAATTATTTTGCAAAGTGCAACTTCCTTTGCAAAATGAACAACCTATTTTCATTTAGTAAAACATTACCATTTATTCAAGCAGATGTGAGAAGAATAATGTAAATATGTACAATAACGAACTGTACCTCATTGAACCCAGTCTGTGTGGACAATATTGCCACTTGCTAACATGGAACAATCCACAGTCAGCCTAACTTTTTAAAAAACATGGAAATTGAATCCAACATTGTTTTACCTCAAAAGATGCAGTACAGAGGATGTTTTTTCATTGATTTAAGATGTTATGTGTAAGAATTCAAGGAGAAAACGCTGATGTATGTGGAATATGTAGGTGTCTCAGTCCCAAATTTGTACACAAAAACAGAGAAAGCGGCCCACGGGACTTTTAAAAAGACACATACCAAATATTAAAAATATACAAGTTTATTGCACATCATAATATACATTTAAAATCCAATAATGACAACATGGGGAATTTATCAATAGTGGCAACACAAAAAATGAATAATGAAACACAAAATTCATAACATATACAGCTTCATATATGGATAACAATTTGCACTGAATAGATCTTGTTATACACAGTATCATGTACAAGCAACAATCTGTGCTACATGGATCTCAACATGTTTCGCTAAATGTTTGATTCACTTAATCAGGGGAAGCACAGATGTATATAAATGATACAGCAATTTGAATAGTTGCAAATGACTAGTGTTGAGCGAACACGGACTGTATTATTCGTGTTCGTACCGAATAATTGGATTTTTTGTACCCGAACACGGACACGGACACTTTACTGTATGTTCGGGTAAAAATCCGTGTTCGGTCGTTTTATTTCCGGGTTTTGCATGCTTTGGCGCTCTTTTCATGGCGGGCTTTCAACAGCCAATCAACAATCGTTTAACTGGTGTGCCTTAAGCCATCCCAGCCATGCCTGCAAATGTCTCAGTAGCTGTGATTGGCCGTCTGAAGCATGTGACCAAGTCTTTATAAGTTCGAGGCAGCCGCAGCGGCGTCATTATGCTGCTTAGATTCAGGGACAGAGCACACATCAACGTGCTGGCTGCTGATTAGGGAAAGATAGGCAGGAAAAAACCATTTGTGTCCGGATAGAATTGAGGGACAGGTCGGAGTGTTTAGGCAGGGCGAGTTGTAGGCATTTTAGGGATAGAGTCTGCTGAATTATATAGGGTCAGTGTCTTCTACAAACTACAATCGATATTGCTGTGTGGGGGGTGGGGTCTGCACTCAATCCTGATCTACGATCTCTTCTCAATCCTGTTAGGGACAGAGTCTGCTGAATTTTAGGGAAACTGTGTTCTACAAACTACAATCGATATTGCTGTGTGGTGTGGGATTGGAGATAGGCAGGTGTCAGTGATCCACATCCATTTTTCTGTGTGTGAGCTGCAGTGAACACAATCTTTTTGGGCTGCAGTGAACACAATCTTTTTGGGCTGCAGTGAACACAATCTTTTTGGGCTGCAGTGAACACAATCTTTTTGGGCTGCAGTGAACACAATCTTTTTGGGGTGCAGTGAACAAAATCTTTTTGGGGTGCAGTGAACACAATCCTTTTTGGTGTGCAGTGAACACAATCTTTGTGGGGTGCAGTGAACAAAATCCTTTGTGGGGTGCAGTGAACACAATCTTTTTGGGGTGCAGTGAACAAAATCCTTTTTGGGGTGCAGTGAACAACATCCTTTTTGGGGTGCAGTGAACACAATCTTTTTGGGGTGCAGTGAACAAAATCCTTTGTGGGGTGCAGTGAACACAATCTTTTTGGGGTGCAGTGAACACAATCTTTTTGGGGTGGAGTGAACAACATCCTTTTTGGGGTGCAGTGAACAAAATCCTTTTTGGGGTGCAGTGAACAAAATCATTTTTGGGGTGCAGTGAACACAATCTTTTTGGGGTGCAGTGAACACAATCTTTGTGGGGTGCAGTGAACACAATCTTTTTGGGGTGGAGTGAACAACATCCTTTTTGGGGTGCAGTGAACAACATCCTTTTTGGGGTGCAGTGAACACAATCTTTTTGGGGTGCAGTGAACACAATCTTTGTGGGGTACAGTGAACAGAATCTTTGTGGGGTGCAGTGAACACAATCTTTGGGGGGTACAGTGAACACAATCTTTGTGAGGTGCAGTGAACACAATCTTTGTGGGGTGCAGTGAACACAATCATTGTGGGGTGCAGTGAACTCAATCTTTGTGGGGTACAGTGAACACAATCTCATACTGAAGGTTTGAGGGTGCTGCCTGTTCCATACTCCCCCTACTCCTCATCTAGCCTTTTAGGGGTACAAACAATAGTAATTGGGGCCTAGTGTGGTTGTGTACGTGTGATATACATACACTTTTTTTGGGATCATATTTTCTATTCCGCTATTTAATCAAAAACCTTTGGGGATCAGTTAAATTGGGGGATAGTCTGTGTTGGTACGTGTGAGAGAGATCCACCTTTCCAAGTTGTTGGGGTTCATCTCATACTTCTGAAGGTTTGAGGGTGCTGCCTGTTCCATACTCCCCCTACTCCTAGCCTTTTAGGGGTACAAACAATAGTAATTGGGGCCTAGTGTGGTTGTGTACGTGTGATATACATACACTTTTTTGGGATCATATTTTCTATTCCGCTATTTAATCAAAAACCTTTGGGGATCAGTTAAATTGGGGGATAGTCTGTGTTGGTACGTGTGAGAGAGATCCACCTTTCCAAGTTGTTGAGGTTCATCTCATACTTCTGAAGGTTTGAGGGTGCTGCCTGTTCCATACTCCCCCTACTCCTAGCCTTTTAGGGGTACAAACAATAGTAATTGGGGCCTAGTGTGGTTGTGTACGTGTGATATACATACACTTTTTTGGGATCATATTTTCTATTCCGCTATTTAATCAAAAACCTTTGGGGATCAGTTAAATTGGGGGATAGTCTGTGTTGGTACGTGTGAGAGAGATCCACCTTTCCAAGTTGTTGGGGTTCATCTCATACTTCTGAAGGTTTGAGGGTGCTGCCTGTTCCATACTCCCCCTACTCCTAGCCTTTTAGGGGTACAAACAATAGTAATTGGGGCCTAGTGTGGTTGTGTACGTGTGATATACATACACTTTTTTGGGATCATATTTTCTATTCCGCTATTTAATCAAAAACCTTTGGGGATCAGTTAAATTGGGGGATAGTCTGTGTTGGTACGTGTGAGAGAGATCCACCTTTCCAAGTTGTTGGGGTTCATCTCATACTTCTGAAGGTTTGAGGGTGCTGCCTGTTCCATACCCCCCCTACTCCTAGCCTTTTAGGGGTACAAACAATAGTAATTGGGGCCTAGTGTGGTTGTGTACGTGTGATATACATACACTTTTTTGGGATC
This sequence comes from Pelophylax lessonae, assembly GCF_965119305.1. Taxonomy (NCBI): domain Eukaryota; kingdom Metazoa; phylum Chordata; class Amphibia; order Anura; family Ranidae; genus Pelophylax; species Pelophylax lessonae. The sequence goes on along the minus strand of NC_138770.1, from coordinate 629,670,939 downwards.
ATATTTTCTATTCCGCTATTTAATCAAAAACCTTTGGGGATCAGTTAAATTGGGGGATAGTCTGTGTTGGTACGTGTGAGAGAGATCCACCTTTCCAAGTTGTTGAGGTTCATCTCATACTTCTGAAGGTTTGAGGGTGCTGCCTGTTCCATACTCCCCCTACTCCTAGCCTTTTAGGGGTACAAACAATAGTAATTGGGGCCTAGTGTGGTTGTGTACGTGTGATATACATACACTTTTTTGGGATCATATTTTCTATTCCGCTATTTAATCAAAAACCTTTGGGGATCAGTTAAATTGGGGGATAGTCTGTGTTGGTACGTGTGAGAGAGATCCACCTTTCCAAGTTGTTGGGGTTCATCTCATACTTCTGAAGGTTTGAGGGTGCTGCCTGTTCCATACTCCCCCTACTCCTAGCCTTTTAGGGGTACAAACAATAGTAATTGGGGCCTAGTGTGGTTGTGTACGTGTGATATACATACACTTTTTTGGGATCATATTTTCTATTCCGCTATTTAATCAAAAACCTTTGGGGATCAGTTAAATTGGGGGATAGTCTGTGTTGGTACGTGTGAGAGAGATCCACCTTTCCAAGTTGTTGGGGTTCATCTCATACTTCTGAAGGTTTGAGGGTGCTGCCTGTTCCATACCCCCCCTACTCCTAGCCTTTTAGGGGTACAAACAATAGTAATTGGGGCCTAGTGTGGTTGTGTACGTGTGATATACATACACTTTTTTGGGATCATATTTTCTATTCCGCTATTTAATCAAAAACCTTTGGGGATCAGTTAAATTGGGGGATAGTCTGTGTTGGTACGTGTGAGAGAGATCCACCTTTCCAAGTTGTTGAGGTTCATCTCATACTTCTGAAGGTTTGGGGGTGCTGCCTGTTCCATACTCCCCCTACTCCTAGCCTTTTAGGGGTACAAACAATAGTAATTGGGGCCTAGTGTGGTTGTGTACGTGTGATATACATACACTTTTTTGGGATCATATTTTCTATTCCGCTATTTAATCAAAAACCTTTGGGGATCAGTTAAATTGGGGGATAGTCTGTGTTGGTACGTGTGAGAGAGATCCACCTTTCCAAGTTGTTGGGGTTCATCTCATACTTCTGAAGGTTTGAGGGTGCTGCCTGTTCCATACTCCCCCTACTCCTAGCCTTTTAGGGGTACAAACAATAGTAATTGGGGCCTAGTGTGGTTGTGTACGTGTGATATACATACACTTTTTTGGGATCATATTTTCTATTCCGCTATTTAATCAAAAACCTTTGGGGATCAGTTAAATTGGGGGATAGTCTGTGTTGGTACGTGTGAGAGAGATCCACCTTTCCAAGTTGTTGGGGTTCATCTCATACTTCTGAAGGTTTGAGGGTGCTGCCTGTTCCATACTCCCCCTACTCCTAGCCTTTTAGGGGTACAAACAATAGTAATTGGGGCCTAGTGTGGTTGTGTACGTGTGATATACATACACTTTTTTGGGATCATATTTTCTATTCCGCTATTTAATCAAAAACCTTTGGGGATCAGTTAAATTGGGGGATAGTCTGTGTTGGTACGTGTGAGAGAGATCCACCTTTCCAAGTTGTTGGGGTTCATCTCATACTTCTGAAGGTTTGAGGGTGCTGCCTGTTCCATACCCCCCCTACTCCTCATCTAGCCTTTTAGGGGTACAAACAATAGTAATTGGGGCCTAGTGTGGTTGTGTACGTGCGAGATACATACACTTTTTTTGATCATATTTCCTATTCCGCTATTCAATAAAAACCTTTGAGGATCAATTGAATTGCGGGATAGTCTGTGTCGGTACGTGTGAGAGAGATCCACCTTTCCAAGTTGTTGGGGTTCATCTCATACTTCTGAAGGTTTGAGGGTGCTGCCTGTTCCATACCCCCCCTACTCCTCATCTAGCCTTTTAGGGGTACAAACAATAGTAATTGGGGCCTAGTGTGGTTGTGTACGTGCGAGATACATACACTTTTTTTGATCATATTTCCTATTCCGCTATTCAATAAAAACCTTTGAGGATCAATTGAATTGCGGGATAGTCTGTGTCGGTACGTGTGAGAGAGATCCACCTTTCCAAGTTGTTGGGGTTCATCTCATACTTCTGAAGGTTTGAGGGTGCTGCCTGTTCCATACCCCCCCTACTCCTCATCTAGCCTTTTAGGGGTACAAACAATAGTAATTGGGGCCTAGTGTGGTTGTGTACGTGCGAGATACATACACTTTTTTTGATCATATTTCCTATTCCGCTATTCAATAAAAACCTTTGAGGATCAATTGAATTGCGGGATAGTCTGTGTCGGTACGTGTGAGAGAGATCCACCTTTCCAAGTTGTTGGGGTTCATCTCATACTTCTGAAGGTTTGAGGGTGCTGCCTGTTCCATACCCCCCCTACTCCTCATCTAGCCTTTTAGGGGTACAAACAATAGTAATTGGGGCCTAGTGTGGTTGTGTACGTGCGAGATACATACACTTTTTTTGATCATATTTCCTATTCCGCTATTCAATAAAAACCTTTGAGGATCAATTGAATTGCGGGATAGTCTGTGTCGGTACGTGTGAGAGAGATCCACCTTTCCAAGTTGTTGGGGTTCATCTCATACTTCTGAAGGTTTGAGGGTGCTGCCTGTTCCATACCCCCCCTACTCCTCATCTAGCCTTTTAGGGGTACAAACAATAGTAATTGGGGCCTAGTGTGGTTGTGTACGTGCGAGATACATACACTTTTTTTGATCATATTTCCTATTCCGCTATTCAATAAAAACCTTTGAGGATCAATTGAATTGCGGGATAGTCTGTGTCGGTACGTGTGAGAGAGATCCACCTTTCCAAGTTGTTGGGGTTCATCTCATACTTCTGAAGGTTTGAGGGTGCTGCCTGTTCCATACCCCCCCTACTCCTCATCTAGCCTTTTAGGGGTACAAACAATAGTAATTGGGGCCTAGTGTGGTTGTGTACGTGCGAGATACATACACTTTTTTTGATCATATTTCCTATTCCGCTATTCAATAAAAACCTTTGAGGATCAATTGAATTGCGGGATAGTCTGTGTCGGTACGTGTGAGAGAGATCCACCTTTCCAAGTTGTTGGGGTTCATCTCATACTTCTGAAGGTTTGAGGGTGCTGCCTGTTCCATACCCCCCCTACTCCTCATCTAGCCTTTTAGGGGTACAAACAATAGTAATTGGGGCCTAGTGTGGTTGTGTACGTGCGAGATACATACACTTTTTTTGATCATATTTCCTATTCCGCTATTCAATAAAAACCTTTGAGGATCAATTGAATTGCGGGATAGTCTGTGTCGGTACGTGTGAGAGAGATCCACCTTTCCAAGTTGTTGGGGTTCATCTCATACTTCTGAAGGTTTGAGGGTGCTGCCTGTTCCATACCCCCCCTACTCCTCATCTAGCCTTTTAGGGGTACAAACAATAGTAATTGGGGCCTAGTGTGGTTGTGTACGTGCGAGATACATACACTTTTTTTGATCATATTTCCTATTCCGCTATTCAATAAAAACCTTTGAGGATCAATTGAATTGCGGGATAGTCTGTGTCGGTACGTGTGAGAGAGATCCACCTTTCCAAGTTGTTGGGGTTCATCTCATACTTCTGAAGGTTTGAGGGTGCTGCCTGTTCCATACCCCCCCTACTCCTCATCTAGCCTTTTAGGGGTACAAACAATAGTAATTGGGGCCTAGTGTGGTTGTGTACGTGCGAGATACATACACTTTTTTTGATCATATTTCCTATTCCGCTATTCAATAAAAACCTTTGAGGATCAATTGAATTGCGGGATAGTCTGTGTCGGTACGTGTGAGAGAGATCCACCTTTCCAAGTTGTTGGGGTTCATCTCATACTTCTGAAGGTTTGAGGGTGCTGCCTGTTCCATACCCCCCCTACTCCTCATCTAGCCTTTTAGGGGTACAAACAATAGTAATTGGGGCCTAGTGTGGTTGTGTACGTGCGAGATACATACACTTTTTTTGATCATATTTCCTATTCCGCTATTCAATAAAAACCTTTGAGGATCAATTGAATTGCGGGATAGTCTGTGTCGGTACGTGTGAGAGAGATCCACCTTTCCAAGTTGTTGGGGTTCATCTCATACTTCTGAAGGTTTGAGGGTGCTGCCTGTTCCATACTCCCCCTACTCCTCATCTAGCCTTTTAGGGGTACAAACAATAGTAATTGGGGCCTAGTGTGGTTGTGTACGTGTGATATACATACACTTTTTTTGGATCATATTTTCTATTCCGCTATTCAATAAAAACCTTTCTAGGGCAAGATCTTAAATTACAGAAATATGAGGAGACCGTCAAATAAGGGCCGTGGCCTGGGTCGTGGTGCTGCTGGTAGAGCTCCTGTTGCAAGGAGAGGACATGGTCGATCTGTGCCAGCTACACGCACAAGTGAAACACCTTCCTCAAGTGTGAGTAGGCGACAGAACCTGCATCAGTATTTGGTAGGGCATCAAACGCCCCTAGAAGTGATGAGGCCAGAACAAGTTGAGGCGATAGTAGATTGGTTTGCTGCTGACAGTGCCTCCAGTTCCTTCACATTGTCTCCCACCCAGTCTACTGCAGAAAGGTCAGAGTTGGCACCTGCAGCCAATGTCCAACCGTCTTTCACCTCACCCCCTTGCAAATCAGGCCAGCAGTCTGAGCCCCAAGCCATACAGCAGTCTCTTATTCTTTTTGAGGACTCTGTCAGCAGGGTTTCCCAGGGCCATCCACCTAGCCCTGCCCCAGAAGTGGAAGAGATTGAGTGCAGCGATGCCCAACCACTTATTTCTCAAGATGAGTACATGCAAGGATCATCGCAGCACGTCTCCGATGATGACGAAACGCAGGTGCCAACTGCTGCGGCGTTCAGCATTGTGGAGACCGACAAGGAGGGCAGGGGTGAAGACTGGGTGGAAGATGATGTGGAGGACGATGAGGTCCTCGACCCCACATGGAATGAACGTCATGCAGGTGAACTGAGTAGTTTGGAGGAAGAGGCGGTGGTCGCACAGAGCCACCAGCACAGCAGAAGAGGGAGCAGGGTGCAGAAGCGGAGCGGCCGTGCCCTAGACACTACGCCCGCTACTGCCCAACGCAGCAAGGGAACGAGCGCACCAAAGTCAGCTCAAAGGAGTTCTCTAGCGTGGAAGTTCTTTAGAAAATGTGCTGATGACAGGACACGAGTGGTTTGCACCCTGTGCAATCAGAGCTTGAAGCGAGGCATGAACCTTCTCAACCTGAGCACAACCTGCATGATCAGGCATCTAAGTGCAAAGCACGAGCTGCAGTGGAGTACACACCTTCAAAACCAAGAAACGTCTCTGGCTCATCCTGCTTCCTCTTCTGCTGCAGTCTCGGCCGCTCCAGCCACATCTGTAGTGATACCGGCACCTGCCACCCCGCAAACAGACGATCTGTCAGCAACACCACCACCTGGGTCACCAACAACCATCTCCACAATGTCCCGTGGAAGCGTTCAGCTTTCCATCTCCCAAACACTTGAGAGGAAGAGGAAGTACCCCCCTACCCACCCGCGATCCCTGGCCCTGAATGCCAGCATTTCAAAATTATTGGCCTTTGAAATGCTGTCATTCCGTCTGGTGGAGACGCACAGTTTTAAAAACCTTATGTCGGTGGCTGTCCCACAGTACGTCGTGCCCAGCCGCCACTACTTTTCCAGGCAAGCCATCCCTTCCCTGCACAACCAAGTGGGGGAAAAAATCAGGTGTGCACTGCGCAACGCCATCTGTGCCAAGGTCCACCTAACTACGGATACGTGGACCAGTAAGCACGGTCAGGGGCGTTATATCTCCCTAACGGCACACTGGGTAAATGCAGTGGCGGATGGGCCTGAGGCGGATAGCAATTTGGCGCATGTCCTTCCACCACCGAGGATTGCAGGGCGCTTCAGTTTGCCTCCTGTTCCTAACTCCTCCTACTCCGCTTCCTCATCCTCTACCGCCTCCTCATCCGGACAGCGTAACACCTTCACCACCAACTTCAGCACGGCCAGGGGTAAACGACAGCAGGCAGTTTTACAACTTGCCTGTTTGGGGGACAAACCACACACCGCGCAGGAGTTGTGGAGGAGCATGGAACAGCAGACAAATGAGTGGTTGCTGCCAGCGAGCCTCAAGCCCGGCCTGGTGGTGTGCGATAACGGGCGAAATCTCATAGCAGCTCTGGGCCTAGCCGGTTTGACGCACATCCCTTGCCTGGCGCATGTGCTGAATTTGGTGGTGCAGAGGTTCCTTAAAAACTACCCCGATATGTCAGAGCTGCTGCAGAAAGTGCGGGCCGTTTGTGCGCACTTTCGGCGTTCTCACCCTGCTGCTGCTCGCCTGGCAGCGCTGCAGCGTAACTTCGGCCTTCCCGCTCACCGCCTGATATGTGACGTGCCCACAAGGTGGAACTCCACCTTGCACATGCTGGAAAGACTGTGCGAGCAGCAGCAGGCCATAGTGGAGTTTCAGCTGCAGCACGCACGCGTGAGTCGCTCTGCGGAACAGCACCACTTCACCACCAATAACTGGGCCTCCATGCGAGACCTGTGTGCCTTGTTGCGCTGTTTTGAGTACTCCACCAACATGGCCAGTGGCAATGACGCCGTTCTCAGCTTAACTATCCCACTTCTATGCCTCCTTGAAAAAACAATTCGGGCGATGATGGAAGAGGATGTGGCACAGGATGAGGAGGAGGAGGAGGATGAAGAGGTAACATTTCCAAGGCTTTCAGGGCAGTCATTCGCAAGGGGCTCCGAGGGTGGGTTCCTGCACACGCAAACGCCAGGGACGCAATTGTCCAGCAGGGGCACAGTTCTGGAGGATGAGGAGGATGAGGAGGAGGAGGAGCTGGAGGAGGAGATGGAACCATGTTCACAGCAGGGTGGCACCCAGGCCAGCTCATGGCCATCACTGGTGCGTGGCTGGGGGGATACAGAGGACACGGACCATACACCTCCCACAGAGGACAGCCTTTCGTTGCCTCTGGGCAGCCTGGCACACATGAGCGATTACATGCTGCAGTGTCTCCACAACGACCGCCGAGTTGCCCACATTCTAACTTGTGCTGATTACTGGGTGGCCACGCTGCTGGATCCCCGTTACAAGGACAACGTACCGTCCTTAATTCACTCACTGGAGCGCGATCGCAAGATGCGCGAGTACAAGCGCACGCTGGTAGACGCCATGCTGCTGGCATTCCCATCTGACAGCGGGGCCACAGTGGAAGCACAAGGCAGAGGAGGAGGAGGAGGAGGTCGCCAACGCAACCAGGGCACCGCCAGCACCTCAGAAGGCAGGGTTAGCATGGCCGAAATGTGGAAAAGCTTTGTCAGCACGCCACAACAAACAGCAGCACCAGCAGCTCAGATGGAACGTCTTAGCAGGAGGCAGCATTTTACCAACATGGTGGAGCAGTATGTGTGCACACGCCTACATGTAGTGAATGACGGGTCTGCCCCCTTCAACTTCTGGGTCTCCAAATTGGGCACATGGCCTGAGCTTGCCCTTTACGCCTTGGAGGTGCTGGCGTGCCCTGCAGCCAGTGTATTATCTGAACGGGTATTTAGCACGGCTGGGGGCGTTATAACAGACAAGCGCAGCCGCCTGTCCAGAGACAATGTGGACAAGCTCACGTTCATTAAAATGAACCAGGCATGGATCCCACGGGACTTTTCCGTACCTTATGCAGAATAGCAATGGATACCGACCTTACCCACCCATTGTTCCATTTTTGCTCTTTCTCACTCTTTTGGGGTGTACCCTCATTTAAAATTTGTGAAAAGAAGCAGTGTTGGCTACCTCGTCCTCCTCCTCAGGGCCAGATTAATGTAGGGGCTATTGGAGCTGCAGCTCCAGGCCCCTACCTTTTATATAGGCCCCGGGTTGGCCATATTCACTGTTACCGCTCTTCTGTCACTTGTAAACACAGAAGTCTGGCTTCTATGCTCGCTTCCCCAGGCAGCACCCTCAGAACCTCCCCACACAGCGTGAAGGCCGGACAAGGAGGGACAGTTGGCGATGCATGGATGTGTTTATGGGCTTCAGAGACAGCATCCCATGTTGAATTAGGCATGCATGGCTGCACCCTTCCTCCTCTGGGTGCATGGCAAGGCACGGCCCTAAGGCCCTTCAAAATCCTCAGCACCAAGCCCATGATGCTGTTAATCCGGCCCTGGTCCTCCTCCACCGCCGCTTCCACCTACACCGCCCATAGGTGTGCGCAGCCTATTGCATTAAGGTGTGCACCCCAAAGTTGAAATACACATGCATGTGTTTGCCAGCAGGGAGAGTAATGTATCGGGGCCATGTACCTGTAGGCAAGGAGAAATAGAGCAGAGCAGGTCCCAGGGAGATCTTTCCCATCTCCTCACTGGCAATGCTATGTGCCCTAGGTGATTAGGGTGTGCCCAGGCACACCCAGCACACCCTGTGCGCACGCCTATGTCACCGCCACATCCACCACCACCTCAACCTCCCTCCTACTCCATATGGGCCTCGTCCTTCAGAGATGAAGAAGAACATTGTTTTATTTTTCTGTTTTTTTTTGTTGTTTTAAGTTATTTCCCTATCCACATTTGTTTGCAGAGCACTTGCCATGCTCTTAATTACGTTTTGCTGCCATTTGCAGCACTCTAGCCCTTTCCTTTGGTGTTTTAGAGCCATTTTAGTGCCTTAAAGTTCGGGTCCCCATTGACTTCAATGGGGTTCGGTGTCCGGGAAAAGTTCGGTAAAAGTCCGGGACACGGACCCGGACTTTTTTTTAAAGTTCGGCCGAACCCGTCGAACACGGACATCTAGGTGTCCGCTCAACCCTACAAATGACCAAACGAAGGTCTGTGGCATCAAAATGGTCATCCAATCAAAGAATGTATTGTCAGCAAGAGTGACATAGAGATCTATCATCAGATTCATGTAACCCGTGTAACACTTCTAGGGAGAGATCTAACGTGTAAGCCAGATCCAAATAAGTCCTATTTTACATCACTTTTCTAATATTTCATTATGGCTGCAACAAGTTCATTAGGAAATACTGCCAATTTGGAGTTAAGGAAACTGTGGGTGAATAAGGCCAATGTCATGTTGGAGTAATATGGGCCAATTCTGTCTCATTTTTCTAACCAATTCATGTGCATGTTTCCATGTCTCATTCACTGACACTCTTCTAAAGAGGGTTTTTGCCACTCTTTATGAATTCCAGGGAATTACTTATCTAAACCCTGTCTCTGCTTAGAGAGTAAAACTAAACTGAGCAGTGGTGTAAGGCTCCATTCACACCTGGGCATTTGCGATTGTGGGCAGAATCGCAGCTATTCTGCCCGTGACCCCCCAAAACACTGTGTAAAAATTACAAATTGCACAAATCTTGTTCAGGTGCCATTCAAAATTGCAATACGTGAAACTTGTCGCCCAGAGGAGGAGTAGTAGCTTATTTTGGGTGACACCTTAATGCTTTGCGGTCTGCCATGATTGCAGCGCGATTTATTGTGTGACAATCACGGCAGAAACACGTCAAGATTGTGCCCACATATAGGTGCCATTGAAAATTAATGGCACCTGAACAAGCATTGTGCAATTTGTCATTTTTGCACAGCATTTTGGGATCACAGGGACATGATAGCAATTTACAAATACCTCAATGGTGATCCCAGCATAGGAAAAAAAACTATTCAGTCTTAGGCCCCTTTCACACTTGTGCGACTTGTCCTGCGATTTGGAACTGCAAAGTTGCATGACAAGTCATACTCCTGCTGATCCAACGATCAGCAGGTGCTGTGCCGGTGGACATCCATCGACCGGCACCCACTTATCGGCTTCTGCTGTGACTAATCACAGCAGAAGCTGTGCAACCCCTACCAGGAAGTGCAGAATCATTGGGCCCAATTAGCTATTTTTTCTCCCCAGTGTCATGTAACTCGTTAGTGTTACAAGGTCTCAGGTGTGAATGGGAAGCAGGTGTGGTACATTTGGTGTTATCGCTCTCACTCTCTCATACTGGTCACTGGAAGTTCAGCATGGCACCTCATGGCAAAGCACTCTCTGAGGATCTGAAAAAAAGAATTGTTGCTCTACATAAAGATGGCCTAGGCTATAAGAAGATTGCCAGGACCCTGAAACTGAGCTGCAGCACGGTGGCCAAGACCATACAGTGGTTTAACAGCACAGGTTCCACTCAGAACAGGCCTTGCCATGGTCAACCAAAGAGGTTGAGTGCATGTGCTCAGCATCATATCCAGAGGTTGTCTTTGGGACATAGATGTATGAGTGCTGCCAGCATTGCTGCAGAGGTTGAAGGGGTGGGGGGTCAGCCTGTCAGTGCTCAGACCATACGCCGAACACTGCATCATATTGGTCTCCATGGCCATCGTCCCAGAAGGAAGTCTCTTCTAAAGACAAGCAAACTAAGGACATGGATTACTGGAACCATGTCCTGTGGTCTGATGAGACCAAGATAAACTTATTTGGTTCAGATGGTGTCAAGCGTGTGTGGCGGCAACCAGGTGAGGAGTACAAAGACAAGTGTGTCTTGCCTACAGTCAAGCATGATGGTGGGAGTGTCATGGTCTGGAGCAGCATGAGTGCTGCCGGCACTGGAGAGCTACAGTTCATTGAGGGAACCATGAATGCCAACATGTACTGTGACATACTGAAGCAGAGCATGATCCCCTCCCTTCAGAGACTGGGCTGCAGGGCAGTATTCCAACATGATAATGACCCCAAACAGGATGACCCCTAAAGAAGCTGAGGGTAAAGGTGATGGACTGGCCAAGCATGTCTCCAGACCTAAACCCTATTGAGCATCTGTGGGGCATCCTCAAACAGAAGGTGGAGGAGCGCAAGGTCTCTAACATCCACCAGCTCCATGATGTCGTCATGGAGGAGTGGAAGAGCACTCCAGTGGCAGCCTGTGAAGCTCTGGTGAACTCCATGCCCAAGAGAGTTAAGGCATGGCTGGAAAATAATGGTGGCCACACAAAATATTGACACTTTGGGCCCAATTTTTAAAATTTTTACTTAGGGGTGTACTCACTTTTGTTGCCAGCGGTTTAGACATTAATGGCTGTGTGTTGAGTTGGGATGGTCTAGTTAATTCTAATCACCTGGTGCACTCTCAGTGTTCTGATGAGAAATGTTACAGTATCTGCCTATCCTAATGCTGGCCATACACTAGCAGAAAAATCGTTCAAACTCATTTTCGAAAAACAAAAAATCAGCCGTGAGAGCAGATGATGGTCCCATCATGTAATGACCAAATTTCGAACGATAAATCATTCAATTGACAAAATGAATCGGTTTTTTGTTCAGTTTGTCCCATATGTCTAGTGCAAACAGTTTTGGCAAGAAACACATTAACCTTTCAATTTATCTTTCGTTCGGCAGAATTTTCCAAACTGTTCCTTCAATTCTTTGGCTCTGAAAAGTTAAAACCGATTTTCTGATTGTGTCCATTAACTTAACGAAAAACGAACGAACGGACCAAATGACAGATTTTCAAACGATTTTTCAGCTAGTGTATGGCCAGCATAAGTAATTACCGTATTTATCGGCGTATAATACGCACTTTTTCCTCCTAAAAATGGAGGAAAAAGTAGCAGTGCGTGTTATAAGCCGATATAAAAAAAAAATGTCCAGAAAGCAGCGCCGAGAGGTAGAAGGGGGCGGACAGCGCCGAGGAGAAGGAAGGACGCGCTGTCATAGGAAGTCCCGCCTCCTATGCCAAAGTCAATCATAGGCGCCGGGACTTCCGATGACAGCGTGTCCTTCCTTCTCCTCAGCGCCGCCCGCCCCCTTCCACCTCTCGGCGCTGCTTTCTGGACATTTTTAAAAGTGATTTGTATAGTGGCGCTGGCGAGGCTGCAATTATGGGCACTGGCGCTGGCGAGGCTGCAATTATGGGCACTGGCGCTGGCGAGCCTGCAATTATGGGTACTGGCGCTGGCGAGGCTGCATGTATGGGCACTGCGATGGCGAGGCTGCATGTATGGGCACTGCGCTGGCAAGGCTGCAATTATGGGCACTGCACTGGCGAGGCTGCAATTATGGGCGCTGGCAAGGCTCCATGTATGGACACTGGCGCTGGCAAGGCCGCATGTATGGACACTGGCACTGGCAAGGCTGCATGTATGGGTACTGCGCTGGCGAGGCTGCATGTATGGGCACTGCACTGGCGAGGCTGCATTTAAGGACACTGTGCTGATGAGGCTGCATTTGTGGGCACTGGTGAGACTACATTTAATTTTAAAAAAAATGTTCTGAGTTCAAAGCTGTTCCTAAAATTTCTGCCCTAAAATGTAGGTGCGTGTTATACGCCGGCGCGTGTTATATGCCGATAAATAATATTTGTAAGGGAGTTTCTCACCAGAAATGAAATTTCTGTTGCAGGGGATGCCTAAGATCTTACGTTTTGTCTCAGCGCAGACTTCTGGGAAAATTAGTGAGTCAATCACACAAGCAGGAAAATACTTTTTTGGGGGCCTTCCTTACACAAATGGTGTACAGAACGCCTCCAGGTTGCCATATTGCATTCAATTTACAGAAAATGACAGCACTGCAGGTTGAAAAGGAAAGAGAATTTTTAATAACTTTAAATTACAATATGACTTTTGAACCATTTACTATGTTATATTATTATTATTATTTTTTTTTTTTTTTTTTTTGCTTTTTGTTCCCAAGAAAGTGGCATTACTCTTTAAATTGATTTCAGCAAAATATTACTGAAACCTCACACCACAACCATTGCATGCATCTACAGCAGACAGGTTCACTTGGCATTTTTAGGATCACACACTTACCGACGGTTACAAGTTGGCTAAGAAGCCAGCATTCCTTTCCATGCTCTAAATTTCGACTGTGTTTGAAACCAAAAGAAATGATTTTTTTTTAAAACTCTAGCAGAAATTCATATTAAATGTGATATTCACTAAATTTATATGCATGTGTGTATTTTTTTTTATCCTAATCACTTTTGCATGAAATAATATTTATTGTAAATGTAAAAGCTAAGAAAAAATACTCTTAAAAGAGTGAAGACAAGTTTGACATTCAAGTCTAAGTAAAATGAAAGCAAAGGGGAAAAATGTGTGCAGGCCGGGCATAAGGACTTGTCAGACGACCGGTAAGAGCCGGACTTGGCATTGGGTAAGCAAGTCGCTGCCAGTTTTATCCTTCGTAGTAAGGCAACTGCATCCAAAAAAGACCACTAAGAGGAAGGTGAAGATGACAACTGCCATTTGTGGAAAGTTTGGGTGTCCATGCTTCTATATCTGTGCTGTTTAACACCTCAGGTCCTTACAGAGGACAATTATGTAAGTGGAGAGTCAACATTTCCTAACAGCATCGTATCTGCCAATAATAGACATTTTTTCTGGCTCTATTTAGAAGTAAATCTAAACCCGGAGTCTAAAATATCATATAAGCTTTACCGTGTTAATGTTATTTTAAAAGTTGTGTTCCAGTTTTTTAAATCTGAAGTTTTAATTAACCACTTGCTTACTGGGCACTTATACCCCCTTCCTGCCCAGGCCAATTTTCAGCTCTCTCACACTTTGAATGACAATTCCTTGGTCATGCAACACTGTACCCAAATGAAATGTTAAATTTTTTTTACACCTTTATTTTGGTGGCATTTAATCACCTCTGCTTTTTTTATTTTTTGCACAATAAACAAAAAAAGACCAACAATTTTGAAAAAAAAAAAACAAACAAAACATTTTTCATATTTTGTTATAAAATTTTGCAAACAGGTTATTTTTTCTCCTTCACTGATGGGCACTGATGAGGTAGCACTGATAGGCTGCACTGATGGGCACTTATAGGCGGCACTGATAGGCAGCACTGATGGGCACCAATGGGCACTGATAAGGCTGCACTGGTGGGCACTGATCAGGAGGCACTGAAGGGCACTAATAGGCAGCATGGAGAGGTGGCACTGATGGGCACTGATTGGTGGCACTGATAGGCACTGATCAGGGGGCATTGTTAATGAGGCACTGATTGGCAGCACTGATGGGCACTGATAGGTGGCACTGGTGGGCACTGGCAGGTGGCACTGCTGAGCACTGATCAGAAATACTGATGGGCACTCATAGGTGGCACTGGTGGGCACTGATTAGCAGCACTGGAGGGCACTGATATGCAGCACTAGTGATCACTAAGGGGACCGATGTCCCTCTAACAGAGGCAAGTTAACAGCTTGCTTCTGTTTTCTTCCGAAAGCCGACTTCTGTTTCCTTCTGTGATCAGCTGTCATCCATTAGGAAGCCAGTTCTGAGCAATGATGTGCAGCTGACAGTGGAGTACATGTGCGGGGGTTGGAAAAAAAATATAGAAACACTGCATGATTTGCAGGTGTAAAAGTGACAACATCTATAGCAGGGGTCCTCAAACTATGGCCCTCCAGTTGTTCAGGAACTACAATTCCCATCATGCCTAGTCATGTCTGTGAATGTCAGAGTTTTACAATGCCTCATGGGATGTGTAGTTCCACAACAGCTGGAGGGCCGTAGTTTGAGGATCCCTGATCTATAGTGTTGAGAGCGGAGGTGATGTAACATGGGACGGTAGGCAGCATAAACTCCAAACATACAAAGAACACTAGACACGCTAAACTGGATTACCAATTGACCTCCGGAAGATTTACCCCCTTCATGACCAGGCCATTTTTTGTGATACGGCACTGCGCTACTTTAACTGAAAATTGTGATAAAAAAAAAATAATTCTGACAATTTTGAAAAAAGATATATATATTTTTTACTTTCTGCTATAAAACATATCCAATACATGTATAAAAGCAAATTTCTTCATAAATTTAGGCCAATATTTACCCAACCCCACTGACCCCAAATGCATTTTCGAAAATGGTAAAATTTTACCCAATTCTCATGATATTCACTAAATTATTTAACTTTCAAATTTACTCATCGCTAAGTAAACACCTGTGGAGAAACAGATGTATGTATTACCTCATTTATCTGAGTTACACTGAGTACTGCTGTTGTATCTAGAGGTAGCAAAGAAAAAATAAAATCAATTCAAAATTGTGCCCAATTTTCTGTTTTTTACCAAAATTTAGTATGAATGCACAGCTCTTAAATTTGCTAATAAAATAACTATGCAGAAACAGATATATAACCTGAGTTACATTGAGTTGTGATGTTGTATCCAGAGGTAGCAAAGGAAAAATAAAAGTCAATGCAAATAGCCTGTGCCTTAGCAGCACACTTAATGAACAAGTCGTCATTCTTTCTCTACTCTTCAGAAAAAAAGGGGGACTAGAAGTTTTTATTAAGTTTATATTAAAGAGACTGAAGAGCTCCTCTGTGTGAGCGGTCTATTTGCATGTGCTATTTGAACAGAAAAACTTTATAGACGTGTTAATGTTACACAGGAAACATCTAGAATGTCTACAACATAGACAGGCTAAGAAACACAGTGAAAACTATCCTGTGGTAAATCCTTGGGTATGTGCAGTGCTAACAGTTATGCCTTGCTATACCAGCTTATAAAACTTCTTAATGTGCAGTGAATTTAATCACTGTAGTTGCTTCCAATTTTTTTCTTCCAAAGGTTGTTTGATGTCTATGAGGTGCCAGACAGACTTACTATCAAATTTTGGTTATGAGAACTTCTGCAGAGTTCAAGTAAGAAAGGCCTGTTGGACCAAGTCTTATGTCTGACCTACAGAGAGTTTATTCTCCCAGCTGCCATCCTAAAATATTGCAGTTAGACAGGCTAGTATACCGCCTATGTGTTATTAGGCTTGGCCAAGGTTCGTTCCTTTCCGTTTTTGCCCACAGAAGAAGAAAACTCCTCTTGGGTGTTTTCGTGGTATATAGTGAGGGCAGGATTAGAGAGAAGAAAATATTTTTGATTAAGAAGGCTTGCCTAGTTGTCAGCCTACGATCAGCTAGACGCTAACACTTTTAGCAAAGTCTTGTGTAGCTTTTGTGAATATTATCCATTGGGGCCTTCTTCACCTACACAAAATACTTCATCTGTGGAAAAGTGGAGGTCTTCAAAGAAGTATTCATTTTGGTAAAATGCCACTTTAAAGAATCTTACTACAAAAAACACTTTTATAATTTAACCAACCCTCAAACTATTTTTTGCCATGATTCATCTTCCTGAAACTAAGCAGATGTGACGCTCTATTGCAACGTGGGTGGTATAACCAGGGCCTATTACGTACTGTGTATAAGCAAGCATAGACTATACAATTATTAGGGCCATACACTGCCATGAACCTAGCATGCTAAATTTAAATTCCCTTGTTCTGAATTGAACAGGATAGCTCTGTCGAAGGCCATCTACTAGAAAAAAAAAAATCCTTACTTAAAAGTATATGTAAAGTCAAAACATTTTTGGGGTAGAATGTGAAAGAATTGAACCTCTGTCCAGTTTTATTGCTCACAGTCACAAAAAAAATGGACTGCTACTCTGATTGAGAGTTAAAAATAGTCATCTGCTCATACAGTAAACTTTATTAAAATGAATAAACAGCATTTTATAAATTCTACATTTATGGCAATTAACCAGTTGCCGACCACCCTATAGCAGTTTTATTGCTACAGGGTGGCCGCGCTGCGCAGGATCACTTATGTATATCCTGCATTTGGGAATGAGTGTCGCACTGGAGGCTCGCTCACTCACTGTGACCTGGGAGCTAATCAGTGGGTCTCGCGGACCCAATGATGGTTCAGGACAGAGGCAGATAGCCTGTGTCCTGCTTTGATCTTTTTTAGGATCTTGTTTGTTTACGTAGGAAGATCGCCATTCTGTCAGCAAGGAAAGCATTGATCCTGTTTTCCTGCAAAGCAGGATCCATGCCTTCCCCTCCGACAAGCACCCCCCCCCCCACACTAAAGTATAACACAGGCTAGGCCCACATTTATTAATTCTTTCAGAGGAGTGGATATGGCACTGCTTGTAGTGTATATCCCTTTATGTGTGCCTATAATTGGTGTGTTACTGTGATCCACTGTGCAAATTAGCTATCAAACATATCAAACATTTCTTAAACAATTGCAGGACCTTATTAGTGAACAAATTAATAAAGATAACAAGGATATTGGCGCAAAATTGGGAGTACTGGTGGGCCCAACCAGTTCCGATGAAAATCAGAGTGTTGGACTCAATCTTTATAGAGTGCACAAATAAAAAGTCCATAAATGCAAAATCCATAAATAAGCTCATTTGGAAGGCAGCTCTGTGTGCAAGCAAGAAGGGACTTGGAAGTAACTAAGGAGAAAACACAAGCGCCATACTAAGTGCAGCATATGTGGGCTTTATTAAAAAACACAAGAAGGTTACTCACAAAAGTGTAAGCATCAAAGGCATGTAGTGTGTATATTTGGCACTGCAGCAAATCATCCCTGTGGAGCGACCATTCAGGATGGCCTTTTGCGGTTGTGGCTCTTGGGGACGCTGCCGGTGGATGTCGGCACTTCCTAGGGCCATGGGATGCATGGGTGACTCCTCCTGATGTCACTACCTGGAAGTGAAGGGATACCGTGGGCAACATATTTGCGGAGCATGCGCTCCTTCTTCAGGCCTGAATTTAGAGTGACACATTGATTTAAACTGGTATAGGTGTTAGTGAAAAACCCCACAAAAAAAAAAAATGGTGTGGGTTCACCTCTAAAATACATGCCAAAAAATGTTCCTCGATGAGGGCATAATAATATAATTTTAAGGGAGACCCCACAGAAAAAATTCCCCAAATTTCCCACCAGACCTGATTCAACACACAGCTTGGCTGGACCGGAAAGGTTTGGGCAGCCAGCCTGTGTCACCCTTCTGAACAACACCATGCCACATGCCCTTAACATGGAGATTATACCTTTTCAAAGGGAACCCCTCTAGCAAAATACCTTGTCCCTATGTTGATAAGGACAAGGGCCTCTTTCCCCCAACCCTGGCCGTTGGTTGTCGGGGTCTGCAGAGGAGGGCTTATCAGAATCTGGAAGCCCCATTATATATAAAGGAACCCCGGGATACCATTCCCCCTATAAATGAGTATGGGGTACATAGTAAATCCATCCAGGTTTGGACAAGCACAGGGGATCCCATCTTACTTGTGTGTACAACATTAGAGGGGAGATCAATAACACTAAATAAGTATTGTTTATTAAATATAAAAAAATTTGAAATAGACGTTCTTGGAAAATGATAAGAGAAACATGTAATAATACTTGCTTACAGGATGAAGTTTACCATAATGCACTTGCTGGAATCTACCCTCTAATGCTATTGTATTAGGTCCAATAAATGGCAGTTTTGAAGCTTATTCCTTTTCTCATCATGCCTCATGGTATATTTTCCCCTCAGTCTAGCTTATGAGGGCAAAACAGTTCCAAAGCTTTCAAGCAACATTGCGGAAACCCCTATTTTCTTATTCTTCTTATTTTCTTTTTTTGACTCTATTGCAGAGTCTCTTACATGGAGATCCTCTATTGAAATGTTTTGCAATTAGCAATGATCTAATAAAAAAAAAGTTGTACAAGCTAGGCCCTAACCCTTGGGTGGTTCAGTGGATATGCAGTTGGCCAAAGGATAGATAACAGAGTGTGGTTCTAAATGGGGTTCATTTGAAACAGAGACCAGTCACTAGTGGTGTACCACAAGGCTCTGCACTAGGTCCTGTTCAACTTAATATACAGTATATGTAAGTGATATATCTAAAGGGTTGGTGGGTAAGGCGTGTATTTTCCTGGCAACACAAAGTTGTGCAATAAGGTTGATATCCCTGAGAGTGTCTGTATCATAGAACATAATTTAGCATTTCTGGAAAGATTGGTCAAAGCAGTGGAAACTGCAGTTCAATGTGTCCAAGTGTAAAATAATGCATCTAGGGAAAAAGAATCCCTTGAGAGAGTACAACATTGAGGTTACAGTGTTGGCCAGCACTACAGGAGAGAGAGAGGTTTGGGAGTACTTATCTCTGCAGATTGCAAATGAACAAACAGCGTGGCAAGGCAGTGGGGAAAGCAAAAAGTATTCTACGATGCATTACTAGAAGGGTCACCAGCAGGAGGAAGGAGGTCCTAATTTCTGATCTATACAGGGAGTGCAGAACTATTAGGCAAATGAGTATTTTTGAGGATTAATTTTATTATTGAACAACAACCATGTTCTCAATGAACCCAAAAAACTCATTAATATCAAAGCTGACTATTTTTGGAAGTAGTTTTTAGTTTGTTTTTAGTTTTAGCTATTTTAGGGGGATATCTGTGTGTGCAGGTGACTATTACTGTGCATAATTATTAGGCAACTTAACAAAAATCAAATATACAGTATACCCATTTCAATTATTTTTTTTTACCAGTGAAACCAATATAACATCTCAACATTCACAAATATACATTTCTGACATTCAAAAACAAAACAAAAAAAAAAATCAGTGACCAATATAGCCACCTTTCTTTGCAAGGACACTCAAAAGCCTGCCATCCATGGATTCTGTCAGTGTTTTGATCTGTTCACCATCAACATTGCGTGCAGCAGCAACCACAGCCTCCCAGACACTGTTCAGAGAGGTGTACTGTTTTCCCTCCTTGTAAATCTCACATTTGATGATGGACCACAGGTTCTCAATGGGGTTCAGATCAGGTGAACAAGGAGGCCATGTCATTAGCTTTTCTTCTTTTACCCTTTCTTGCCAGCCACGCTGTGGAGTATTTGGACGCGTGTGATGGAGCATTGTCCTGCATGAAAATCATGTTTTTCTTGAAGGATGCAGACTTCTTCCTGTACCACTGCTTGAAGAAGGTGTCTTCCAGAAACTGGCAGTAGGACTGGGAGTTGAGCTTGACTCCATCCTCAACCCGAAAAGGCCCCACAAGCTCATCTTTGATGATACCAGCCCAAACCAGTACTCCACCTCCACCTTGCTGGCGTCTGAGTCGGACTGGAGCTCTCTGCCCTTTACCAATCCAGCCACGGGCCCATCCATCTGGCCCATCAAGACTCACTCTCATTTCATCAGTCCATAAAACCTTTGAAAAATCAGTCTTGAGATATTTCTTGGCCCAGTCTTGACGTTTCAGCTTGTGTGTCTTCTTCAGTGGTGGTCGTCTTTCAGCCTTTCTTACCTTGGCCATGTCTCTGAGTATTGCACACCTTGTGCTTTTGGGCAGCTCTGAAATATGGCCAAACTGGTGGCAAGTGGCATCTTGGCAGCTGCACGCTTGACTTTTCTCAGTTCATGGGCTGTTATTTTGCGCCTTGGTTTTTCCACACGCTTCTTGCGACCCTGTTGACTATTTTAAATGAAATGCTTGATTGTTCGATGATCACGCTTCAGAAGCTTTGCAATTTTAAGAGTGCTGCATCCCTCTGCAAGATATCTCACTATTTTTGACTTTTCTGAGCCTGTCAAGTCCTTCTTTTGACCCATTTTGCCCAAGGAAAGGAAGTTGCCTAATAATTATGCACACCTGATATAGGGTGTTGATGTCATTAAACCACACTCCTTCTCATTACAGCGATGCACATCACCTAATATGCTTAATTGGTAGTAGGCTTTCGAGCCTATACAGCTTGGAGTAAGACAACATGCATAAAGAGGATGATGTGGTCAAAATACTAATTTGCCTAATAATTCTGCACTCCCTATAGATCCTTAGTCTTACTCTGTCCAATTCTGGAGACCTCACTAGGGGTAGTGATGAGATAGGACGAGTCCAGAGAGATGGGTATCAAAAATGGTGAAAGGTCTGAGGGATAAAGCATATCAAGAAAGATGTGAAGAACTTAATATGTACAGTCTGAGAGAAAGAAGGGAAAGGGGAGGTATGACTGAAACCTTTAAATATTTCAAGGGGGTAAACAAGGTTCAGGAGAGCTGTTTTTTTAATATGAAGCCAAGATCAAAAACACGGGGACATGATCTCAAACTAACTGGAGTAAAGTTCAAAACGAATCTTAGAAAGTATTATTTTACAGAAAGGGTAGTTGATGCTTGGAACAGACTTCTAGCAAAGGTAATTAGTAAGTGCCGGCTCACACTAATACGACTTGTCAGGCGACTTGGTCAGCCTGGCAAGTCGTGCACCGTCGCGGTCCATTGAGTAGTACAGGACCGGTTCTAATAGGAGCGACATAAGTCGCTCCGACTTAGAAAAAGGGTCCTGTACTACTTCGGGGCGACCTGGAGGCGACTTGCATTGACATTCATTTTATGAAGTCTGTGCAAGTCGCGCCAAAGTCGCGCTGCACGCGACTTCACAGGTCGCCCCCTAAGTCGGAGCGACGTAGTGTGAACCGGCACTAATAGTCAGTAGGTGAAATCAGACATGCTTGGGACAAACACAGATCTATACTAAAGCTGACAAAGCAATCAAATCAAAAATAAAAAAAACAAGATGTTTAAAAACAAAATAAAGAACCAAAAAAGGGCAGACTCAATGGATCACATGTTTTTTTCTGACGTTCTATGTTTCTACTAGTGATGTCTGACTGCTGGGTATAGTCTTCCAGTTGGCCTTCAAGCTGACTATTGGATAAGACTACTGAATGAGCTAGCACAGGAGGCTGACAACGTTTCTGCTAATTTCAAGGTTTAGCATTGTCAGCCTGGAAACCGGAGATTCTGTTACTGTCAGGATCTCCAGGTAAGAGACTTTGCAATAGGTCACAAAAGCGATGCTCTTAAGAATATAGTATATAGAAATCCATGATGCCAAGCACACTGAAAAACTGATTTAGAGATTACCGTATATACACTTTAAGGTCGCTCTTTTACTTATCATGGGCATCCCTTACACATCACCTATATATGCTAAATCACTATACAGTTTCATTACAATACATTTTTATTCATTATGGAAAACCACTTTAACCATAAGGTGAGATATATGAAACTTTGTTATGTATCTGTGTTTGTATAGAGATACCAATAAGTCTTCCCAAGTTCACCACCCACCCACCAACCAGACCACCATGCATAACCATATGTTACGTATGTCACAATATGCAGTGCACAGAAGAGATTGAAGCATTAATGTGCTATGGACATTCCTCATCCAACCACAAATTTCAACCACATGTCATAATTTGTAAGGGCAAATCATTTTTGCAAGCTTGTCATTGTAATATATGTATTGTGTTGTCAGGTTGGGCGATGAATAAGGCTTTTAATCCTTTGGGAATCAACAGCAGGAATTTCGGATTAAACAGTGTCATCTGTTTGGTCTTCACCTCTCAGTGCTAAGTATGTCTTCTGAAATTGTATTTTTCCTTGTTGATTTAAAATATATCCAGAACTATGTGTACAGAGCTATGTTTTCATCCTTGCCAAATATAAGATTCAATGATACTAAGGAATAACTAGTAAATACATGACTTTCTAAGGATGTATACCCAAACAGTATAACATACAACTTAAAATGAAACTCCACTTTTTACAAATGTATTCCAGATATTTGCCTTCTTCTGTCCAGTAGATACTGGGATAGTCCATTCCAGTGCATTATCACATTTGTCTCCGGTTTAGCACTTGAGGTATAGCACCCTGGGAAGTACTGCACCAAGAACAAGATCACGGTACTAAATACGATCTAATTCTGCAACAGACTGCTTGTAAAGAAGGAAGTATACTGGAGGAGATGATCAGGTCTGAGCAGGAAAAAAGAACAAATAAAAGGTTAAAAAAGATATTTAATCACTCCAGCTCCGGAAGATTTACCCCCCCCCCCCTTCATGACCAGGCCATTTTTTGCGATACGACACTACATTACTTTAACTGACAATTGATTTGTTGTGCGACGCTGTACCCAAATAAAATTTATGCCCTTTTTTTCCCCACAAATAGAGCCTTTTTTTGGTGGTATTTGATCACCTCTGTGGTTTTCATTTTTTGCGCTATAAACAAAAAAAGACCGACAATTTTGAAAAAAAAGCAATATTTTTTTATTACTGCTATAAAACACACCCAATAAAAAAATGTAAAAAATCGATTGCCTTCATCAATTTAGCCCAATATGTATTCTGCTACATATTTTTGTTAAAAAAAATCCCAATAAGCGTATATTGATTAGTTTGCACAAAAGTTATAGCGTCTACAAACTATGGGATATTTTTATGGAATTTTTATTTTAATTTATTTACTTTTTACTAGTATTGATGGTGATCTGCGACTTATAGCAGGACTGCGACATTGCATCAGACAAATTAGACAGTAAATTACACTTTTGACACTTTTTTGGGAACTAATGCTTGTACTATGGGAAGGCAGAGATTAGTGCCCCTGCTTTGCAGAAACATAGGATCACTACCTTCCCTACTGGCAGAACGGCAGTCTGCCTTGTTTGCATAGACCATGGGTGTCCAACCTTATGGCTTCTCTGGACCACATTGAGTGTAGAGAAATTTTCTCGGGTCGCATATAAAATATATACTATAGTTAAGGTATATAAGTAATAAAACGCCGCCGCGCCCCCCTCCCCCCCCTCGCACTAATTTAACACAACTAGAGGATTATCAAATGAAATGAAATCAGTATACAAAGGTTTACTTCTTCTGAGAAATATTAAAGGAACGCTCTAACCACCATGATCAGTGATTTGAAGTGGTTATGGTGGTAGGAGTCAGAAACACTGCACATGCTGGGATAATTATAGTTATGTGCTGGGAGCTAATTGCACCCCTAGCACATATGACTTAGGCAGTCAGAAAATGTCATGTTCTTCTTCATACAAAGAAGAAGGACATGACATATTATGACAAAACACAACTAGTTATTAAAAAACATATTGCAACAATTTACACACGCTAATGCACATACCTTTTCTACTTATTTTGCAGACCGCTGGCAGGTAATGCTGGTGGTTACTGCTGGCAGGTACTACTGGTGGTTACTGCTGGTGGGTACTGCTGGTGGTTACTGCTGGCAGGTACTACTGGTGGTTACTGCTGGCGGGTACTGCTGGTGGTTACTGCTGGCAGGTACTGCTGGTGGTTGCTGCTGGCGGGTACTGCTGGTGGTTACTGCTGGTGGGTAATGCTGGCGGTTATTGCTGGCGGGTAATGCTGGTGGGTAATTCTGGCGGGTAATGCTGGCGGTTACTGCTGGCAGGTAATGCTGGCACTGCTGGTGGGTAAAACTGGTCATGCGGGTACTGCTGGTCATGAAGTTGGGTACTGCTGGAGAAAGCAGCAGCTGCAGTAGAGAGCTGGTGCCCATCAATGTAGCCTCACCGGTGCCCATCAATGCAGCCCCACCAGTGCCCATCAATGCAGCTGCACCAGTGCCCATCAATGCAGCCGCACCAGTGCTCATCAAGGCAGCCGCACCAGTGCTCATCACTGTGGGTCCTGCTGGCCGCTGGCCTGTAGGTTCTGCTGGGAGGTGGCCATGACTTGTGGGCCCTGCTGGCCACTGGCCTGTAGGTTCTGCTGGGTGCTGGCCATGGCCTTTGGGTCCTGCTGGCCTGTGGGTTCTTCTGGGAGTTGGCCATAACCTGTGGGCCACATGGCCAGCACCCAGCAGGGCAGGACCCACAGGCTGTGGCCAGCAGGACCTACAGGCCGTGGCAAGCTGGACCCACAGGCCGTGGCAAGCTGGACCCACAGGCCGTGGCAATCTGGACCCACAGGCCGTGGCAAGCTGGACCCACAGGCCGTGTGAGAGCTGGACCCACAGGCCGTGTGAGAGCTGGACCCACAGGCCGTGTGAGAGCTGGACCCAAAGGCCCTGTGAGAGCTGGACCCACAGGCCGTGTGAGAGCTGGACCCACAGGCCGTGTGAGAGCTGGACCCACAGGCCGTGGCAAGCTGGACCCACAGGCCATGGCAAGCTGGACCCACAGGTCGTGGCCAGCTGGACGCACAGGCTGTGGCTAGCAGGATCCACAGGCCGTGGCAGCAGGACCCACAGTGCTCAGGGCTATTTTGAGGTTACTGGGTGGGCACTGGGGCAGGTTAAACGGGGGTTATATAGATGGGATGTGGGGGTCAGCTGGGGGTGTAAGGGTCTCACCTCAGAAATGGCAGCTGCCAGCTCAGCAAGTCCCTGCACGGCCTCTTCGAGTCCTGGGGGGGGGGGTTGATGCTGCTGTCCTGGGGTCAAGTAAAATTGCCAGTGCTCAGCCCCGCAGCCTCAATCAAGTCACATGTGTCCTGACTCCCTAGCTCGCCCTGCCTCTGCCTGCCTCGATCAGGGAGTTGTAGTTTCCTGGCTGGCTGCGCTGCTCTCAAGTCTCCACCCACCGGGAGACTGAGCACGGCAGTGGCCGGCCGCTGCGGCTGTGCACCTTGCCTGACAAGCCACAAGAAGAAAAAAGGTTGTGAAGGCCG
This sequence comes from Pelophylax lessonae, assembly GCF_965119305.1. Classification (NCBI taxonomy): domain Eukaryota; kingdom Metazoa; phylum Chordata; class Amphibia; order Anura; family Ranidae; genus Pelophylax; species Pelophylax lessonae. Next base: position 629,645,634 of record NC_138770.1, on the reverse strand, counting down.
GGAGACTGTGTGGAGTTCTGCGGCCGGTGGGCTGCATTGCCTGCGGCCCGCAAGCCTGGCATAGACAGACCGTCGTTCTGCTTCTGTCCTAAATGATCGGTGGGTCTCGGCAGACATCAAGTCTGCCGGACCGGCTGATTGGCTCCTGCTGTGTCCAATTACAGCGGAAGCAGGTCACAGGTGGCGCGGGGGTGTGCGCACCAGACCTGTACGTGATCCTGCCCGGAGGAGCCACTTTGCCACCGTATATGTACAGTATAGAGTCGCAAGCGGTTAAAGAGTAAAAACATGGAAATTGTTGTTTAGGAGGTTGAAGAGGAGATCAGCAGCACTGAGAAAAGGAGAAAAGAGGTATCCTATAGGGGGGACTTGGAATTGTTTGTGATATACAGAGGCTGATTTACTAAAGGCACATAGGCTGTTCACTTTGCAAGGGGAGTTGCAAGAGAATTGTACCCACAGCTATAAGAATGTGGTGAAGCACTGATGACTTCTATCATCCAATCATCTGCAAGCAAAAATGCAGTTTTTATTTATTTATTTTTTAATTGCATGTGATTGGGTATTCTTTACAAAGTGACATTTCACCACTTTTACTAAACTCTGGGGAAAATTCCCTTGCAAAGTAGACAGCCTATTTGCTTTTAATAAATGACAGTGTTTTAGCAAACTGTCCTTCAGCTAGGGATTACAACTACTTTAAGGCATTGAGGGGATTATTTACTAAAAAAAGAAGTGTGAAAAATCTGGTGCCGCTGTGCATGTTGGCCAATCAGCTTCTAATTTTAGCTTGTTCAATGAAGCTTTGACAACAAAACCTGGAAGCTGATTGGTTTCTATACAGAGCTGCACCAGATTTTGCACTCCCCAGTTTTAGAAAATCAAGCCCTGATTAACTAAAGATAAATAGATGGTTCACTTTGCAAGGGAAGTTGCACTTTGGAAGGGAAATTTCCCCACATCTTAGTAGATAAGGTAAAGCTCCCCTGACTTTCATCAACCTATAATTTTCAAGAAAACGCTGTTTTTTTTTGTTTTTTGTTTTTCCTTGCATGGGATGGGCATTCTTTGTGAAGTGAAATTTCACCACATTCACTAAGCTCTTGGAAAATTCCCTTGCAAAGTGAACAGCCTATATTGCCTTGAGTAAAAAAGCCGCAAGACGTGAATGGATGAATTAATGCAGGCAAATTTACCATCAGTGTTCCTTTAGGGTTTCACACATTAAATTAATCAGATTCAACAGTTATTCATGCAAATAAATCATTGTTTGGTCAACATAAGACTCCTCCTTAACTGCTCTCTAAGGACGGAGTCACTCTTATGCATTCCATTAAAGTGCATTAATCATATGGCCTTAAAGCAGCCCTTTCCTTATGAATATACTGCCAACACACATCAATGAAGGAAAAATATGCACATGATCATTTCTTACAAAGCAGCACACAACAATACGCAGTATGTGCATTGCGGTGTGCTGCAGTCAGTGGTGTATTTAGGTTTTGTGCTGCCCTAGGCCTGACTAAACTTGTGCAGCCCCTAATTTAAATATGACCCACCTCTTCCTGTAAAGGCCACACGCCTTCCTGTTTATGACCCGCCCTGTCATCTGTAAACCACAGACCACAACCAGTCTATCAGTGCCCATCAGTCCAGCCTCATCAGTGCAGCCTTATCAGTGCCCATCAGTGCAGCCTCATTACTGCCCATCAGTGCGGCCTCATCAGTACAGCCCGATCAGTGGCCACCAGTGCAGCCTATCAGTGCCCATCAGTGCAGCTTATCAATGCCACCTCATCAGTGGCCATCAGTGAAGCCTACTAGTGCCCATCAGTACCAGCAGGTAGCAGTGTGACTGCTTTATGGGGGTGCCAGACTGATTTGCCCCATAGGACTGGCACTATACTAAAAGTGTAGTGCAAGCCGGTTTGGGACCCTTTTCGTGCAGGAGCCAGGAGGAGGCTGTTTTTTTTTTCCATGTGGGGTGCAGCTTTTTTGCTGCCCCCCTGCAAAGTGCTGCCCTAGGCCTGGGCCTTGTTGGCCTAGGCCAAGATACAGCACTGGCTGCAGTGCATTGATTAGTGTACAGTGCGTAAGGGTGGCATCCATATAGAACAGTCCTGCAATGCACCCTAGTTGGCCAAATGCATTGATGGGCACTGCATAATAAAATGTCCTTAACCCCTTCATGACCAGGGTCAAAACAAGCCCTAATGTCCAAACCCAATTTTGCAACTCTGACATGTGCTAGGAAAACTGTAGATTACATTGACTCAACTCATGTCCAAGACGAATTATACCATTTTTTTTTTTTAGGACAGATTGGGCTTTTATTTGGTGGTGTATGTTAATAGATACCTCCTGATTCTGCTATATTTTCAAAGGAAAACTGGCCCAAAATAGTAAAAAATATAATTTTTAAAAATGTAACTATATTTTCATGGCATTACCATGACCCACCAGCCAAAAAAAAAGGCAAAATATTTTTTCCTACTCATGGCAATCTTGGTGATACCACATATGTGTGTGTGGTTTGTTCTTTGTACTTGTAGTAAGGCCAAGAATCAAGAGTACGCATATTGTTTTTTTTTTTTTTGTTTTTTTGTTTTTCGGGTGGGGAGGGGGTTGGTCCTACATAAACACACTGAAACTAAATATAAAACCTTCTTATTTTCTATCTAAAATGACACCAACTGACACGAATGAAACAGATCATGGGCTGATCTACCTAATCTTTATTTTTTTTCAACAAACTTTTTTTTTTCTTTTTACTTACAGTCTTCTCCTCTAGTGAGGAAGAAAAGATATGTACAGAGGAGAAGCAGCACTGGGCCTTAACAGTAGTGATAACTGTGATTGGCTAATTACAGTAATCACATGTTCTCCCAGTTCCCGATCATTAGAATGAGATCCAAATCTGTTGGTAACAACTCAGTATCAGTGCTGGGAGCATGCGATTGAGCACAGTTCAAGAACAAACATGGGAGCGCATATATGCAGCATCCAGGAATAAAGACCACTTCATTGACTCCACATATATGTGATACGCTGTGTTAAATGGGTTAAGGGTCAAACTCCTAATAACCTAAACCTCATAGGGTATTTAATACCACACAGGGTATTAAAAATGCCACTTTCATAATTATTTTTATACAGGATTTATATAGCGCCAACAGTTTGTGCATCGCTTTACAACATGAGGGCAGACAGTATAGGTACAATACAATTCAATACAGGAAAAATCAGAGGGTTCTGCTCGTTAGAGCTTACAATTTAAAAGAGAGGGTCAAGTGATACAAAAGGTAATAACTGTGGGGGGTAAACTGATGGAAATAGTGAAAATACAGTTGTTAGGTGGGGGGCAGGATAGGCATCTCTGAAGAAGAGGGTTTTCAGACATCGCCTAAAAGTCAGCAGAGTACGAGATAGTCGGACAGATTGGGGTAGGGAGTTCCATTGGTGGAAGAGGCTTAGGAAAAGTCCTGGAGGTAAGCATGGGAGACAGTGACAAGGTTAGAGAGTTAAGCCTCGTACACACGCGTCAAAAATCGGCAGGGAATTTTCGTCCGACGACCGATCCGCCGATTTTCGGCTTGTTAGTATGATGCTTCCGACAACCGACTCCGACTTTTCGGCCGAAAAAATTCTGGTGTGCAGGCTATAAAATTTTTGTCCACCGTCAAAACACGTCCGATTTTCCGTCAGTCAGTACAGATTTCGGCAGACAAAAATCTGATGAGCAAGACTGGGCATGCTCAGAGAAGAAAGAACACAAAGAAAGCAACCCAACACATGACATCACTTCTGAAGTAGAATTCTGTCGGTCGAAAAAAGTCCAGTACAGTCTAGAGCACATTCCAACCAACAAAACACAACTCTGGACAAAAGACGGACGACCGGTCGGCGGATATTCGTTACGTGTGTACTAGGCTTTAGAGAGCAGGAGGTCTTGGGAGAAACAAGCAGAGCCATTTGGTTGGTATTTTGAGACTAGGCTAGTGATGTAGCTGGGGGAAGAGATGTAGATGGCTTTGTAAGTTATTGTTAGTATTTTGAATTTAATTTGTTAAGTGAGTGGCAGCCAATGGAGGGATTGGCAGAGAGGGGCAGCAGACACGAAGCAGTTGGTAAAATGGATGAGCCTGGCATCAGCATTCATGATGGACTGAAGGGGGGATAGACTATGTGAAGGTAATCCAATGAGAAGGGAGTTGCAGTAGTCAAGGCAAGAAATGACCAGAGAGTGAATTAGAAGCTTTGTGGTGTCATTGGATAGGAAGGAGCATTTTGTCTTTTTTTTCTGATCTACATGCCCCTCAATGTTAACTTACGTGTCCATGCATAGGCATTTTCAGACATTTAGAGGCAGAGGTGTTTCGAGACAAAAAAAAAAGGGGGGCCACCGTGTTCAGAAGAGGAGCGTTTCAGCGTTAAAAACACCTAAAGTGCCTAAGTGTGTCTAAACGAGCTTTAGCGCTAGGCGCTTCAAGCATTTAGGTGTTCATTTATTCCAATGGCAAGAATAAATTAATATTCTGGCAAAATAATGAATGAATGCCCAAGCTCTTGATGCGCCTAAACGCATTTGCAAAACAATGCTTTAGGCGTGTTTGTAATGCTGCTTTTTCCTCCCCTGGAAACGTATGCTCCATGGTCCTGTGTGCATGAGGCCTTAAAGGTGAATTTACATTTTTCTAAATCCACTGAACCTGGCTGTTTATTTGGGAGGGAGGGAGCACAGGCTGCAGTGGTAATGACTCCCTTAGTTAATCAGCTCCAGTGAGCAGCTAATTACATTGCAATATGTCCTTATCCTCCCACTTGGATTCTTATCAAACTACAAAGAAATAAGAAAAAGGTTTTCTTTTATGTTTCCCCTCACATTCTATTATTCCCATTAATCACTCTTCAAAATTAGGGAATGAAGAGCACAACTTAACTGTTACCATTACTAAAGTTTAAATACCAAACCGTGTGCATTGGTGCTGCATTTATAATAATTAGCCTCATTCACCACCTGCTTGGGGTCATGTGATGTCATGTGCATCGCAAGTGAGGTAACAGAATGCTAACATACCAGGATAAGTATCCTTATGTTAAAAAAAAAAGAAAGTTACTGTATTATAGGGTGAGTGCAAAGAAATTAGAAAATAACCAACATATGACTAAAAACAGAGTGCATTAGGTTCAGGCTAAAGCTCTGAAAAATGGAGCATAGCGCTCATTTATTTCTCCATTGGCATATGATAACTAATTCATCATCATTAACTAATTTGCAGGTGATACTGTTCTTGTGGCAAGTATAATCTAAATCCTGCTAGTTCTTAGTGGGATCATTTAGTAATAGCTTTAGAATGTATAGAATCTATATGACATCATCTTTCATTTATTCATTGTGCATGTTATTAACCACTTCATCTCCGGGAAGGTTCTACCCCCCTTAACCTCCCTGGCGGTATGATTGTTTCCGATTTTAGGTGCTGAAAGCGGTCCCATTATTTTGCATGTAATTCTTAAGGATGAGCAGCCCAAACCAACTATTTACATATGATTTTTTTTTACTGTGCGTTCTTCTTTATAACATCTCGGGTATGATAAAGTTTGAAACACAAAATCATAAATTATAATATAATAAATAACTATAAATAAGTTAAAGTATATATATATATATATATATATATATATAGGACAGTAAAACTGCAGGCAAGGGCACTGGGGGGCAAACTGGGGGGTATTCGGTTAACTTTTGCAGTGTTTCATTTTTGCGCTATAAACAAAAACAGAGCGTCAATTTTGAAAAAACACCAATATTTTCTACTTTCTGCTATAAAACATTCCCATTAAAAAATTTTAAAAAAATCAAATTTTTTTTATCAGTTTAGGCCAATTTATCTTCTGCTACATATGTTCGGTAAAAAAAAAAATCCCAAAAAGCGTATAATAATTGGTTTGAGCAAAAGTTATAGCGTTTACAAACTACGGGATAGATTTATGTACGTTTTACTTTTTCTTATTTTTTTTTTATTAGTAATGGCGGCGAGCAGCAATTTTTATCGGGACTGCGACATTGGGGCGGACAAATCTGACACTAAGTGACACTTTTTGGGGACCAGTGACAATAATACAATAATCAGTGCTAAATAATATTTACTGTTACTGTATAAATGACACTGCCAGGGAAAGGGTTAACACTGGGGCTGATCAAGGGGTTAAATGTGGTCCCTATTTGTGCTTACTAACTGTGTGGGGGATGGATTGAACAGAGAGATCGGTGATTCAGCTTAGCTTAATTACATGATCTTTCCCTGCCTCTCTGACAGGAGAGCCGTCTTGCATTGTTTACATTCCAGGCGGCTCTCCTGTCAGTTTCTCTGAAGATTGCTCCTCCCACGGTCTGGCTTCCGCTGTGTCCAATCACAGCAGGAGCGCAGGTCCAGCGGCGCACACGCCGTTGAAACTGTGTGCAGATAATCACGTAGATCTATAAAATTATGCGCACCCGAGCTGCCCTGCCGCAGTATCTGCGTGGGGCGGTCAGCAAGTGGTTAAAGGTAATTGGTGAAAAGAGTAATGAATCTAAAAAATAAAAAAGAACAGGAGTAAAAGTACTGACCATAATGGGCAGCGTAGAACAGTTCACAGTGGTAGAGAAACTCTGTTTGGCTGCTATTGGCCAGTGTTGCTCATCTTAGTTTAAAAAAGTAATTAGTTACAGTTACAAATTACTTCTCCCAAAAAGTAATTGAGTTACTGACTCAGTTACCACATAGAAAAAGTAATTAGTTACTCAGCAAAGTAACTGACTTTTTTTTTAATATTCTATAATGCAATTACGTTCTATAACATCTTATAACACAATAACACACTGGTGGTGGGGGTCTGAGTCCTCCTGACCTGACTTAAAGCGGAGTTCCACCCAAAAGTGGAACTTCCGCTTTAGGGAGTCCTGACCCCCCGACATGCCACATTTGGCATGTCATTTTTTGGGGGGGGGGGAGCGGGTACCTAGTTTTGACAGGTACCCGCTCCCACTTCCGCTCGGAGCGCCGCGGCGCCCTGAGCGGAAGTTCTCCTCTCCCCCTCCCTCCCTGCAATCTTCTGGGACACGTCAGAGGGCCCAGAAGATTGCCGGCCAATCACGGCGCGCAGCGCGACTCGCGCATGCGCAGTGGGTACCCGGCTGTGAAGCCGCAAACTGTAACAGCCGGGTGCCCACAGCAGTGATGCCGGCGCCGAGGGAGAGGATCGAGGCTTCCGGCGGCCGCATCGCTGGACCGTTGGACAGGTGAGTAAATGGCTGGAACTCCGCTTTAAGTAACTTTTTTTTTTTGGTATCTGCTGGCTGCTGCTGTCTCTGGACTGGGTGGCTGCTGCTGGTGGTGGGCGGCTGCCTGGCTGGTGGTGGCGTGGCACACTGGTGGTGGCGTGGGCGCTTGGCACACTGGTGGTGGCGTGGCACACTGATGGTGGCGTGGGCGCTTGGCACACTGGGGTGGCGTGGGCGCTTGGCACACTGGTGGTGATGTGGCACACTGGTGGTGGCGTGGCACACTGGTGGTGGCTTGGCACAATGGTGGTGGCGTGGCACACTGATGGTGGCGTGGGTGCTTGGCACACTGGGGTGGCGTGGGCGCTTGGCACACTGGTGGTGATGTGGCACACTGGTGGTGGCTTGGCACAATGGTGGTGGCGTGGCACACTGATGGTGGCGTGGGTGCTTGGCACACTGGTGGTGATGTGGCACACTGGTGGTGGCGTGGCACACTGGTGGTGGCTTGGCACAATGGTGGTGACGTGGCACACTGGTGGTGGCGTGGCACACTAGTGGTGGCGTGGCACAATGGTGGTGACGTGGCAAACTTGTGGTGGCGTGGGCATGGCACAATGGTGGTGACGTGGGTGGCACACTGGTGGTGACGTGGCACACTGGTTGTGGGGGTCCTCCTGACCTGACTTAATTTTTTTTTCTGGTATCTACTGGCTGCTGCTGTCTCAGTCTGGACTGGCTGGCTGCTGGTGTCGGTGGCACACTGGTTCTGGTGGGGGTCCTGACTGTGACTGTGAGTGACTGAGTCTGTGAGTTTTTTTTTTTGGTACCTGCTGTGCTGGTGGTGTGTGGCACACTGTTGTTGTCCGGGTCCCTCTGGGCCTCTGGCTCCGTCCTCCTCCAGGCCTCAGGCTCTCTCCTCTTCTGGTATGTGCGTTGGTGGAGTCGGTGGTGGACTTCCTGCTGCCCTGTTGGTGGACCGGACCGGTGGTGTTATATACAGTACAGATAAGTGATGATGACTGACTGGCTGGCTGCAACAAGCCGCTTACCTGCCTGGTCGGGTCGCCGATCCGCCGCCCGCCCGCCGGACTCTATGGCCTGCCCTCTTCTATGGCGCGCTGCCTGTTGCTGTTCTCCTGTAACTGTCCCCCGACGAGACGATCGTGACTCACTCCTGAGTCTCCTCCTCTTCTCTCTCCACTCCAGTACCGCGGACAGCGGTCATAGAGGAGAGGGGAATACAATTACATCTACTGCCATCTAGCGGCGGTAGATGTAATTGCAGTAACGCAGCTGAAAGTAACGGCAGCGGCGTTAAAGGGAAAGCACGAGTAATCTGATAGATTACTCGTTCCCCTCAAAAGTAACTGCGTTAAGTAACGCCGTTTACCTAAACGCAGTTACTTCCAACACTGTTGGTAACATTGTTACTAATACATAGGGGTTGCTTTACTAAAGGCAAATGGATTGTGCACTTTGCATAGTGCAGTTACTCCAGACCTTAGTATATGAGGTAAAGCGTCACTTTGCAAAGAATATACAATCACATGCAAAGAAAATGAAAAAAAAAAATAGCATTTGCAGTTGCAACAGAGCTTCTGCTCATTTACTAAGCTCTGGAGCAACTGCACTTTGCAGAGTGCACAGTCAATTTGCCTTTAGTAACTCAACCCCATTATGTTAACTTTTACAGAACAATATAAATGTATGCCTCTTATAGTCCAGATATCTTCAAAATGTATTCCATCAAAGCCAAAATTGCAAGAAAATATTCTTAAAAATATAAATAAATATTTTATAGGAGAAACTCTGTAACAGCTAACACATTTTGTTCTGAGACTTTGTCAGGGGCTCTAACAAATTTTCAGAGGCATTAGCATGGAATTACTGAGAATTTGTTAAACAAAAAAAAAAAAAAAGGTTTTGCTTTTAAAGTAGAACTATAGGCCAAACATGTTTTTCATTTTGGATAGAGTAATGGAGGGTTATAACCTCCTGTAAAGTTTATTTTTGCCATCTGTGTCCCATTGGGGAGATTCCCCTTCACTTCCTGTCTCATAGACAAAACAGGAAGTGAGAGGAAATCCCTGCAAATTAAAGGAATCTCTTGGGCCCCCCCCCCCCCAGGTCACCAGAACTAGTGTCCCCGTTGAAAGATTTGCCTTCTATTACTTTCTGGGGACAACCCAAAATGTGGGATTTTCATACACTTTCATTTTCAATGATAATGGTAAACAGGACAAATAGAGAGGGTGAATCTCCCTAATGGGGACACAGACAGCAATAAAAGTTGACAGGTGTTCTAATTCATTTAATCCCAAAACTGAAAAAAAAAGTTTGCCTTTAGTTATACTTTAATGGCTGGAATACACGGGCCGAATATCGCCCGATCATTCGACCACCGACTTATGAAGACGTGTTCGTTGGTCGAAAACGTTGCCAACATACACAGGCCGAATATCGCCCGACCGTTTGACCGCCGACCATCGAAACAGTGCATGCATGATGATGTTCTACAGATTTTAAATGAACGACCTTAACACCAACGTATAGAATATCGTTCGTTCGCAAACGAGACGACAGAATTTTTCGTTTTTTTCAAACGGGATTTTTCGTTCACAATATCAATATCGGTCACTGATGGCTGGGCATTAACGAGTAGAATATCGGCCGAACCTTCACTGAACGGAAATTTTCGGCCGATTTTCTTATTGTGTATTCCGGCCATAAAGCTTAGTCAGACTAAAAAAAAAATCAGCACAGGGGACAGTATTTACTATCAATGAGAAGTGTCAATTGTGCTGCTGGTTGCTGTTTTAGTTGAAATCTAAAATCCTCTGACTGTAATCATCTGGTGGTGCAGGGGTTAATAAAGTCAAGAGATCTTAATGCACCCGACTCCATTCATAGATCTTAGATCTATGAATGGAGGAGGTGGACCTTTTATTCATTCGTACATTCCTAATTCCTAGATCGCTTTTCATTCATGGAAGCTATAATACAGCTTATATGGGGGGTAGTCAGTACTCTTGATGAGTGCATATGACATGTTTCTTGGCTATATTCACCCCAGACTGCATAAGTATGAGGTGGGCATCAGAGAACTTTGAGTTTCAACTAAAACTACAGGCTGCAGCATAGTAAATACTGTCCCTTGTGCTGATTTTTTTTTTTTTTAAATGTCTAACTTAACTTAACTTTAGGCTTTAAAAGCAAATCTTTTTAGAAAAAAAATCAAACTTAGTAATACCAACATGAAAACTGAGAATTTGTTAGAGCCTCTGATAAAGTCCTATAAAGAAACACATTCGATGTTACAGAACTGTGATATTTCCTATAGAAAAAAAAAAAAAAAAAATATATATATATATATATATATATATATAAATTTTTTTTTATTATTTTTTTTTTAGTATATTTGCTTACAATTTTAGCTTTGATGGAATACATTTTGGAGATAGTTGTATATCTGGGGTCAGAGCACTTTGGATTTCAACTAAAACAGCAGCCAGTAGCACAAGGGACACTTCCTATTGATAGTAAGTATTGTCCCTTGTGGGGTTTTTTTTTCCCCTTTAAAGGTTTGATTAAAATTAGGCTTTACCACTAGGGTTGAGCGGACACCTAGATGTCCGTGTTCGACGGGTTCGGCCGAACTTTAAAAAAAAGTCCGGGTCCGTGTCCCGGACTTTTACCGAACTTTTCCCGGACACCGAACCCCATTGAAGTCAATGGGGACCCGAACTTTAAGGCACTAAAATGGCTCTAAAACACCAAAGGAAAGGGCTAGAGTGCTGCAAATGGCAGCAAAACGTAATTAAGAGCATGGCAAGTGCTCTGCAAACAAATGTGGATAGGGAAATAACTTAAAACAACAACAAAAAACAGAAAAATAAAACAATGTTCTTCTTCATCTCTGAAGGACGAGGCCCATATGGAGTAGGAGGGAGGTTGAGGTGGTGGTGGATGTGGCGGTGACATAGGCGTGCGCACAGGGTGTGCTGGGTGTGCCTGGGCACACCCTAATCACCTAGGGCACATAGCATTGCCAGTGAGGAGATGGGAAAGATCTCCCTGGGACCTGCTCTGCTCTATTTCTCCTTGCCTACAGGTACATGGCCCCGATACATTACTCTCCCTGCTGGCAAACACATGCATGTGTATTTCAACTTTGGGGTGCACACCTTAATGCAATAGGCTGCGCACACCTATGGGCGGTGTAGGTGGAAGCGGCGGTGGAGGAGGACCAGGGCCGGATTAACAGCATCATGGGCTTGGTGCTGAGGATTTTGAAGGGCCTTAAGGGCCGTGCCTTGCCATGCACCCAGAGGAGGAAGGGTGCAGCCATGCATGCCTAATTCAACATGGGATGCTGTCTCTGAAGCCCATAAACACATCCATGCATCGCCAACTGTCCCTCCTTGTCCGGCCTTCACGCTGTGTGGGGAGGTTCTGAGGGTGCTGCCTGGGGAAGCGAGCATAGAAGCCAGACTTCTGTGTTTACAAGTGACAGAAGAGCGGTAACAGTGAATATGGCCAACCCGGGGCCTATATAAAAGGTAGGGGCCTGGAGCTGCAGCTCCAATAGCCCCTACATTAATCTGGCCCTGAGGAGGAGGACGAGGTAGCCAACACTGCTTCTTTTCAAAAATTTTAAATGAGGGTACACCCCAAAAGAGTGAGAAAGAGCAAAAATGGAACAATGGGTGGGTAAGGTCGGTATCCATTGCTATTCTGCATAAGGTACGGAAAAGTCCCGTGGGATCCATGCCTGGTTCATTTTAATGAACGTGAGCTTGTCCACATTGTCTCTGGACAGGCGGCTGCGCTTGTCTGTTATAACGCCCCCAGCCGTGCTAAATACCCGTTCAGATAATACACTGGCTGCAGGGCACGCCAGCACCTCCAAGGCGTAAAGGGCAAGCTCAGGCCATGTGCCCAATTTGGAGACCCAGAAGTTGAAGGGGGCAGACCCGTCATTCACTACATGTAGGCGTGTGCACACATACTGCTCCACCATGTTGGTAAAATGCTGCCTCCTGCTAAGACGTTCCATCTGAGCTGCTGGTGCTGCTGTTTGTTGTGGCGTGCTGACAAAGCTTTTCCACATTTCGGCCATGCTAACCCTGCCTTCTGAGGTGCTGGCGGTGCCCTGGTTGCGTTGGCGACCTCCTCCTCCTCCTCCTCTGCCTTGTGCTTCCACTGTGGCCCCGCTGTCAGATGGGAATGCCAGCAGCATGGCGTCTACCAGCGTGCGCTTGTACTCGCGCATCTTGCGATCGCGCTCCAGTGAGTGAATTAAGGACGGTACGTTGTCCTTGTAACGGGGATCCAGCAGCGTGGCCACCCAGTAATCAGCACAAGTTAGAATGTGGGCAACTCGGCGGTCGTTGTGGAGACACTGCAGCATGTAATCGCTCATGTGTGCCAGGCTGCCCAGAGGCAACGAAAGGCTGTCCTCTGTGGGAGGTGTATCGTCCGTGTCCTCTGTATCCCCCCAGCCACGCACCAGTGATGGCCATGAGCTGGCCTGGGTGCCACCCTGCTGTGAACATGGTTCCATCTCCTCCTCCAGCTCCTCCTCCTCCTCATCCTCCTCATCCTCCAGAACTGTGCCCCTGCTGGACAATTGCGTCCCTGGCGTTTGCGTGTGCAGGAACCCACCCTCGGAGCCCCTTGCGAATGACTGCCCTGAAAGCCTTGGAAATGTTACCTCTTCATCCTCCTCCTCCTCCTCATCCTGTGCCACATCCTCTTCCATCATCGCCCGAATTGTTTTTTCAAGGAGGCATAGAAGTGGGATAGTTAAGCTGAGAACGGCGTCATTGCCACTGGCCATGTTGGTGGAGTACTCAAAACAGCGCAACAAGGCACACAGGTCTCGCATGGAGGCCCAGTTATTGGTGGTGAAGTGGTGCTGTTCCGCAGAGCGACTCACGCGTGCGTGCTGCAGCTGAAACTCCACTATGGCCTGCTGCTGCTCGCACAGTCTTTCCAGCATGTGCAAGGTGGAGTTCCACCTTGTGGGCACGTCACATATGAGGCGGTGAGCGGGAAGGCCGAAGTTACGCTGCAGCGCTGCCAGGCGAGCAGCAGCAGGGTGAGAACGCCGAAAGTGCGCACAAACGGCCCGCACTTTCTGCAGCAGCTCTGACATATCGGGGTAGTTTTTAAGGAACCTCTGCACCACCAAATTCAGCACATGCGCCAGGCAAGGGATGTGCGTCAAACCGGCTAGGCCCAGAGCTGCTATGAGATTTCGCCCGTTATCGCACACCACCAGGCCGGGCTTGAGGCTCGCTGGCAGCAACCACTCATTTGTCTGCTGTTCCATGCTCCTCCACAACTCCTGCGCGGTGTGTGGTTTGTCCCCCAAACAGGCAAGTTGTAAAACTGCCTGCTGTCGTTTACCCCTGGCCGTGCTGAAGTTGGTGGTGAAGGTGTTACGCTGTCCGGATGAGGAGGCGGTAGAGGATGAGGAAGCGGAGTAGGAGGAGTTAGGAACAGGAGGCAAACTGAAGCGCCCTGCAATCCTCGGTGGTGGAAGGACATGCGCCAAATTGCTATCCGCCTCAGGCCCATCCGCCACTGCATTTACCCAGTGTGCCGTTAGGGAGATATAACGCCCCTGACCGTGCTTACTGGTCCACGTATCCGTAGTTAGGTGGACCTTGGCACAGATGGCGTTGCGCAGTGCACACCTGATATTTTCCCCCACTTGGTTGTGCAGGGAAGGGATGGCTTGCCTGGAAAAGTAGTGGCGGCTGGGCACGACGTACTGTGGGACAGCCACCGACATAAGGTTTTTAAAACTGTGCGTCTCCACCAGACGGAATGACAGCATTTCAAAGGCCAATAATTTTGAAATGCTGGCATTCAGGGCCAGGGATCGCGGGTGGGTAGGGGGGTACTTCCTCTTCCTCTCAAGTGTTTGGGAGATGGAAAGCTGAACGCTTCCACGGGACATTGTGGAGATGGTTGTTGGTGACCCAGGTGGTGGTGTTGCTGACAGATCGTCTGTTTGCGGGGTGGCAGGTGCCGGTATCACTACAGATGTGGCTGGAGCGGCCGAGACTGCAGCAGAAGAGGAAGCAGGATGAGCCAGAGACGTTTCTTGGTTTTGAAGGTGTGTACTCCACTGCAGCTCGTGCTTTGCACTTAGATGCCTGATCATGCAGGTTGTGCTCAGGTTGAGAAGGTTTATGCCTCGCTTCAAGCTCTGATTGCACAGGGTGCAAACCACTCGTGTCCTGTCATCAGCACATTTTCTAAAGAACTTCCACGCTAGAGAACTCCTTTGAGCTGACTTTGGTGCGCTCGTTCCCTTGCTGCGTTGGGCAGTAGCGGGCGTAGTGTCTAGGGCACGGCCGCTCCGCTTCTGCACCCTGCTCCCTCTTCTGCTGTGCTGGTGGCTCTGTGCGACCACCGCCTCTTCCTCCAAACTACTCAGGTCACCTGCATGACGTTCATTCCATGTGGGGTCGAGGACCTCATCGTCCTCCACATCATCTTCCACCCAGTCTTCACCCCTGCCCTCCTTGTCGGTCTCCACAATGCTGAACGCCGCAGCAGTTGGCACCTGCGTTTCGTCATCATCGGAGACGTGCTGCGATGATCCTTGCATGTACTCATCTTGAGAAATAAGTGGTTGGGCATCGCTGCACTCAATCTCTTCCACTTCTGGGGCAGGGCTAGGTGGATGGCCCTGGGAAACCCTGCTGACAGAGTCCTCAAAAAGAATAAGAGACTGCTGTATGGCTTGGGGCTCAGACTGCTGGCCTGATTTGCAAGGGGGTGAGGTGAAAGACGGTTGGACATTGGCTGCAGGTGCCAACTCTGACCTTTCTGCAGTAGACTGGGTGGGAGACAATGTGAAGGAACTGGAGGCACTGTCAGCAGCAAACCAATCTACTATCGCCTCAACTTGTTCTGGCCTCATCACTTCTAGGGGCGTTTGATGCCCTACCAAATACTGATGCAGGTTCTGTCGCCTACTCACACTTGAGGAAGGTGTTTCACTTGTGCGTGTAGCTGGCACAGATCGACCACGTCCTCTCCTTGCAACAGGAGCTCTACCAGCAGCACCACGACCCAGGCCACGGCCCTTATTTGACGGTCTCCTCATATTTCTGTAATTTAAGATCTTGCCCTAGAAAGGTTTTTATTGAATAGCGGAATAGGAAATATGATCCAAAAAAGTGTATGTATCTCGCACGTACAAAACCACACTAGGCCCCAATTACTATTGTTTCTACCCCTAAAAGGATGGATGAGGAGTAGGAGGAGTATGGAACAGACAGCACCCTCAAATCTTCAGAAGTATGAGATGAACCCCAAAAACTTGGAAAGGTGGATCTCACACGTACCGACACAGACTATCCCGCAATTCAATTGATCCTCAAAGGTTTTTATTGAATAGCGGAATAGGAAATATGATCAAAAAAAGTGTATGTATCTCGCACGTACACAACCACACTAGGCCCCAATTACTATTGTTTGTACCCCTAAAAGGATGGATGAGGAGTAGGAGGAGGAGTATGGAACAGGCAGCACCCTCAAATCTTCAGAAGTATGAGATGAACCCCAAAAACTTGGAAAGGTGGATCTCACACGTACCGACACAGACTATCCCGCAATTCAATTGATCCTCAAAGGTTTTTATTGAATAGCGGAATAGGAAATATGATCAAAAAAAGTGTATGTATCTCGCACGTACACAACCACACTAGGCCCCAATTACTATTGTTTGTACCCCTAAAAGGATGGTTGAGCAGTAGGAGCAGGAGTATGGAACAGGCAGCACCCTCAAATCTTCAGAAGTATGAGATGAACCCCAACAACTTGGAAAGGTGGATCTCACACGTACCGACACAGACTATCTCGCAATTGAATTGATCCCCAAAGGTTTTAATTGAATAGCGGAATAGAAAATATGATCAAAAAGAAAGTGTATGTATCTCGCACGTACACCACCACACTAGGCCCCAACTACTATTGTTTGTACCCCTAAAAGGATGGTTGAGCAGTAGGAGGAGGAGTATGGAACAGGCAGCACCCTCAAATCTTCAGAAGTATGAGATGAACCCCAAAAACTTGGAAAGGTGGATCTCTCTCACACGTACCAACACAGACTATCCCCCAATTTAACTGATCCCCAAAGGTTTTTGATTAAATAGCGGAATAGAAAATATGATCCAAAAAAAGTGTATGTATATCACACGTACACAACCACACTAGGCCCCAATTACTATTGTTTGTACCCCTAAAAGGCTAGATGAGGAGTAGGGGGGTATGGAACAGGCAGCACCCTCAAACCTTCAGAAGTATGAGATGAACCCCAACAACTTGGAAAGGTGGATCTCTCTCACACGTACCAACACAGACTATCCCCCAATTTAACTGATCCCCAAAGGTTTTTGATTAAATAGCGGAATAGAAAATATGATCCAAAAAAAGTGTATGTATATCACACGTACACAACCACACTGGGCCCCAATTACTATTGTTTGTACCCCTAAAAGGCTAGATGAGGAGTAGGGGGAGTATGGAACAGGCAGCACCCTCAAACCTTCAGAAGTATGAGATGAACCCCAACAACTTGGAAAGGTGGATCTCTCTCACACGTACCAACACAGACTATCCCCCAATTTAACTGATCCCCAAAGGTTTTTGATTAAATAGCGGAATAGAAAATATGATCCAAAAAAAGTGTATGTATATCACACGTACACAACCACACTAGGCCCCAATTACTATTGTTTGTACCCCTAAAAGGCTAGATGAGGAGTAGGGGGGGTATGGAACAGGCAGCACCCTCAAACCTTCAGAAGTATGAGATGAACCCCAACAACTTGGAAAGGTGGATCTCTCTCACACGTACCAACACAGACTATCCCCCAATTTAACTGATCCCCAAAGGTTTTTGATTAAATAGCGGAATAGAAAATATGATCCAAAAAAAGTGTATGTATATCACACGTACACAACCACACTAGGCCCCAATTACTATTGTTTGTACCCCTAAAAGGCTAGGAGTAGGGGGAGTATGGAACAGGCAGCACCCTCAAACCTTCAGAAGTATGAGATGAACCCCAACAACTTGGAAAGGTGGATCTCTCTCACACGTACCAACACAGACTATCCCCCAATTTAACTGATCCCCAAAGGTTTTTGATTAAATAGCGGAATAGAAAATATGATCCAAAAAAAGTGTATGTATATCACACGTACACAACCACACTGGGCCCCAATTACTATTGTTTGTACCCCTAAAAGGCTAGATGAGGAGTAGGGGGAGTATGGAACAGGCAGCACCCTCAAACCTTCAGAAGTATGAGATGAACCCCAACAACTTGGAAAGGTGGATCTCTCTCACACGTACCAACACAGACTATCCCCCAATTTAACTGATCCCCAAAGGTTTTTGATTAAATAGCGGAATAGAAAATATGATCCAAAAAAAGTGTATGTATATCACACGTACACAACCACACTAGGCCCCAATTACTATTGTTTGTACCCCTAAAAGGCTAGATGAGGAGTAGGGGGGGTATGGAACAGGCAGCACCCTCAAACCTTCAGAAGTATGAGATGAACCCCAACAACTTGGAAAGGTGGATCTCTCTCACACGTACCAACACAGACTATCCCCCAATTTAACTGATCCCCAAAGGTTTTTGATTAAATAGCGGAATAGAAAATATGATCCAAAAAAAGTGTATGTATATCACACGTACACAACCACACTGGGCCCCAATTACTATTGTTTGTACCCCTAAAAGGCTAGATGAGGAGTAGGGGGAGTATGGAACAGGCAGCACCCTCAAACCTTCAGAAGTATGAGATGAACCCCAACAACTTGGAAAGGTGGATCTCTCTCACACGTACCAACACAGACTATCCCCCAATTTAACTGATCCCCAAAGGTTTTTGATTAAATAGCGGAATAGAAAATATGATCCAAAAAAAGTGTATGTATATCACACGTACACAACCACACTGGGCCCCAATTACTATTGTTTGTACCCCTAAAAGGCTAGATGAGGAGTAGGGGGAGTATGGAACAGGCAGCACCCTCAAACCTTCAGAAGTATGAGATGAACCCCAACAACTTGGAAAGGTGGATCTCTCTCACACGTACCAACACAGACTATCCCCCAATTTAACTGATCCCCAAAGGTTTTTGATTAAATAGCGGAATAGAAAATATGATCCAAAAAAAGTGTATGTTTATCACACGTACACAACCACACTAGGCCCCAATTACTATTGTTTGTACCCCTAAAAGGCTAGATGAGGAGTAGGGGGAGTATGGAACAGGCAGCACCCTCAAACCTTCAGAAGTATGAGATGAACCCCAACAACTTGGAAAGGTGGATCTCTCTCACACGTACCAACACAGACTATCCCCCAATTTAACTGATCCCCAAAGGTTTTTGATTAAATAGCGGAATAGAAAATATGATCCAAAAAAAGTGTATGTATATCACACGTACACAACCACACTAGGCCCCAATTACTATTGTTTGTACCCCTAAAAGGCTAGATGAGGAGTAGGGGGGGTATGGAACAGGCAGCACCCTCAAATCTTCAGAAGTATGAGATGAACCCCAAAAACTTGGAAAGGTGGATCTCTCTCACACGTACCAACACAGACTATCCCCCAATTTAACTGATCCCCAAAGGTTTTTGATTAAATAGCGGAATAGAAAATATGATCCAAAAAAAGTGTATGTATATCACACGTACACAACCACACTAGGCCCCAATTACTATTGTTTGTACCCCTAAAAGGCTAGATGAGGAGTAGGGGGGGGTATGGAACAGGCAGCACCCTCAAACCTTCAGAAGTATGAGATGAACCCCAACAACTTGGAAAGGTGGATCTCTCTCACACGTACCAACACAGACTATCCCCCAATTTAACTGATCCCCAAAGGTTTTTGATTAAATAGCGGAATAGAAAATATGATCCAAAAAAAGTGTATGTATATCACACGTACACAACCACACTAGGCCCCAATTACTATTGTTTGTACCCCTAAAAGGCTAGATGAGGAGTAGGGGGGGTATGGAACAGGCAGCACCCTCAAACCTTCAGAAGTATGAGATGAACCCCAACAACTTGGAAAGGTGGATCTCTCTCACACGTACCAACACAGACTATCCCCCAATTTAACTGATCCCCAAAGGTTTTTGATTAAATAGCGGAATAGAAAATATGATCCAAAAAAAGTGTATGTATATCACACGTACACAACCACACTGGGCCCCAATTACTATTGTTTGTACCCCTAAAAGGCTAGATGAGGAGTAGGGGGAGTATGGAACAGGCAGCACCCTCAAACCTTCAGAAGTATGAGATGAACCCCAACAACTTGGAAAGGTGGATCTCTCTCACACGTACCAACACAGACTATCCCCCAATTTAACTGATCCCCAAAGGTTTTTGATTAAATAGCGGAATAGAAAATATGATCCAAAAAAAGTGTATGTATATCACACGTACACAACCACACTGGGCCCCAATTACTATTGTTTGTACCCCTAAAAGGCTAGATGAGGAGTAGGGGGAGTATGGAACAGGCAGCACCCTCAAACCTTCAGAAGTATGAGATGAACCCCAACAACTTGGAAAGGTGGATCTCTCTCACACGTACCAACACAGACTATCCCCCAATTTAACTGATCCCCAAAGGTTTTTGATTAAATAGCGGAATAGAAAATATGATCCAAAAAAAGTGTATGTATATCACACGTACACAACCACACTAGGCCCCAATTACTATTGTTTGTACCCCTAAAAGGCTAGATGAGGAGTAGGGGGGGTATGGAACAGGCAGCACCCTCAAACCTTCAGAAGTATGAGATGAACCCCAACAACTTGGAAAGGTGGATCTCTCTCACACGTACCAACACAGACTATCCCCCAATTTAACTGATCCCCAAAGGTTTTTGATTAAATAGCGGAATAGAAAATATGATCCAAAAAAAGTGTATGTATATCACACGTACACAACCACACTAGGCCCCAATTACTATTGTTTGTACCCCTAAAAGGCTAGGAGTAGGGGGAGTATGGAACAGGCAGCACCCTCAAACCTTCAGAAGTATGAGATGAACCCCAACAACTTGGAAAGGTGGATCTCTCTCACACGTACCAACACAGACTATCCCCCAATTTAACTGATCCCCAAAGGTTTTTGATTAAATAGCGGAATAGAAAATATGATCCAAAAAAAGTGTATGTATATCACACGTACACAACCACACTAGGCCCCAATTACTATTGTTTGTACCCCTAAAAGGCTAGATGAGGAGTAGGGGGAGTATGGAACAGGCAGCACCCTCAAATCTTCAGAAGTATGAGATTGTGTTCACTGTACCCCACAAAGATTGAGTTCACTGCACCCCACAATGATTGTGTTCACTGCACCCCACAAAGATTGTGTTCACTGCACCTCACAAAGATTGTGTTCACTGTACCCCCCAAAGATTGTGTTCACTGCACCCCACAAAGATTCTGTTCACTGTACCCCACAAAGATTGTGTTCACTGCACCCTAAAAGGATGTTGTTCACTGCACCCCACAAAGATTGTGTTCACTGCACCCTAAAAGGATGTTGTTCACTGCACCCCAAAAAGATTGTGTTCACTGTACCCCCCCAAAGATTGTGTTCACTGCACCCCACAAAGATTGTGTTCACTGCACCCCAAAAAGATTGTGTTCACTGTACCCCCCAAAGATTGTGTTCACTGCACCCCAAAAAGATTGTGTTCACTGTACCCCCCAAAGATTGTGTTCACTGCACCCCACAAAGATTCTGTTCACTGTACCCCACAAAGATTGTGTTCACTGCACCCCAAAAAGATTGTGTTCACTGTACCCCCCCAAAGATTGTGTTCACTGCACCCCACAAAGATTCTGTTCACTGCACCCCACAAAGGATTTTGTTCACTGCACCCCAAAAAGATTGTGTTCACTGCACCCCAAAAAGGATTTTGATCACTGCACCCCAAAAAGGATGTTGTTCACTGCACCCCAAAAATGATTTTGTTCACTCCACCCCAAAAAGATTGTGTTCACTGCACCCCACAAAGATTGTGTTCACTGCACCCCAAAAAGATTGTGTTCACTGTACCCCCCAAAGATTGTGTTCACTGCACCCCACAAAGATTCTGTTCACTGTACCCCACAAAGATTGTGTTCACTGCACCCCAAAAAGATTGTGTTCACTGCACCCCAAAAAGGATGTTGTTCACTGCACCCCAAAAAGGATGTTGTTCACTCCACCCCAAAAAGATTGTGTTCACTGCACCCCACAAAGATTGTGTTCACTGCACCCCAAAAAGATTGTGTTCACTGCACCCCAAAAATGATTTTGTTCACTGCACCCCAAAAAGGATTTTGTTCACTGCACCCCAAAAAGGATGTTGTTCACTCCACCCCAAAAAGATTGTGTTCACTGCACCCCAAAAAGATTGTGTTCACTGCACCCCACAAAGGATTTTGTTCACTGCACCCCAAAAAGATTGTGTTCACTGCACCCCAAAAAGGATGTTGTTCACTGCACCCCAAAAAGGATTTTGTTCACTGCACCCCAAAAAGATTGTGTTCACTGCACCCCACAAAGGATTTTGTTCACTGCACCCCACAAAGATTGTGTTCACTGCACACCAAAAAGGATTGTGTTCACTGCACCCCAAAAAGATTTTGTTCACTGCACCCCAAAAAGATTGTGTTCACTGCAGCCCAAAAAGATTGTGTTCACTGCAGCCCAAAAAGATTGTGTTCACTGCAGCCCAAAAAGATTGTGTTCACTGCAGCCCAAAAAGATTGTGTTCACTGCAGCTCACACACAGAAAAATGGATGTGGATCACTGACACCTGCCTATCTCCAATCCCACACCACACAGCAATATCGATTGTAGTTTGTAGAACACAGTTTCCCTAAAATTCAGCAGACTCTGTCCCTAACAGGATTGAGAAGAGATCGTAGATCAGGATTGAGTGCAGATTCACCCCACCCCCCACACAGCAATATCGATTGTAGTTTGTAGAAGACACTGACCCTATAATTCAGCAGACTCTATCCCTAAAATGCCTACAACTCGCCCTGCCTAAACACTCCGACCTGTCCCTCAATTCTATCCGGACACAAATGGTTTTTTCCTGCCTATCTTTCCCTAATCAGCAGCCAGCACATTGATGTGTGCTCTGTCCCTTAGCTAAGCAGCAGAATGACGCTGCTGCGGCGGCTGCCTCGAACTTATAAAGACTTGGTCACATGCTTCAGACGGCCAATCACAGCTACTAAGACATTTGCAGGCATGGCTGGGATGGCTTAAGGCACACCAGTTAAACGATTGTTGATTGGCTGTTGAAAGCCCGCCATGAAAAGAGCGCCAAAGCATGCAAAACCCGGAAATAAAACGACCGAACACGGATTTTTACCCGAACATACAGTAAAGTGTCCGTGTCCGTGTTCGGGTAAAAAAAATCCAATTATTCGGTACGAACACGAATAATACAGTCCGTGTTCGCTCAACACTATTTACCACATTTTCTGGAACTGCCCAGGTATAGAGAAATTCTGGTCGGAATTGGGGGGTATAATTCAAAAAATAACGGATTATAGAATTGAGGGAG
Source organism: Pelophylax lessonae (assembly GCF_965119305.1). Classification (NCBI taxonomy): domain Eukaryota; kingdom Metazoa; phylum Chordata; class Amphibia; order Anura; family Ranidae; genus Pelophylax; species Pelophylax lessonae. Next base: position 629,622,715 of record NC_138770.1, on the reverse strand, counting down.
ATGCAGCTTTTTTCCTATTGCAGATATTGGAGTTATCAAGGAAGAAATATGAAAGATCTATATTACCTCATATGATGAATGCTGCAAGAGCGTGCATACCTCAATACTGGAGGAGGACGTATCCCCCCTCAGTGTCTGAATGGGCACGGAAATTAGAACATATAAATAAAATGGAGGATCTAGTACTCTCCTCACAAAATAAACATGAACAATATAAGGCGATATTGGGTGTCTGGAACCTTTTTACGACCTCGGATGACGGGAAACAATTTCTCCATCTAGCACCCCAAAATATGAGCCCGGGGGATTAGACCATAAATGTACTGCGTCTGGGGGGGGGTCTTGGTTGAAAAGGAAGAGGTGGGGGAAAGGAGGATGGGGGGGGGGGGGAGAGGGAGGAAAACCTATAAATATATATATATATTTTTTTTTTTTTTCTTGGTCTGTATGTTTGATGTTTTTCTTTGATGATGTATGTATGATAGCATGACTGGGGAAAGGGGGGGAGGGTAGGGAGGGAGGGGAAAAGATTGGATAGGAGAATAGTATAGTGCAAGAGACGGAAAGATGAAACTCATAATCGTCTTTTTGGAATACACAATGTGGAGGTAGATTAAAGGGGGAAGTAGTAACATTTAGCGAGGAGGGGAGAGAGAAGAGTAAAAGGGAAGATTGGGTAGAGCCTTGCTGTCTGGACAAACTGTTCCCTCGTTGAGGATTCTTATGAATAGTGTTGAGCGAACACGGACTGTATTATTCGTGTTCGTACCGAATAATTGGATTTTTTTTACCCGAACACGGACACGGACACTTTACTGTATGTTCGGGTAAAAATCCGTGTTCGGTCGTTTTATTTCCGGGTTTTGCATGCTTTGGCGCTCTTTTCATGGCGGGCTTTCAACAGCCAATCAACAATCGTTTAACTGGTGTGCCTTAAGCCATCCCAGCCATGCCTGCAAATGTCTTAGTAGCTGTGATTGGCCGTCTGAAGCATGTGACCAAGTCTTTATAAGTTCGAGGCAGCCGCCGCAGCAGCGTCATTCTGCTGCTTAGCTAAGGGACAGAGCACACATCAATGTGCTGGCTGCTGATTAGGGAAAGATAGGCAGGAAAAAACCATTTGTGTCCGGATAGAATTGAGGGACAGGTCGGAGTGTTTAGGCAGGGCGAGTTGTAGGCATTTTAGGGATAGAGTCTGCTGAATTATAGGGTCAGTGTCTTCTACAAACTACAATCGATATTGCTGTGTGGGGGGTGGGGTGAATCTGCACTCAATCCTGATCTACGATCTCTTCTCAATCCTGTTAGGGACAGAGTCTGCTGAATTTTAGGGAAACTGTGTTCTACAAACTACAATCGATATTGCTGTGTGGTGTGGGATTGGAGATAGGCAGGTGTCAGTGATCCACATCCATTTTTCTGTGTGTGAGCTGCAGTGAACACAATCTTTTTGGGCTGCAGTGAACACAATCTTTTTGGGCTGCAGTGAACACAATCTTTTTGGGCTGCAGTGAACACAATCTTTTTGGGCTGCAGTGAACACAATCTTTTTGGGGTGCAGTGAACAAAATCTTTTTGGGGTGCAGTGAACACAATCCTTTTTGGTGTGCAGTGAACACAATCTTTGTGGGGTGCAGTGAACAAAATCCTTTGTGGGGTGCAGTGAACACAATCTTTTTGGGGTGCAGTGAACAAAATCCTTTTTGGGGTGCAGTGAACAACATCCTTTTTGGGGTGCAGTGAACACAATCTTTTTGGGGTGCAGTGAACAAAATCCTTTGTGGGGTGCAGTGAACACAATCTTTTTGGGGTGCAGTGAACACAATCTTTTTGGGGTGGAGTGAACAACATCCTTTTTGGGGTGCAGTGAACAAAATCCTTTTTGGGGTGCAGTGAACAAAATCATTTTTGGGGTGCAGTGAACACAATCTTTTTGGGGTGCAGTGAACACAATCTTTGTGGGGTGCAGTGAACAAAATCCTTTGTGGGGTGCAGTGAACACAATCTTTTTGGGGTGCAGTGAACAAAATCCTTTTTGGGGTGCAGTGAACAACATCCTTTTTGGGGTGCAGTGAACACAATCTTTTTGGGGTGCAGTGAACAAAATCCTTTGTGGGGTGCAGTGAACACAATCTTTTTGGGGTGCAGTGAACACAATCTTTTTGGGGTGGAGTGAACAACATCCTTTTTGGGGTGCAGTGAACAAAATCCTTTTTGGGGTGCAGTGAACAAAATCATTTTTGGGGTGCAGTGAACACAATCTTTTTGGGGTGCAGTGAACACAATCTTTGTGGGGTGCAGTGAACACAATCTTTTTGGGGTGGAGTGAACAACATCCTTTTTGGGGTGCAGTGAACAACATCCTTTTTGGGGTGCAGTGAACACAATCTTTTTGGGGTGCAGTGAACACAATCTTTGTGGGGTACAGTGAACAGAATCTTTGTGGGGTGCAGTGAACACAATCTTTGGGGGGTACAGTGAACACAATCTTTTTGGGGTGCAGTGAACACAATCTTTGTGGGGTGCAGTGAACACAATCTTTTTGGGGTGGAGTGAACAAAATCATTTTTGGGGTGCAGTGAACAACATCCTTTTTGGGGTGCAGTGATCAAAATCCTTTTTGGGGTGCAGTGAACACAATCTTTTTGGGGTGCAGTGAACAAAATCCTTTGTGGGGTGCAGTGAACAGAATCTTTGTGGGGTGCAGTGAACACAATCTTTGGGGGGGTACAGTGAACACAATCTTTTTGGGGTGCAGTGAACACAATCTTTGTGGGGTACAGTGAACAGAATCTTTGTGGGGTGCAGTGAACACAATCTTTGGGGGGTACAGTGAACACAATCTTTTTGGGGTGCAGTGAACACAATCTTTGGGGGGTACAGTGAACACAATCTTTTTGGGGTGCAGTGAACACAATCTTTGTGGGGTGCAGTGAACACAATCTTTGGGGGGGTACAGTGAACACAATCTTTTTGGGGTGCAGTGAACAACATCCTTTTAGGGTGCAGTGAACACAATCTTTGTGGGGTGCAGTGAACAACATCCTTTTAGGGTGCAGTGAACACAATCTTTGTGGGGTACAGTGAACAGAATCTTTGTGGGGTGCAGTGAACACAATCTTTGGGGGGTACAGTGAACACAATCTTTGTGAGGTGCAGTGAACACAATCTTTGTGGGGTGCAGTGAACACAATCATTGTGGGGTGCAGTGAACTCAATCTTTGTGGGGTACAGTGAACACAATCTCATACTTCTGAAGATTTGAGGGTGCTGCCTGTTCCATACTCCCCCTACTCCTCATCTAGCCTTTTAGGGGTACAAACAATAGTAATTGGGGCCTAGTGTGGTTGTGTACGTGTGATATACATACACTTTTTTTGGATCATATTTTCTATTCCGCTATTTAATCAAAAACCTTTGGGGATCAGTTAAATTGGGGGATAGTCTGTGTTGGTACGTGTGAGAGAGATCCACCTTTCCAAGTTGTTGGGGTTCATCTCATACTTCTGAAGGTTTGAGGGTGCTGCCTGTTCCATACTCCCCCTACTCCTAGCCTTTTAGGGGTACAAACAATAGTAATTGGGGCCTAGTGTGGTTGTGTACGTGTGATATACATACACTTTTTTTGGATCATATTTTCTATTCCGCTATTTAATCAAAAACCTTTGGGGATCAGTTAAATTGGGGGATAGTCTGTGTTGGTACGTGTGAGAGAGATCCACCTTTCCAAGTTGTTGGGGTTCATCTCATACTTCTGAAGGTTTGAGGGTGCTGCCTGTTCCATACCCCCCCTACTCCTCATCTAGCCTTTTAGGGGTACAAACAATAGTAATTGGGGCCTAGTGTGGTTGTGTACGTGTGATATACATACACTTTTTTTGGATCATATTTTCTATTCCGCTATTTAATCAAAAACCTTTGGGGATCAGTTAAATTGGGGGATAGTCTGTGTTGGTACGTGTGAGAGAGATCCACCTTTCCAAGTTGTTGGGGTTCATCTCATACTTCTGAAGGTTTGAGGGTGCTGCCTGTTCCATACTCCCCCTACTCCTAGCCTTTTAGGGGTACAAACAATAGTAATTGGGGCCCAGTGTGGTTGTGTACGTGTGATATACATACACTTTTTTTGGATCATATTTTCTATTCCGCTATTTAATCAAAAACCTTTGGGGATCAGTTAAATTGGGGGATAGTCTGTGTTGGTACGTGTGAGAGAGATCCACCTTTCCAAGTTGTTGGGGTTCATCTCATACTTCTGAAGGTTTGAGGGTGCTGCCTGTTCCATACCCCCCCTACTCCTCATCTAGCCTTTTAGGGGTACAAACAATAGTAATTGGGGCCTAGTGTGGTTGTGTACGTGTGATATACATACACTTTTTTTGGATCATATTTTCTATTCCGCTATTTAATCAAAAACCTTTGGGGATCAGTTAAATTGGGGGATAGTCTGTGTTGGTACGTGTGAGAGAGATCCACCTTTCCAAGTTGTTGGGGTTCATCTCATACTTCTGAAGGTTTGAGGGTGCTGCCTGTTCCATACCCCCCCTACTCCTCATCTAGCCTTTTAGGGGTACAAACAATAGTAATTGGGGCCTAGTGTGGTTGTGTACGTGTGATATACATACACTTTTTTTGGATCATATTTTCTATTCCGCTATTTAATCAAAAACCTTTGGGGATCAGTTAAATTGGGGGATAGTCTGTGTTGGTACGTGTGAGAGAGATCCACCTTTCCAAGTTGTTGGGGTTCATCTCATACTTCTGAAGGTTTGAGGGTGCTGCCTGTTCCATACTCCCCCTACTCCTCATCTAGCCTTTTAGGGGTACAAACAATAGTAATTGGGGCCTAGTGTGGTTGTGTACGTGTGATATACATACACTTTTTTTGGATCATATTTTCTATTCCGCTATTTAATCAAAAACCTTTGGGGATCAGTTAAATTGGGGGATAGTCTGTGTTGGTACGTGTGAGAGAGATCCACCTTTCCAAGTTGTTGGGGTTCATCTCATACTTCTGAAGGTTTGAGGGTGCTGCCTGTTCCATACCCCCCCTACTCCTCATCTAGCCTTTTAGGGGTACAAACAATAGTAATTGGGGCCTAGTGTGGTTGTGTACGTGTGATATACATACACTTTTTTTGGATCATATTTTCTATTCCGCTATTTAATCAAAAACCTTTGGGGATCAGTTAAATTGGGGGATAGTCTGTGTTGGTACGTGTGAGAGAGATCCACCTTTCCAAGTTGTTGGGGTTCATCTCATACTTCTGAAGGTTTGAGGGTGCTGCCTGTTCCATACTCCCCCTACTCCTCATCTAGCCTTTTAGGGGTACAAACAATAGTAATTGGGGCCCAGTGTGGTTGTGTACGTGTGATATACATACACTTTTTTTGGATCATATTTTCTATTCCGCTATTTAATCAAAAACCTTTGGGGATCAGTTAAATTGGGGGATAGTCTGTGTTGGTACGTGTGAGAGAGATCCACCTTTCCAAGTTGTTGGGGTTCATCTCATACTTCTGAAGGTTTGAGGGTGCTGCCTGTTCCATACTCCCCCTACTCCTAGCCTTTTAGGGGTACAAACAATAGTAATTGGGGCCTAGTGTGGTTGTGTACGTGTGATATACATACACTTTTTTTGGATCATATTTTCTATTCCGCTATTTAATCAAAAACCTTTGGGGATCAGTTAAATTGGGGGATAGTCTGTGTTGGTACGTGTGAGAGAGATCCACCTTTCCAAGTTTTTGGGGTTCATCTCATACTTCTGAAGGTTTGAGGGTGCTGCCTGTTCCATACCCCCCCTACTCCTCATCTAGCCTTTTAGGGGTACAAACAATAGTAATTGGGGCCTAGTGTGGTTGTGTACGTGTGATATACATACACTTTTTTTGGATCATATTTTCTATTCCGCTATTTAATCAAAAACCTTTGGGGATCAGTTAAATTGGGGGATAGTCTGTGTTGGTACGTGTGAGAGAGATCCACCTTTCCAAGTTGTTGGGGTTCATCTCATACTTCTGAAGGTTTGAGGGTGCTGCCTGTTCCATACCCCCCCTACTCCTCATCTAGCCTTTTAGGGGTACAAACAATAGTAATTGGGGCCTAGTGTGGTTGTGTACGTGTGATATACATACACTTTTTTTGGATCATATTTTCTATTCCGCTATTTAATCAAAAACCTTTGGGGATCAGTTAAATTGGGGGATAGTCTGTGTTGGTACGTGTGAGAGAGATCCACCTTTCCAAGTTGTTGGGGTTCATCTCATACTTCTGAAGGTTTGAGGGTGCTGCCTGTTCCATACTCCCCCTACTCCTCATCTAGCCTTTTAGGGGTACAAACAATAGTAATTGGGGCCTAGTGTGGTTGTGTACGTGTGATATACATACACTTTTTTTGGATCATATTTTCTATTCCGCTATTTAATCAAAAACCTTTGGGGATCAGTTAAATTGGGGGATAGTCTGTGTTGGTACGTGTGAGAGAGATCCACCTTTCCAAGTTGTTGGGGTTCATCTCATACTTCTGAAGGTTTGAGGGTGCTGCCTGTTCCATACCCCCCCTACTCCTCATCTAGCCTTTTAGGGGTACAAACAATAGTAATTGGGGCCTAGTGTGGTTGTGTACGTGTGATATACATACACTTTTTTTGGATCATATTTTCTATTCCGCTATTTAATCAAAAACCTTTGGGGATCAGTTAAATTGGGGGATAGTCTGTGTTGGTACGTGTGAGAGAGATCCACCTTTCCAAGTTGTTGGGGTTCATCTCATACTTCTGAAGGTTTGAGGGTGCTGCCTGTTCCATACTCCCCCTACTCCTCATCTAGCCTTTTAGGGGTACAAACAATAGTAATTGGGGCCTAGTGTGGTTGTGTACGTGTGATATACATACACTTTTTTTGGATCATATTTTCTATTCCGCTATTTAATCAAAAACCTTTGGGGATCAGTTAAATTGGGGGATAGTCTGTGTTGGTACGTGTGAGAGAGATCCACCTTTCCAAGTTGTTGGGGTTCATCTCATACTTCTGAAGGTTTGAGGGTGCTGCCTGTTCCATACTCCCCCTACTCCTAGCCTTTTAGGGGTACAAACAATAGTAATTGGGGCCTAGTGTGGTTGTGTACGTGTGATATACATACACTTTTTTTGGATCATATTTTCTATTCCGCTATTTAATCAAAAACCTTTGGGGATCAGTTAAATTGGGGGATAGTCTGTGTTGGTACGTGTGAGAGAGATCCACCTTTCCAAGTTGTTGGGGTTAATCTCATACTTCTGAAGGTTTGAGGGTGCTGCCTGTTCCATACCCCCCCTACTCCTCATCTAGCCTTTTAGGGGTACAAACAATAGTAATTGGGGCCTAGTGTGGTTGTGTATGTGTGATATACATACACTTTTTTTGGATCATATTTTCTATTCCGCTATTTAATCAAAAACCTTTGGGGATCAGTTAAATTGGGGGATAGTCTGTGTTGGTACGTGTGAGAGAGATCCACCTTTCCAAGTTGTTGGGGTTCATCTCATACTTCTGAAGGTTTGAGGGTGCTGCCTGTTCCATACTCCCCCTACTCCTCATCTAGCCTTTTAGGGGTACAAACAATAGTAATTGGGGCCCAGTGTGGTTGTGTACGTGTGATATACATACACTTTTTTGGATCATATTTTCTATTCCGCTATTTAATCAAAAACCTTTGGGGATCAGTTAAATTGGGGGATAGTCTGTGTTGGTACGTGTGAGAGAGATCCACCTTTCCAAGTTGTTGGGGTTCATCTCATACTTCTGAAGGTTTGAGGGTGCTGCCTGTTCCATACTCCCCCTACTCCTCATCTAGCCTTTTAGGGGTACAAACAATAGTAATTGGGGCCTAGTGTGGTTGTGTACGTGTGATATACATACACTTTTTTTGGATCATATTTTCTATTCCGCTATTTAATCAAAAACCTTTGGGGATCAGTTAAATTGGGGGATAGTCTGTGTTGGTACGTGTGAGAGAGATCCACCTTTCCAAGTTGTTGGGGTTCATCTCATACTTCTGAAGGTTTGAGGGTGCTGCCTGTTCCATACCCCCCCTACTCCTCATCTAGCCTTTTAGGGGTACAAACAATAGTAATTGGGGCCTAGTGTGGTTGTGTACGTGTGATATACATACACTTTTTTTGGATCATATTTTCTATTCCGCTATTTAATCAAAAACCTTTGGGGATCAGTTAAATTGGGGGATAGTCTGTGTTGGTACGTGTGAGAGAGATCCACCTTTCCAAGTTTTTGGGGTTCATCTCATACTTCTGAAGGTTTGAGGGTGCTGCCTGTTCCATACCCCCCCTACTCCTCATCTAGCCTTTTAGGGGTACAAACAATAGTAATTGGGGCCTAGTGTGGTTGTGTACGTGTGATATACATACACTTTTTTTGGATCATATTTTCTATTCCGCTATTTAATCAAAAACCTTTGGGGATCAGTTAAATTGGGGGATAGTCTGTGTTGGTACGTGTGAGAGAGATCCACCTTTCCAAGTTGTTGGGGTTCATCTCATACTTCTGAAGGTTTGAGGGTGCTGCCTGTTCCATACTCCCCCTACTCCTCATCTAGCCTTTTAGGGGTACAAACAATAGTAATTGGGGCCTAGTGTGGTTGTGTACGTGTGATATACATACACTTTTTTTGGATCATATTTTCTATTCCGCTATTTAATCAAAAACCTTTGGGGATCAGTTAAATTGGGGGATAGTCTGTGTTGGTACGTGTGAGAGAGATCCACCTTTCCAAGTTGTTGGGGTTCATCTCATACTTCTGAAGGTTTGAGGGTGCTGCCTGTTCCATACTCCCCCTACTCCTCATCTAGCCTTTTAGGGGTACAAACAATAGTAATTGGGGCCTAGTGTGGTTGTGTACGTGTGATATACATACACTTTTTTTGGATCATATTTTCTATTCCGCTATTTAATCAAAAACCTTTGGGGATCAGTTAAATTGGGGGATAGTCTGTGTTGGTACGTGTGAGAGAGATCCACCTTTCCAAGTTGTTGGGGTTCATCTCATACTTCTGAAGGTTTGAGGGTGCTGCCTGTTCCATACCCCCCCTACTCCTCATCTAGCCTTTTAGGGGTACAAACAATAGTAATTGGGGCCTAGTGTGGTTGTGTACGTGTGATATACATACACTTTTTTTGGATCATATTTTCTATTCCGCTATTTAATCAAAAACCTTTGGGGATCAGTTAAATTGGGGGATAGTCTGTGTTGGTACGTGTGAGAGAGATCCACCTTTCCAAGTTTTTGGGGTTCATCTCATACTTCTGAAGATTTGAGGGTGCTGCCTGTTCCATACTCCTCCTCCTACTGCTCAACCATCCTTTTAGGGGTACAAACAATAGTAGTTGGGGCCTAGTGTGGTGGTGTACGTGCGAGATACATACACTTTCTTTTTGATCATATTTTCTATTCCGCTATTCAATTAAAACCTTTGGGGATCAATTCAATTGCGAGATAGTCTGTGTCGGTACGTGTGAGATCCACCTTTCCAAGTTGTTGGGGTTCATCTCATACTTCTGAAGATTTGAGGGTGCTGCCTGTTCCATACTCCTGCTCCTACTGCTCAACCATCCTTTTAGGGGTACAAACAATAGTAATTGGGGCCTAGTGTGGTTGTGTACGTGCGAGATACATACACTTTTTTTGATCATATTTCCTATTCCGCTATTCAATAAAAACCTTTGAGGATCAATTGAATTGCGGGATAGTCTGTGTCGGTACGTGTGAGATCCACCTTTCCAAGTTTTTGGGGTTCATCTCATACTTCTGAAGATTTGAGGGTGCTGCCTGTTCCATACTCCTCCTCCTACTCCTCATCCATCCTTTTAGGGGTACAAACAATAGTAATTGGGGCCTAGTGTGGTTGTGTACGTGCGAGATACATACACTTTTTTTGATCATATTTCCTATTCCGCTATTCAATAAAAACCTTTGAGGATCAATTGAATTGCGGGATAGTCTGTGTCGGTACGTGTGAGATCCACCTTTCCAAGTTTTTGGGGTTCATCTCATACTTCTGAAGATTTGAGGGTGCTGTCTGTTCCATACTCCTCCTACTCCTCATCCATCCTTTTAGGGGTAGAAACAATAGTAATTGGGGCCTAGTGTGGTTTTGTACGTGCGAGATACATACACTTTTTTGGATCATATTTCCTATTCCGCTATTCAATAAAAACCTTTCTAGGGCAAGATCTTAAATTACAGAAATATGAGGAGACCGTCAAATAAGGGCCGTGGCCTGGGTCGTGGTGCTGCTGGTAGAGCTCCTGTTGCAAGGAGAGGACGTGGTCGATCTGTGCCAGCTACACGCACAAGTGAAACACCTTCCTCAAGTGTGAGTAGGCGACAGAACCTGCATCAGTATTTGGTAGGGCATCAAACGCCCCTAGAAGTGATGAGGCCAGAACAAGTTGAGGCGATAGTAGATTGGTTTGCTGCTGACAGTGCCTCCAGTTCCTTCACATTGTCTCCCACCCAGTCTACTGCAGAAAGGTCAGAGTTGGCACCTGCAGCCAATGTCCAACCGTCTTTCACCTCACCCCCTTGCAAATCAGGCCAGCAGTCTGAGCCCCAAGCCATACAGCAGTCTCTTATTCTTTTTGAGGACTCTGTCAGCAGGGTTTCCCAGGGCCATCCACCTAGCCCTGCCCCAGAAGTGGAAGAGATTGAGTGCAGCGATGCCCAACCACTTATTTCTCAAGATGAGTACATGCAAGGATCATCGCAGCACGTCTCCGATGATGACGAAACGCAGGTGCCAACTGCTGCGGCGTTCAGCATTGTGGAGACCGACAAGGAGGGCAGGGGTGAAGACTGGGTGGAAGATGATGTGGAGGACGATGAGGTCCTCGACCCCACATGGAATGAACGTCATGCAGGTGACCTGAGTAGTTTGGAGGAAGAGGCGGTGGTCGCACAGAGCCACCAGCACAGCAGAAGAGGGAGCAGGGTGCAGAAGCGGAGCGGCCGTGCCCTAGACACTACGCCCGCTACTGCCCAACGCGGCAAGGGAACGAGCGCACCAAAGTCAGCTCAAAGGAGTTCTCTAGCGTGGAAGTTCTTTAGAAAATGTGCTGATGACAGGACACGAGTGGTTTGCACCCTGTGCAATCAGAGCTTGAAGCGAGGCATAAACCTTCTCAACCTGAGCACAACCTGCATGATCAGGCATCTAAGTGCAAAGCACGAGCTGCAGTGGAGTACACACCTTCAAAACCAAGAAACGTCTCTGGCTCATCCTGCTTCCTCTTCTGCTGCAGTCTCGGCCGCTCCAGCCACATCTGTAGTGATACCGGCACCTGCCACCCCGCAAACAGACGATCTGTCAGCAACACCACCACCTGGGTCACCAACAACCATCTCCACAATGTCCCGTGGAAGCGTTCAGCTTTCCATCTCCCAAACACTTGAGAGGAAGAGGAAGTACCCCCCTACCCACCCGCGATCCCTGGCCCTGAATGCCAGCATTTCAAAATTATTGGCCTTTGAAATGCTGTCATTCCGTCTGGTGGAGACGCACAGTTTTAAAAACCTTATGTCGGTGGCTGTCCCACAGTACGTCGTGCCCAGCCGCCACTACTTTTCCAGGCAAGCCATCCCTTCCCTGCACAACCAAGTGGGGGAAAATATCAGGTGTGCACTGCGCAACGCCATCTGTGCCAAGGTCCACCTAACTACGGATACGTGGACCAGTAAGCACGGTCAGGGGCGTTATATCTCCCTAACGGCACACTGGGTAAATGCAGTGGCGGATGGGCCTGAGGCGGATAGCAATTTGGCGCATGTCCTTCCACCACCGAGGATTGCAGGGCGCTTCAGTTTGCCTCCTGTTCCTAACTCCTCCTACTCAGCTTCCTCATCCTCTACCGCCTCCTCATCCGGACAGCGTAACACCTTCACCACCAACTTCAGCACGGCCAGGGGTAAACGACAGCAGGCAGTTTTACAACTTGCCTGTTTGGGGGACAAACCACACACCGCGCAGGAGTTGTGGAGGAGCATGGAACAGCAGACAAATGAGTGGTTGCTGCCAGCGAGCCTCAAGCCCGGCCTGGTGGTGTGCGATAACGGGCGAAATCTCATAGCAGCTCTGGGCCTAGCCGGTTTGACGCACATCCCTTGCCTGGCGCATGTGCTGAATTTGGTGGTGCAGAGGTTCCTTAAAAACTACCCCGATATGTCAGAGCTGCTGCAGAAAGTGCGGGCCGTTTGTGCGCACTTTCGGCGTTCTCACCCTGCTGCTGCTCGCCTGGCAGCGCTGCAGCGTAACTTCGGCCTTCCCGCTCACCGCCTCATATGTGACGTGCCCACAAGGTGGAACTCCACCTTGCACATGCTGGAAAGACTGTGCGAGCAGCAGCAGGCCATAGTGGAGTTTCAGCTGCAGCACGCACGCGTGAGTCGCTCTGCGGAACAGCACCACTTCACCACCAATAACTGGGCCTCCATGCGAGACCTGTGTGCCTTGTTGCGCTGTTTTGAGTACTCCACCAACATGGCCAGTGGCAATGACGCCGTTCTCAGCTTAACTATCCCACTTCTATGCCTCCTTGAAAAAACAATTCGGGCGATGATGGAAGAGGATGTGGCACAGGATGAGGAGGAGGAGGAGGATGAAGAGGTAACATTTCCAAGGCTTTCAGGGCAGTCATTCGCAAGGGGCTCCGAGGGTGGGTTCCTGCACACGCAAACGCCAGGGACGCAATTGTCCAGCAGGGGCACAGTTCTGGAGGATGAGGAGGATGAGGAGGAGGAGGAGCTGGAGGAGGAGATGGAACCATGTTCACAGCAGGGTGGCACCCAGGCCAGCTCATGGCCATCACTGGTGCGTGGCTGGGGGGATACAGAGGACACGGACGATACACCTCCCACAGAGGACAGCCTTTCGTTGCCTCTGGGCAGCCTGGCACACATGAGCGATTACATGCTGCAGTGTCTCCACAACGACCGCCGAGTTGCCCACATTCTAACTTGTGCTGATTACTGGGCGGCCACGCTGCTGGATCCCCGTTACAAGGACAACGTACCGTCCTTAATTCACTCACTGGAGCGCGATCGCAAGATGCGCGAGTACAAGCGCACGCTGGTAGACGCCATGCTGCTGGCATTCCCATCTGACAGCGGGGCCACAGTGGAAGCACAAGGCAGAGGAGGAGGAGGAGGAGGTCGCCAACGCAACCAGGGCACCGCCAGCACCTCAGAAGGCAGGGTTAGCATGGCCGAAATGTGGAAAAGCTTTGTCAGCACGCCACAACAAACAGCAGCACCAGCAGCTCAGATGGAACGTCTTAGCAGGAGGCAGCATTTTACCAACATGGTGGAGCAGTATGTGTGCACACGCCTACATGTAGTGAATGACGGGTCTGCCCCCTTCAACTTCTGGGTCTCCAAATTGGGCACATGGCCTGAGCTTGCCCTTTACGCCTTGGAGGTGCTGGCGTGCCCTGCAGCCAGTGTATTATCTGAACGGGTATTTAGCACGGCTGGGGGCGTTATAACAGACAAGCGCAGCCGCCTGTCCAGAGACAATGTGGACAAGCTCACGTTCATTAAAATGAACCAGGCATGGATCCCACGGGACTTTTCCGTACCTTATGCAGAATAGCAATGGATACCGACCTTACCCACCCATTGTTCCATTTTTGCTCTTTCTCACTCTTTTGGGGTGTACCCTCATTTAAAATTTTTGAAAAGAAGCAGTGTTGGCTACCTCGTCCTCCTCCTCAGGGCCAGATTAATGTAGGGGCTATTGGAGCTGCAGCTCCAGGCCCCTACCTTTTATATAGGCCCCGGGTTGGCCATATTCACTGTTACCGCTCTTCTGTCACTTGTAAACACAGAAGTCTGGCTTCTATGCTCGCTTCCCCAGGCAGCACCCTCAGAACCTCCCCACACAGCGTGAAGGCCGGACAAGGAGGGACAGTTGGCGATGCATGGATGTGTTTATGGGCTTCAGAGACAGCATCCCATGTTGAATTAGGCATGCATGGCTGCACCCTTCCTCCTCTGGGTGCATGGCAAGGCACGGCCCTTAAGGCCCTTCAAAATCCTCAGCACCAAGCCCATGATGCTGTTAATCCGGCCCTGGTCCTCCTCCACCGCCGCTTCCACCTACACCGCCCATAGGTGTGCGCAGCCTATTGCATTAAGGTGTGCACCCCAAAGTTGAAATACACATGCATGTGTTTGCCAGCAGGGAGAGTAATGTATCGGGGCCATGTACCTGTAGGCAAGGAGAAATAGAGCAGAGCAGGTCCCAGGGAGATCTTTCCCATCTCCTCACTGGCAATGCTATGTGCCCTAGGTGATTAGGGTGTGCCCAGGCACACCCAGCACACCCTGTGCGCACGCCTATGTCACCGCCACATCCACCACCACCTCAACCTCCCTCCTACTCCATATGGGCCTCGTCCTTCAGAGATGAAGAAGAACATTGTTTTATTTTTCTGTTTTTTTTTGTTGTTTTAAGTTATTTCCCTATCCACATTTGTTTGCAGAGCACTTGCCATGCTCTTAATTACGTTTTGCTGCCATTTGCAGCACTCTAGCCCTTTCCTTTGGTGTTTTAGAGCCATTTTAGTGCCTTAAAGTTCGGGTCCCCATTGACTTCAATGGGGTTCGGTGTCCGGGAAAAGTTCGGTAAAAGTCCGGGACACGGACCCGGACTTTTTTTTAAAGTTCGGCCGAACCCGTCGAACACGGACATCTAGGTGTCCGCTCAACCCTACTTATGAATACTATTTGTACCCTGAAAAATTATGAATATTTGTTGAATGTAAACACATTGTGTATCGGGAAGAGGAGGTTGCTTATGTATCTGAGCTTCCCGTTTTCTGTTTGTTTGTGCTTTGGATTTATATATTATATATTGTGTTATAATTCTCCCTGAAATTGAAATAAAGAATAATAAATTAAAAAAAAAAATTAGGCTTTAATAACCATTATTAAAAAGCAGTATGTTTCTATTTCTTTTTGCCTGCACTGTAGCTGCAAAATATTCAGACCTCTTGGTCTGAACGGGACCACACGGGACTGTGAGAAAAAAATCTCAGGGTAGTCTGCGATGGTGAAGAGCCAGGAGAGAGGCAACATGGATTGTACTGTGACCTGAAAGCTACGAGCTAGAAGATTGTTTCACGAGCCCTGGTTGACCAGTCGCTGGGTGGTCATCTAGTCTATGAGTGAGTTTCCTTGCATAGACTGTTTCAGAGTTGTGTGGCATCAGTAGAGGGTTCCAGGAGTCCCATAGGGGCCTGTGTACAAATGTTCTTCAGATTCAGATCCAAGGGTAAATGACTACAAAATAAGGAAAAGTTGATGTTTTGTAGCCTTCAAATGTCCAACGTGGGTAAAGGTGAACCAAAGAGGCCAGAGCTTTCAAGCCTTAGAATGGGGGTATATGAGTATTGAGTACAGAATAAATGCAAGTTGCACCAATAAATATATCACCTTTATGGGAGCAATTAACATTTATTCTTTAGAATACATTCTGCATTCTGTTCATAAGTTTGTTTTCTCAGTGGCTCAAGGCAATAGGCAGGATATGTAGTGGAGACCTCTATATTTATTCGTAAAGTGTAAGTCCACCCTAACAATAAAGTCCCTGCATCTACAGACATCCATGATCTAACACTAACCTATCAAGCCCTATAAAGAAGAAATCAATATTAGTGATCGACCAATTATCGGCAAAGCCGATATATCGAGGGCTGATCTGCACTTTCCTCGATTTATCGGAATCGGCCACCAAGGTGACCGATATTGCCGATATTTTGGGAAAGTGCTTGTACCAGAGTGATGCCTGCAGCTAGAGGCATTACCCCGGTACCAGCGTCCATAGCCAACAGTCGGATGACTTGTAATGGCAAATGATGTGGCTGAGAAGCCGCTCGGCTGTCATTACAAGGAGCGGGAGGGGACGCCCCCCCCCCCCCTCCCACCGCCTTCTGCGGCTCGCCCAGCACCCAGCAACCAGCCTGCATGGCCGCCGAAGACCCGATCAAAGCTGCATTCAGTCTCCATGTAAAAACCCGGAAGTGATGTCACTTCCAGGTACTAGGCGCCAGGTTAAAAAAAATGAAAGAATTCAAAACAGCCAAACTTGGCGTTTTGAATGCTTTTAAGTGCAGAGGATGGGTTTGGGGTCTTTTAGACCCCCAGATCCCTCCACAAGAGTACCTGTCAAGTGATAAAAATAAAAATAAAATGTTTTTAAATGTACGAAAATATTGGCCAATATCGTCCGATACCGATATGCAATGGCCAAAATATCGGTATCAGTGTCGGCAACGAAAAACCGATATCGGTCGATCACTCATTAATATACACATATTTTTTTAAGCCGATCTGGTCCCCAGCGGAGGAAGCTCTGTAGAGGACAATGAAATGAATGGGAAGTGACGTCAGCCAACGAGATACTATGGGGCTTTCGTTGTCAGCAGTGTCCCCTGCACCTGCCTCTATAGCGCAGCTGTGGCTGACAGCTCAGTGTGGGATCGGGTCGGATTGGCTTAAAAAAAGGCATGTATACTGATTTCTTCTTTACAGGGTTAGATAGGCTAGTGTTAGATCATGGATGTCTACAGATGCAGGGACTTTAGTGTTAGGGTGGACTTCTACTTTAAGAGCCTCTAGAATAGCAAGAGGACCTCCTTCAAAAATCTTTGTCTAACTGGGCATGACAAACATATATAAAGAGAGTTGCTAACCTCATAAATCTCTAAAGCAATCAGGATTTTGGCTTACTATCCTTACAAGGGAGACGCTGTTTCTCAATTTTATTTAAGTTGTCCTTCGCACAGCAGTCAGTTTCCATTTGGTCATGTTTCTGGAAATAGAAAACAAAAGCAAATATCTGATTAACTGCTATAGGCAACATAACTACATTTCCTTCACACTAGTTTTTTTAAACAATATGTCACAATTATTTATATAGTGAACAGGCCCAGCAGCACGGAGGAGCGAAGTATCGGGTAAGAAAATCTACTTTTCTATTCTCCCTAGACCAAAACAAGCAGTATTTTCAAATGTAGATTTCCGCATAACAGTAATAAATCTGTTTAGGTAGTTAAATGTTTCCTTTTTCATATAGACCTGGAAACCAAGCCTAGAAGTACAGCTATGAAAGAAATGTTTTTGGCCAAAAAGGATCAGGAGTATGTAATGCCCAGAGTGCTGCAGTCAGTGTTCAGAAATACATAATGCACACTGCAGGGGTCCGGAGTGTGTAATGCAAAATGTTGAAGGATTGGGAGTATGTAACACACAGAGTGCTGCTGTCAGTGCTGAGTTATGGAGTACATACAGTAATAGAGAAAGTGTCAGGAGGAGTGGTGGCCAGTCCATAAGAGGCGCAGGGGCCCGCCCCCTAATATATGCGCCCGGCCCCTAATTTGCATGCAGGGTGCCAGACGGATGGATTCCAATGGGTATTTTTTATTTTTTTTGGAAGCACATGATTAGAGCTCTAATTGGCCTCAAAAAGGGTGGGCTTAGAGCGCAGAGCACTGCGCCCTGAGACCACCAAGTTGTGTGACAATAGCTAATTATTATTCTCTATTGCCTTCCTGATTCTCCTCCTGGCCAATCAGGAAGCAGACCTTGAGACCGGATTGGCCAGGGAGTCTTAGGACTCCTGGCCAATCAGGACCCACTTTCTGTATGGCCAGGAGGAGAAGCCTGTCTGCTCAACCAGGAGGAGAAGCCTATGAGATAAATTAGTGGACTCCGGTCCGGATCCCCAGGATCCTGGGATACTGTTGAATCTGGTACAGTTGGGAGGTATGCATAGGAATGCTGGAGCAGACAAAGAAGAGGTTGCTGTGGTCACATGATCATTCTGTGAAGTTTAAGGTATGTAGCCAATTTGTGGGGGGATAAAAAAGCAGAGGAGACATGTGCAGGGAAGTAGGGAACACAGGTAATAGTTTGTAGAAATAATCCTGGATTGTGTTTAAATCTATTTTCTCTGTAATCCACTGCAACCACAGTACACTGACCACTTCCCAGGGTCAGTAGGAAGGAAGAAGGAATGTACTTCCTAAAGTTGGTGCTGGCTAAATTCCTATTCTTTTGCTTCCTGTATCACCAATAACATTCAGACTTCCGAAGCACTGCAGATGTAAATCTGATTGGTGGCTTTGAGAAACATCTTAGTCTTAACATATTTTAACATTACATTGTTTTGTGTTTAAGAAGCAGTAGGAAGGGTGTCCCATCATCACAAACAGCAGTGTTCCATGATCGCCAGATTACTGAGAAAAGTGAGAGTGTAAAAAGAGAGAAATATAGACTGGTAAACTACGGCAACATCTGGGTAAAAAGGTAAGCTGTAGGCAGGCGGGTTGTTCACCTTATATCCATCTCAAGCTTTAAAAGTCAATCAGCTCATCTGAAACTCTACTACAGATATATAGACGATATAATTATGGTGTGGAATGGGAACCATGACTCTCTCAGGGCTTTCTTGGAGTCCATGGGAAGAAATAAATATGGCATTTCCTTCTCTGAAAATATAGGAAACCAATCCATCCACTTTCTAGATCTGGAAATTTTTAAATTTGAAGGAAAACTTTTTACACGGACCTATTTCAAAGATGTTGATAGAAATGGTTATATTCCAACGGGGAGTTGCCATCACCCCAAGTGGCTTAGCTCTGTGCCTAAGAGCCAACTGCTCAGAGTAAGACGGAACTGTGACCGGGAAGAAGACTACGATCAGCAAGCCAATTTGTTAATAAAAAGATTTGAAGAAAAAGGTTACAACTCCAAGGAACTCATCAACACCAAAGAAAACATCAGGAGGATTGATAGGAAAGAGCTGTTGAAGGATAAAACAAAAGATTCAAATCATTCTAACAACTACGGTTTGGCTTTTATGACAGGTTTTACTAGGCAATATAAACAAGTAGAACACATTATAAAAAAACATTGGCCATTGCTTTTAAAGGACGACATTTTAAAAACGATTTTACCTTCAAGGCCTAAATTCGTCTATACTAAACCAAGCACTTTAAGATTGAAACTGGCGCATAATGTGGTAAACCCTCCAGTTAAAACATGTACATTTTTAGATCAAGTCGGTTATTTTAGCTGTGGAAGATGTGCAATATGTAAAACTTCGAGGCATAGGAAACGCAAAACCTCCGAATTTAGATCCCTTGTCGATGGGAAACAGTATACCATAGACAAGTTTATCACGTGTTCATCTACCCATGTAACGTATCTGTTGACGTGCCCATGTGGACTACAGTACGTGGGTAGAACAACGAGAGAACTCAGAGTAAGATTGCGGGAGCATGTGACTAACATTAAAAAGGGATTTCGTCACCACAGCGTATCCAATCATTTCAGATTGGTCCACAATAGTGATCCCAGAGGGTTAGCATTTTGTGGTATAGATAGGGTTGAACCACATTGGAGGGGGGGTAATCTAAAGAGAGCAATCTCCAAAAACGAAACGCAATGGATTCATCGCCTCGGGACCTTACAGCCCCGGGGTCTCAATATAGAATTGGATCTGAACTGTTTTCTGTCTAATTGGTAAAAAAATTTTTTCCTCCCCTTCCCCCTTCTCTGTTTTTTTCATCTAAGGCTGAGGCACAATTTTGATTATTTTGAATCCCATATTGTTTAAGTAAATCTTTGTTTAATTTTTATTTTTATTTTTATTTTTATTTTTATTATTATTTTCACTTTTATTTTATTTTGTTTATTATTTATTATTTTTTATTTGTTATACTAATTTTATTTTCATTTTTACTTTTTTATTTATTTCATTTTATTATTTTTGTATTATTATTATTTTTTTCTTATTTATATTTTATTTCTATTTTTATTTTTATTTCTATATTTATTTTATTTTCATTCTTTTATTATTTTTTATATTTTTTATTTATTATTATTTTCATTTTTTATAATTTTCTTCACATATTTTTTCAATATATAATTTATACTTTTTATATTTTTTTCGTTTTTATTCTTTTTGGGATTTTGTAAATAATAGATATTAATATATATTCTTGTTACAATATCAACCTTCTTATTTGAATTGTTCTATTTAACAAATAAGATTTTTTGAATAACGCTGATATGTATGATTTGTATTTATGAATTTTATGAAGTGTAATAAATTTTAAGTTTTTTTAACAATATAACAAGTTATCGGCAACAGGAAATGAGGTGGTGATTTTAATATTCGATAGATTTGCATATATTCATTAATTTATTTTATTCACCCAAATAAATATTGCGGATTGAGTTGCTATTTGCACCGTGGGGACACGCTTAGTAGTAGACTGTCAACAGGAAGTTGATAGATAGAGTATATGCCACCCCCCTTTCTCCTTTGATTGGCTGCGAGTAGAGTCAATTAAGTATAAAAACAAAAGCCGCCTTACCGGAAGTGATGTCTTTGATAACGCCCATTAAGGCGGGCGAAACGCGTCGACGCACTTCCGGGCAGCGGAGCTTTTGCAGCGTCATTTCCTGTTAACCACCGTGGAACGCACGCCGGCAGCGACACGGAAATTGGAGGATTGACTGTGCTAGGCTGCTTATTGCTGTTTACTGCCGATTTTTTTAAAGATACTTTGTGAGTATTATTCTTACCATTCTGTTTTAAATAAATACTACGGGCTTCACTATGTATGGCTTCTCTCTTTATATTTGAAACACACATGGGAGAGAGAGAGGAGACGAATATTAAGGAGCCAGTCTATGAGGTGCATGTCATCCATCCATCCGTTTGAGGGATATCTCATATGCTAGGGTAGCTGCATTGATCCTGTGATCCGATCAAGGAACATTATACATGTTCAAGGCTCATTTTTACCCAAAATCTGGTGAGTGCATCCCCATTGGGGGCCTTTTTCCTGAAGAGCACTTGGGCACTTTTATGGATTCGAGCACCTGTTTGGCACTTTAGTTTTCTGTTGAAGAAGCATTTATTGGACTGCACCTTAACAAATCACTTTGCACCTTAATGGTTATATTATGGACACTTAATCATAGCACTTTATTATTTATTATATATGTATTGTTTATAAATACACTTTTTGGTTATACCAATCAATTTTTTAGAGTATCTATGTTTTAGGGCACCAATTAATTATTGTAGCACATTTATATATTTATAATTAATTTTACATTTTGTCACCTGTTAGCGCTGTCTATTTATGTTTTTAATTTAATTTTTAGTTTTAGCTTAAGTTTACCTTTAACACACAATATACACTATACTACCAAAAGTATTGGGACGCCTGCCTTTACACACAACTTTAATGGCATCCCAATCTTAGGATGTAGGGTTGAATATTGGGTTGCTCACCCTTTCTCAGCTATTACAGCTTCAACTCTTCTGGGAAGGCTGTCCACAAGGTTTAGGAGTGTGTCTATGGGGATGTTTGACCATTCTTCCAGAAGTGTATTTGTGAGGTCAGGCACTGATGTTGGACTAGAAGGCCTGGCTCGCAGTTTCCGCTCTAATTCATCCCAAAAGTATTCTGTCGGGTTGAGGTGCAGGAAGAGAAAGTGGCCGCACACCAAATGATGACTTGATAGTAGAAAAGGGTTTATTGTACAAAAATGGATACAAGGTACAACAGAATAGAAGTGGTAGACGCGTTTCACACGACCAACAGCGTGCTTGTTGAGGTGCAGGCCAGTCAAGTTCCTTCACCCAAAACTCACTCATCCATGCCTTTATGGACCTTGCTTTGTGCTCTGGTGCTCAGTCATGTTGGAACAGGAAGGGATCATCCCCAGATTGTTCCCACAAAGGTGGGAGCATGAAATTGTCCAAAATGCCTTGGTATGCTGATGTCTTGAAGGTTCCCTTTACTGGAACTAAGGAGCCAAGCACAACACCTGAAAAGACAACCACAAAACATAATCCCCCCTCCACCAAATGATTTAGACTAGTGCACAAAGCAAGGTCCAAAAAAAGACATGGATGAGCGAGTTAGGGGTGGAGGTACGTAACTGACCTGCACACAGTTCTGGCCTCAACCCAATAAAAAACCTTTGGGATGAATTAGATTGCGAGCCAATCCTTCTCGTTCAACATCAGTGCCTGAACTAACAAATGCGCTTCTGGAGGAATGGTCAAACATTCCCACAGACACACTCCTAAACCTTGTGGACCGCCTTCAACAGAAGAGTTGAAGCTGTTATAGCTGCAAAGGGTGGGCCAACTCAATATTGAACCCTACAGACTAAGACTGGGATGCCATTAAAGTTCATGTGCGTGTAAAGGCAGGCGCCCCAATACTTTTGGTAATATAGTGTATGTAACTCCAGTCACTAAACATTTTTCAAGCAATATCTGGTGATCCTGCTATGAAGACCCATGCTCTGTCTTTGTCTCCCAGTAATGCTCCTGGGTTTTTGCCCTGTCACATGGGATTCCAATGGCGAAAGCAGATGTTTTACCACACATTACACAGACATGGCCCTATATTGTCACCATCAGGAGACCTGCCCTGAGAAATGCCACACAGGCCTGTAGTGGGGTGCATGTAGACAGGAAGTACTGCAAAAAAGCTGTAAACAATTAGTTGCACTGATATTAAAGCGGAGTTGGGGCCTCAAATACCTTTTTTAACTAAAAAGACCCCTATAATACTAATCCATCGCCCTTTACAGAACCCCTATTCTTATACTTACAAGGTGTACAGTATTGGATTTTAGTCAAAATCTTACTTTTAAAAACGCTGTCTGGGCGCAGCCATCTTGGATGTGGGCATCTGAAGCCGCAGTGTAATCTGCTGTGTCCTTCTTCCTGATTCCAGGGAGTGTTCTGGGAGTTCTTCCTGATTCCAGCCTCCTGGGAGTGATGGCAAACAGCTCCCAGGATGCAATGCAAAGGCGGAAGTGATGTCGGTGGCCGCGGCCCCAGAGGGGGGAGAAGGAGGAAGTACAATCAAAAATGCCCTGAAAATAAGGTAAGGGACTCCCGAAAAAAATCGAAAATGCCCAATTGTTGGTCAACATAGCGAGCACTCCAGGAATCACTAAAGTTGCAAAATAGGCCAGAACTCCACTTTAACTAAAGAATGAAAACAAGGTTGAAAAAGCATTTAATGTAAAAAAATAAAATAAAATAAAAAAAACTATTGTTTATAGTATACAATATAACAAATTAAATTCAGTAATTCAGTTAGCATTTACCTCTACTTTAAAGCATGGTAGTATGGTCATTATTGTGACCCTCTTTTTTTCCATTTTTTGTTGTATCTTGACATTAATTATGACAATTTCGTAATCATTCACACATTTTATAAATTCTTCTCCCAATAGGAAGATTGTGTTTGTTTTAGACGTTCTTGTAAAAAAAAAAAACGACTGTGGATGGTTCCAGGATGACTCATAATTTCTTGAATTAGCTGAAATCCTTTTACTTGGCGCTGCAAGAAAGTCAATTTGAGTATATTTATAGAAACGTATAAATGGCAGGTACAGTGTAAGATTAACTTTATATAACTGTTCAGACTGTACAGTAACTAGCAAAAAAAAAAAAATTTGTTTATAGAAAAGTTTTGAATAACACAACTTTATTTAGTTCTGTTTTTAACATGCATGAAAATAACTTATGTTTTAAGGATAATCAGACTCTTTGAATGGAGAGTATTACTACATTGCTTTCATCTGATCTGCAGGGGGTGAATCGCTGGGAGATGTTATGTTTTTTTTGGCCTCTCTGTGCCAGGGAGACTTGTGACCTCGCTAACTGCATGCAACAAAGTCCATTTTTTTAAACCCAAAATTACATACAAGTCACAGAGGAAATTAAACAGTTAGGGTAACCGAAATGTGTATTTTGAATAATGATTCTCAAATGTAAGGTAATTTGTTAGGATTGAAAATAAGTATTACATGACAATTATGATTTATCTTAGAACACGGCTCTGAAAAATCATTATTTTTCTTTGTGTGTGTGTGTGTGGTTCTGGGAGAAGTCTGCTAAACCGCTAAGTATAATACACGTTTTCAGTAATCCTCCAAGTAACATTAATTCAGACTGTCTAGGAGCAATGTACGACAGACTGCAAATTCATTTAAAGAGACACTATTAACCATTAGGAAATGTATCAAATTAAACCGCTTCTGGACCACCCGCTGCAGTTTTACTGCGGCAGGCAACCCCTCCTGCGTGAACCGACATAGGTCTACGTCGGTCGCACACCTACAGCTAGGGGGCGAGCTCGCGACGCCGCCGGCACGCTCCCGCCCTCACTCGGCAGCGGGGACTCGGATGCATGGGGCAGGCGGCTCCGATTGCCGCCTGACACCCCCCGATCGCTCCGCGCTGAGAGAGAAGAAAGGTCAGCTGTTGGAATGATCACAGAGCGCCTGTGATCCTTCTATATAGGATCACATGTCTCTGTGATCATTTCATAAGCCCCGCCACCATACAGTTAGAATCACTCCCCTAGGCTCACATTTAACCCCTTGATCACCCACAGTGTTAATAGACTCCCTCCAGAGGTGGTTCTGGCTAGCTCACTAGATTGCTTTAAAAAAGGGAAAAAGGCCTGGATTCTTTCCTAGGTGTACATAATATAAATGGGTACTAAACATATTTTTGGGTGGAGTTGGTCCGGGGAGTGTCCGGTTGCCTCTCTGGGGATCAGGAGGGTTTTTTTTCCCCTGCTGTAACGGATTGGATCATGCTTTGCTGGGGTTTATTTTCGCCTTCCTCTGAGTCAACAGCGGGTGTGGGATTGCGTATATGGGATTGTATGGTAGGGTTTTCAACACTTTTTTATGGTTGGACCGGATGGACTTGTGTCTTTTTTCAACCTGACTGACTATGTAACTATGTAACCCCTTCCCTGCCAGTGTCATTATTACAGTAACAGTGCATATTTTTAGCACTGATTACTGTAGTAATGTCACTGGTACCCCCAAAAGTCTCAAAAATGTCAGTAAGGGGTCCGATTTGTCCGCCGCAATGTCGCAGTCCCGCAAAAAAATCGCAGATCGCCGCCATTACTAGTAAAAAAAAAACAATAAAAATGACAAAAATCTTTCCCGTAGTTAGTAGACGCGATAACTTTTGCGCAAACCAATCAAAATACGCTTGTTGTGATTTTTTTTTACTAAAAATATGTAGAAGAAAACAAATTGGCCTAAAATGTTAAAAAAAATTTTGATTTTTAATTTTTTTTGGGAATGTTATATAGCAGAAAGTGAAAAGTATTGTTTTTTTTTAGAATTGCCGATCTTTTTTGTTTATAGTGCAAAAAAAAGTCGAACAGGTGATCAAATATCATCAAAAGAAAGCTCTATTTGTGGGAAAAAAATTACATCAATTTTATTTGGGTACAGCGTCGCACGACATCGCAATTGTCCGTTAAAGTAACGCAGTGCTGAATCGCAAACAATGGCCTGGTCATTAAGGGGGCAAATCCTTCCGGACCAGAAGTGGTTAATATACAGTACACGTGTGAGTGGAGCTAACTGGGTGGCAGCAATTTAAAGAGACAATGTCTTTTAGGAATTTACTGATTTGTGTAATGATACAGAAATGTGGTCGTTTTGTTAACCACACACTACCCGCCCACCGTCAAATAATGGCAGAGTGGTGTAGCTATCATCCTGGGACGCCGTCATATGACGGCGCACCAGAACAGCCTCTCTCGCGCACCCCCGAGGACGCGCGGAGCGGCGATCGTGACCGCGCCGTGTTGCTAGGACACGGTGAGATCCCGATCTCGGTAAAGAGTCAATGACCTGACTCTTTACCCATGTGACCCAGCCGGTCACATGTAAATGAGGAAGTGCCGTTATTTGGCTCTCCTCGCCTCATACTGTCAGTGTGTGAGGCGAGGAGAGCCAATCAGCGGCTCCTCCTCATAGGGGAGACAAGTACAAGTAATCAGGGCACAGATCATCAGTGCCCTAATTACACAAAATGTAAATAAAGTGCCAATTACAGCCTACCATCAGTGCCCACAGTGTCTGTCATCAGTGCATACAATCAGTGCCCACAATCAGTGCCCATAGTGCTGCCAGTCAGTGCCCATCTTTGCCTGCCCATCTAGGCACTGATGGGCACTGACTGGAAGCACTATGAGCACTGATTGTGGGCACTGATGGTGCTGCCCATCAGTGTCCAGCAGTGCCGCCCATCAGTGCTTGTCAGTGCCACCCATCAGTGCCCATCAGTGCCACCTGTCAGTGTTCATCAGTGCCACCTGTCAGTGCCCATCAGTGCCGCCCGTCAGTGCCACCTTTCAGTGCCCTTCAGTGCCACCGCTCAGTGCCCATCAGTTCCGCCTATCAGTGCTCATCAGTCCCGCCTATCAGTGCTCATCAGTGCCGCCTATCAGTGCCCATCAGTGTGGCATATTAGTAACTCCTCATCAGTGCCACCTCATCAGTGCCCATAAGTGCCACCTCATCAGTGCCCATAAGTGTCACCTCATCAGTGCCCATCAGTGCAGCCTATCAGTGCCCATCAGTTCCGCCTCATCAGCGCACACCAGTGAAGGAGAAAATGTATTTATTTTCAAAAACTTTTTTTTCCAAAATTTTCTGTCTTTTTTCTTTTTTCACCCAGAGGTGATTAAATACCACCAAAAGAAAGCTCTATTTGTGTGAAAAAAATGATAAAAATTTCATATGGGTACAGTGTAGCATGACATCGCAATTGTCATAGTGTGACAGCGCTGAAAGCTGAAAATTGGCCTGGGCAGGAAGGGGGTGAAAGTGCACTGTAGGCAAGTCTTACACATAGACATAAAATTTTAACCCTGGTATTAGAGAATTCAAATACAATATGCATGAATAACATTTTTTTAAATAGGGTTGATAAATGAATATGGTAGGATTATATTTGGATTTTAATTATAGGTGTTTTTGTTGCAGTGTATCTTTTTTGAATGAAGAAGATCAATTACACCTGTTTAACCACCACTTTCTACATGCGTTCACCACTTTAGATGTTTGTTAATTGTTTTCTTTGCATGTGATTGACTGATTGATTCCAGGTGCTTATTTGATTATATATGCTATGCAATATTGGCTCATTGTTAGATGTGTTCTGTTTTTTCTATCTATATTAATAAAATGCAAGTGTCTCTGCGTCCAGATTCCCTGTGTCCCTGGGATTGTGCTACTGCGCATGTGCCCCATGGACAGCCGTTGGGACGCAGAGACTTCGCCCGCCCTACTTCAGTCTGTTAGGGCAGGACGTCCCAACCCGTGAGAAATGGCGGGAATATTGTCTGATAGAGAACACAAACACAGCTCTTATCGGGGCACATTAAAGGGGACCTCTGACCACACTATTAAAAGGGGACTCTGACCACACTATTAAAGGGGACTCTGACCACACTATTAAAGGGGACCTCTGACCACACTATTAAAAGGGGACTCTGACCACACTATTAAAGGGGACTCTGACCACACTATTAAAAGGGAACTCTGACCACACTATTAAAAGGGGACTCTGACCACACTATTAACCACTTGCTGACCGCCGCACGACTATCTACGTCAGCGGTCAGCCCCTCACAGGCAAACTAACGTAGGGCTACGTTGCTTGCTTGTGAGGGTCTAGGGAGCGAGCGCGCGCCCCCGGAGGCGCGCTCCCGCTCCCGCGTGTGTAAACAAGCTGCCTGTCATTCTCCTCGCTGTAAAGACACTGATCACATGGATCTACTATGTAGATCCGTTGATCAGTGTCCTTACAGCTCAAGCCACAGCCAATCACAGTAGAAAGCACGCCCCTAGGGACACACACAGCCCCTCCCTCCCAAATAAAGTTAACCCCTTCACTACCAGTGTATTTTTACAGTAACAGTGCATATATATAGCACTGATTACTGTAGAAATGTCACTGGTAACCCCAAAAGTGTCAAAAATGTCAGTCAAGGGTCCGATCTGTCCGCCGCAATGTCGCAGTACCGCAAAAAAAATCGCAGATCGCCGCCATTACGCGTTAAAAAAAAAACAACAAAAATGACAAAAATCTTTCCCTTTGTTAGTAAACGCGATTTTTTTTACCAAACATAGGTAGCATAAAACAAATTGGCCGAAAATGTTAAAAAATTTAGATTTTTACATTTTTTTGGGGGGGAATTTCATATAAAAAAATGTGAAAAATATTGCTATTTTTGCAAAATTGACGCGCTTTTTTTGTTTATAGCGCGTGATCAAAAAAATCGCACAGGTGATCAAATACCACCAAAAGAAAGCTCTGTTTGTGGGAAAAAAAGGACGCCAAATTCGTTTAGGTACAGCGTCGCACGACCGCGCAATTGTCCGTTAAAGTCACGCAGTGCCGAATCGCAAAATACCCCCTGGTCGGAATGGGGGTAAAATCTTCCGGGGCTTAAGTGGTTAAAAGGGGACTCTGACCACACTATTAAAGGGGACTCTGACCACCTATGTTCTAGCGCACGTTAACTTAACGGGCTTAATGTCTAGTTAATATATAAATATATATATTTTTCTTTAGGGGAGGAGAAACAGGAGCACACCAAGCTTCCAAGTGAATGGTTGTGGGAAGTGGGGCAGGTTCATTCATTTAATCCAGTTTAAAATAGAAATGAAAGGCAAAACATATTTGTATAGATATTAACAAAACAAAACAAAAAAAAAACACGATAAATACCTTTTTTTCCCTTTTTTTTGGAAGTGATCACATTCCCTCTGTTCTCAGCTGAGCTGCTTAAGAGCTGCGGGAGCAGCAGCACACTGAGCTTGCCAGTGAATGGCTGTGCAGCAGGGGGGGGGGGGGTGTCAGGACAAGTTTAATCATTGGAGGAGAGTACATTGAGTTCCCAGCACAGCTAGAGAACTGACCACGCTGTGCTCTCCTGTTTAAGGTGGTCCGTTTTTAATAGGAAAGCAAAGGGACTGGGAGGATCACCAAGGATTTCACACAAAGGAAGCAATACAAGGAGAACAGGATACTTTCTCATACAAGTATTGTACATGGTGCAGCAGCCACATATCAGGAAAAATACATTTTTGGTTTACATATTCTTTAAGGCAATATAGTTCTGTTGCCTTAGGCGTTTAGGCGTAATCTCCCTTACCGTGTTGTGAGGACGAGGAGTTATGTATAAATCTCCTATAATAATTGTAAATAGATGGATGTAAATATTTATTTTTCAAGATATTGAGTATTGATTTCAAATGGATAAGTATGTTTGAAATGCATGCCTGGGCTACCTAGGAGGGGTCTGCTATTTACACTGATAAACAAACGGTAGTACAGCCCAGTAATTATGTTCCTTTTCCCCAGACATTACGGGGCCAGAAAATAATTGATAATCTTCCATGACAGGTCATTCCTTTATCTAGCCCTCTACTTCAAAGACTGTCTCTTTAGATATGTAATGAAGTTGGTTGGCTGTCCAAGGATGGACAATTTGGCCCTGGAGACGACCTAGCATGATTAATCCCCACCCAGAGAGGAGGGCTATCGAGAGGCTGAGTTATGCTAAATATAGGGTACACCAATCAGAATGGTTCTGAGCAAGACGAGATGGGTCTATATTAATATAGCTGAGGAGAGAGATCACTCTCTGGCAAGCAGACTAGGATGAAGATACTGGGGATGGTAAATATAGACTATACCTCTCACACTTAGAATGTATACATGCTTTTTCTCTTTAGTGTTTGAATACACACTGCAGGCACCATGCCTGAAGTGAAAAGGTAACTTAACTCCATGCTCAATACGTACATGGTATTGTAAATAGGGCTATTGTGGGTAATTTGTAAATAACATTGAAAGCCAAGAGATCTGTACTAACAATGTGTTGTAAATACTGTTTAATGTGTAATTTGTATATATGTATATATCTATTATGTGACCCATTCAATAAATGTGTATTGCTGATTAAACTACCTCTTTTGTGTAAAGATCTCTCTGGATCTAGATGTGTATAGGTGCATGCTACTAAAATAATGGGGGTGTATGCACAGGTACACAGAACTAAAGGCAACAGTTCAAAATGAAGAACTTACATGCACAGTGTGCTCAAGGACTGCTCCTTTAAACAGGTCCCCTAAAATTTCAGTGATTCTCTTAGATAAAATACTGTGCTGGCACCCTAGGGTGTAAGCAGGGCTGCTGTTAGAAAACACTGGGCCCCATATAGCCTACCTGAAAGGGCCCCCCTCCCCCCAAAAAAATAAATAAATCTTAAAAAAAATATTTTCACCAAAAAATACCCTACTATTACACAAACTATTATTAGCGGACACAAACAACACATAATTTACAAATGTCCTGCTAAATCTGAAAGATAAAATTATTGAGTTAATAAAGTTCTGTGTGTAAATGAGGTCTTGGGGCTTATTCACATAGGTACCCTGGCCTGTACGGTGTAAATTGGCTTTTTTTTTTTTTTTTATGTGGTTATTGCTGTGTGCAGGCATCCTATGTTACACTATGGGAATGCAGCAGCTGTATGAGCACAACAACAGGTCGTAATTTGACAGTAGTGATGGGCAAAACACCCCCGGGTTCTGTTACACACCAAAACTACAGAACAGGAAAAAAGTTCTGACCAGAGCACTTTAAATGTCTATAGGACAAGAACTCAAAAAAAATCAAAATTTTTAAGGCTTATATGCAAGTTATTGGCCATACAAAGGCTATGGGGGCCTGGACACTACCCTGGGGGACATGTATCAATGCAAAACAAACTTTTACAAAATATCATTTTGAAATGAGCAGTGATAGTAATGATGCTTAAAGTGAAACAATAAAAATTAAAATTCCTTTAAATATAGTGCCTGGGGGGTCATCTTAATCTGCCTGTAAAATGGTGCATCTGTACCATGTATAGAACCTGCTGCAGCAAAACTGACATAGAAAAAGAAAATTACATTTAAAGTGATTTTCCCTGCAAGCTTTCTTTATTTTGTAAACAACAGCTTGGGCAGCCAGTCTCTATGATGAGGCCACGATTTAGTGCACTTGGAACAAGATTAGAGATTTTTTGGATAAATTCCGGTGTCTCTTTATGTGAAGAAGCCAAATTATAGTACACTCAGGCCCAAGTTCATGGGGGAACATGACTGCCAATGTGTTGTTTATCAGTGTTCTTCCCTCTCTGTAGGCTCATGTTACTCCCTTCCTCAACCTCAGAATCAACATCACAATCAAGTAATGGTTTTGCATCATCAAAGAGCAAGTGGCTGACGCTGTGTTCAAATAACTCAGCTGATTCCTCCATGCATGATGCAGGGGCTATGGCATGAGTAGCTGTAGACAAGGAGGCAGAATAGGGTGCTCTGGCAGCTGCAGTAGACTGCGAACTAGACATGTGCAGAACGAAAACATTTCTTTAGTTTAGTTTAGTTTCGGTTAGTTATTTGCATAAATTCATTTCATTAAATTTGTTTAATCTGTTTGATTCATTTTCAGAATTCGTTTTGTTAATTCGTATATGAACCAATTCGAATTTTCCCAATTTGAATTTGAAATAGTTTTCAAATGAATTTCGAATATGTTTCTAATTCAAAACATTTTCAAATTCGAATTTGAAAAGTTTTCAAATTGTTTTCCAATTTCCAAATGCAATAAAATAGATAAGAAGATAAAGGAATAAAATAGAAAAAATATAATAGACTAGAAAAGAATATAACAGAAAATAAATGCAGCCTGATCAGTGCCCATCAGTGCCCATCATCTCAGCCTTATTAGTGCCCACCAATGCAGCCTCACCAGTGCCCATCAATGCAGCTCCACCAGTGCTCTGATGTAAAAGGAAACTCTGATGTGAAAGGGGGTTCTGATATGATGGGGTACCATTGATGGGAAAGGGGGCATCTGACGTGAAGGGGTACACTTGTGTAAAAGGAGAAACTCTGACATGATGGGAGGACCCCTGATATGATTTCTGACGTGAAGGGGGACTTGATGTGAAGTTAATCTCATCAAGGTTGGGTTTCCCATTGACAAATAAAATTTACATTTTTTGCATTTTAGACTGTGGTGCCTTGAGATTGTGCATACTTTTAAAGGGTGCTGCAAATGAAAAAGATTTGAGAAAAGCTGATTTGGATGATGTGTGTGTGACATTTAAGTCATATTATAGTATTTTTGATATACTTTTCCAGAGTAATCTTTTGCTTTTATTCACTCTTTTATGTACAATATGCTTTCTGCTAATAATTACAAACACATACTTAGCCTTTAACAAACATTATACGTGGAAGAACTACAATATATTACTGTATATATATCCTTTCCATGCAGAAAAATGCTTTTCCAAAGTATGGGAATCATAAATTGGAGAAAAGCAAACTTTGAGGTCTTAATGATGGACATGTTTTTAAGATCTCTAGCAAATATTTTTAAGAACCAACATTTTGGTGAACATCTGCACTCTGTACCGTCTGGTAGACTCGCGCAATCAACATCCTATCGTAGGCTCTGTGCTTTGGGTAATCTAGAACAGAGTGTGCGGACTTGTATAACACATTGTTCACAGGCGGTTGAAAGGCTTAGTGCCGTGGTGCAGGAGGAAACTCTGTACTCAGACAGCGTTTCATGTAAATGAGAAACAGAGCGCTTTATCGGCATGTCTATAGAAATGCATTTGGAGGGTGTGTAAATATTTTTGGCATAAGACGTAAAAAGAGAATAGTTCAGACCACTATATTAAACATATATAATATGATAAACTTCACAGCACTTTTATAAAATAATAAACAATTCGACATAAAAGAGTACAAGTTAAAGGAAACCATATTAGAATCTCAAAAGTATGTTGATGAATACCAAATAGGGCTCAACATTATGTGATAGAATGCTAGAGATTGATCTTGAAAACTCATAAATGTAATTCAGAGAGTGAATATTGTTCCCAGATCCATTACAGGGCAAAGCACGTGGCCAGTAGAAAAGAGAAAACTGAGCAGTAGAAGTGTAACTCCAGTTTCGTTAAAAATGTATGTAATGTCTATAATTACCAATACAAGATGATTTAAAGCCCATTTCCATTTTTTTTTTTTATAATAAAAAATAAATTTCCCTGCAGATTTCACTGTAACGTTCACCTTCAATCTGCAGCTGTTCCCAATTAAATACCCACTTGTCTACTAGTTGTCACTCCTCTTTTGTTCTGAATGATGCTCACAAGACCCACAAGCGAATCTAGCATGAAGGTGTGTCAACGCACTCACCTGGGCTCACACTGGTTATACTGTGTTCACTCCTAATTATATTACAAAATCCAGTGGCATTTATGGTTTTTTTCTCTTTTTTAGCAGCAGATGCAAGAGTAAAAGATTAAAATCTCATCCAATGTCCATTTCATTTGTATCTCCTTCACTTTGTCAATGCTTTGTCAATCCTAAAACGAGCAGCAAACCCTTTGAGGTCTCTTTATAAAACATCTGCTGGACAAATGTCACAAGAATTTGTGCAGGTAGAACAAAAGAAAGAAAATATACCCAATGGGACATTATAGGCAGTAGATAAAGTAAAAATAGTCAATATATATATATAAAATCAATATATTTTATCCAAATGTGATACAAAAAAAGTGTAAATGTGATACAATACAAATTTAAGAACAATGAGAGAATGACCATACAGTTTTGTACACTGGTACAAAACTCAATCTGGGAACCCCGGGTGGGTCTCGAAGTGTAGATGCCCAACCAAACATAGGGTTCACACTGACATATCCAAGGTGTTTCGAAACTGAATAATTCCTTCAAGGGAATATGGGAGCAAGGTACTGAGGTCTATAAATATAATAACAAACATATGATTATATACAAATCTTCAAGTAACTAATTAGTATCATTACAGACAAATCCATACAATACTCATGGCACTACTGACACTATATGGTTTGATGAAAACATGAAATTAACCCAATAAGGCATGCCCCATTGCAACCATGCCTTGGTATACCACCCTGGAGTGAGGGACTGTGTATCCCAAGGTGGTGGATGGAGAGGAGGGGATGCTGATAAGTGGGTGCTGTGATGTTCCGCCGAGCTGGCACTCGCAAGGATCACAAAAATAGGAAACCAATCCTAATAAGGAAAAAAAAAATATTGACATCTAGGTATCCATATCCAAAAAAGAAGTAGGTAACACCCCATGCAAATATGAGATAGAACATCTGACCTAAAATGAGTGCATACCAGTGAATGCACCATCACATGGAAATTCAGGTTTCCCAAATTGAAAAATTGCCTGAGTAGGCATAATTACATTAGTAGATTATATGAGTGGTTCCAAGCGGTAACCAGGATGGGTGTACTTGTGCATCCAAAAGGATGAAAGGCCCTCCCGAATATATATATGTGCTGCTGGGAGAATGTTAAGGGCCAATTCACTGCCACACCCTATAAGCCCATTATGAAAAGTAGGTGGACTGATGGCAATAGAGAGCAAGTGCATACCCAGGGGGTCACGTGGACTAGCTCACAACCCCTGAGAATGGCATCCAAAGCGACCACCTGGCTCGGGGGCGTCCGGTGCTACCGCGCATGCGTGACGGCGTCCAACTTTACAGGACCACAGACACGTACATAGGGGCTGCTTCATTCACTGGTGGCAGAGGTCTCAGCGTGCGCATGCAGCCCGGCGCCATCTAGTGGAGTCAGCTTGCTATAGGTGCATTGCTGCCACATTAAAGGCCCCAAGGCAAAACGATAGGCCGTGAGGCCTGTGCGTGCCGGGGAGCGACAGCAAGGCGGTAGGTACACCCAACAAGAGAGAACATAATCCTGCACAAAGCGAAGAGGCACGTCCACAGGGCAGGGGTCTATGCAACAAGAAAATAACAAAAAACAAAGCAAATCAGATATGTTGCTAAAATTGCATAGCTCTGCCAAAAAGAAAAGAACAATATTATATAAATAAGTAATGTGGTTGATATTGTGACAATGAAACCAAAAATATATATATCTAGTGAACACACAATATGGAAAGGAGAAAAGAGAAGGGGAAAAGGGGCTGCATGAAATTTCACCATATTTTTTGCAATGGATTAATGCCCATGCTCATCAGCTCCATTTAGAGGCCAAAATGCAGTATATTTTCTTGTGCTATTTCAGAAAACTATCAGGTCACTAGATGAAGCTAAAAATACAGGAAAATACAGGAAAATACAGGAATAATTTGTCCTGCCTGCCCAAATGCTTATGACATTCATCCAACAAATGTTTTATAAATAGAACTCTTTATCCTTTAGATTTGTAATGAAAGTGAGTCATGCAGATACTTTTAAGAAAGTTCTCCTATGCTAGGCTAAAAGTTCAATCAAAAAGGTTATTTTATGGCAAATAGATTCAGTCTACAGGGTTCACTTGTGATCAGACAAAAAGAAAAGAACATAACTATAAGTTTTTATTATTATTATTATTATTATTTTATAAACTGCTACTATAATTGTATGTATTATCATACTATGTTGATACTACATTGTGGCGAAAATCTAACCAAAACCAATGTCAATTTCTTGCGTATCTCCTATGCTTTGTCAAGTGGTAATTGTGGTTATACTGGGGACACTGGTAATTATCTGTTTTCAATTTATAAAAATTGCAAGCAAAAAATGATTTAGCATTGCTTCCCCAACAATCCTAAAATAAGAAAATTCGCTCTTTAACTTTTAGATTTGTGATAAAAGTCAGATACTTTATGTTTTAAAAAAGTTCTGCTTTGCTAAGCTAAAGAGGAAATCTAAAAAATAAGTCTCCAGGGCAAAGGATGCAGTGTGCAAGATTTATTTGTTATCATGCAAAAAAAAGTCATGACTACTACTAGTTATTAGTATTAGTATAATAACAATAATACCAAAATCATAATTACTACTAGTTATTGGAATAATAATAATAATTTGTAGTACTAGTTATTATTCTTGTTGTTATTATTATTATTATTATTATTATTATTATTAATTTTATTATGCAATAATGTTTTATTTTATGTTTTATGATGCTATTGTTGTTGTTAACATATGATATTGTGTATTGTGTCTTAAAAAAGCTAAATAAATCATAACTTCTAACTAGTTCTTCATCTTCTTCTAATTATTTTCATGATGATGAATATTTAATAGGACGAATAATATTAATAAAAAAATGTAATATTATTATTATTATTATTATTATTATTATTATTATTATTAATAATAATAATAATAATAATATTAATAATATGCTGTAATATTTGATGTAATAAGATGCTATTTTGTATATGAAGTGGTGCATGTTATATAGATGAATGCTTAAAAAAGCAAAATAAATTATTCCAGATTGTCAGTTCCAATACAGGTGGCTCATTTATAATGCCATTTAATACACACAGACACACAGGTGTTACATACTTCCAAAGCTCTGCTAATCCCAGGTCCACAGAGGGATCAGCTCTGACTCTCCTGTGTAATAAAGTGTCACTAGGAACTGGGAACCAACTGCAAGTCCTTAAGTATACAGAGGCTGCACCTAAAATAATAGAGCCTTTCCCATGTGTCACTGTCCAGTCTCAGTATGGGCAGTGGATAAAAAGCCTACTGTTGATCTAGACTGAAATAGAATATCTATACGACAGCTAGAATACCAAAAGATTATCTTTTCATTTCCAATATGCTTCCTTGTGATGCCTGTAAATTGTGGCATCTGTTTAATGCTTAGAAAAATAACTGTTCAGTAAAGGGAAACTATAATGGTGTATATTTATTTTGTTTTTATATACAACTTTATAAACTGATGTCTTTGATGTATCTGATGTATCATTTTTTTTAATTCTTCCTAGAAACATCTTTATCCAAAAATGAACTGTTATTACAGTGTCCATCCATAATGTCACGAACCGGCAGGACTGGTAGTGGATCCTCTGGACCAGAGAGGCGATGGCGCAGGTTGTACTAGAGGACCGGTTCTAAGTAGTTACTGGTCTTCACCAGAGCCCGCCGCAAGGCGGGATGGATTTGCTGCGGCGGTAACTACCAGGTCGTGTCCCCTAGTAACAACTCAATCTCTCTGGCAGCTGATATGGCGTGGTACACAGGGAGTAGGCAAGAGCGTAGTCGGACGTAGCAGAGGTCAGGGCAGGCGGCAGAGGTTCAAAGGCGAGACGTCGGTAGCAACGGGTTCGGCAACAGGCAAAGCAAACAAACACAGAAGGGAACGCTTTCTCAGAGGCACAAGGCACAAAGATCCGGCAGGAAGCTGTGGAAGGAGAAGGTATTAATGGGCAGTGCACAGGTGAAGCCTAATTAAGTCAGCACTGCCTTTCACAAACCTTAACCCTTAGTAACCAGTTTGGACCAGGCACCAATCACCTGTGCACTGGTCCTTTAGATCTAAGAGTCCTGGTGCGTGCGCGTCCTAGAGAGCGGGGACGCACACGCCGAGACCCAGGAGCGCCGCCTGGGGACACACGCTGTGAGCACTCCGAGGCCAGCAGGGGGCCCAGAGCGCTGAGCGTAACACATAATTCCCAATTTGCAATAAGAAAGCCCAGCAGCACTGCCTTATATGCTTTATGAAATCCAGTGTGAGGTAAAGGATTGAAGTGAACC
This sequence comes from Pelophylax lessonae, assembly GCF_965119305.1. Lineage (NCBI taxonomy): Eukaryota > Metazoa > Chordata > Amphibia > Anura > Ranidae > Pelophylax > Pelophylax lessonae. The sequence continues at coordinate 629,585,157 of NC_138770.1, read as the reverse complement.
TTTCTAGAGTGAAATAGAGGGATATCCAATGGAAAATGCCAACAGGATGGCTATAGCTAGCAATAGTTAGGCAAACGTAACTTGGACTTTTTTTGCCAAGGCTTCGGGTTGTATGTAAATGGCCTACAAATATAGCAAGGGCATTATTCAACTTTGGTCAAAGCTGCACAGTTTGTTTTTATCTACAGGTGCCCCTTACATGGCATAGGCAAAGTTGAACTAACCCTATAACTCAACTTGTTCTGTAATGTTGGAAATGTTTTTCTACTTATCTAGGTCCTTGAACCTGGTTTTAGAGAAAGCTACTTGGATAAGTGGTAAAACGTCTTCAACATTACAGAATAAGGCCAGTTGGATGTAAGTTACCACTTCTAGCTATACCATGGACTGGATAGATGAAAACCTTCACAGACTGACTATTACCCTGACCACTGCTTTCACCATTAAATCCCACCAGCTGAAGGAACTGCAGCCTTCCTGTATGGGGGCCAAGCTTGGCACACTATGCTGGTGTGTCGTCCTTAGGACACATTTTTAACAGTCCACTAACACCTGAGTCAAATATTTGCTGAGGGCAGTGAATCATTTATTTTGCTGAATCTCTAAAACATTGAATTTTCCATTATTTGCTCATCTTTGTTTCTGAGTCACGGACTGAAAATAAAAAACTGAAAGGTCAGCGTAAAGTCAAAAGTCCTTCTTTGCATTCTAGTTGTGGGTCATTAACACAAAATACTTTTAAGAGGTGTATGGGTTTCTGTTTCTTTGTTGATTTATACTTACCTAGGTGGATACAGCATGGGTCCGATGCTGCATCTGCCCCCCGGTGCCTCTACACTGAGAACCAAGCGATTGAACACTGCCAATCGCTTGGTTCTCACAGCTCCTTGACCAGAGAGCTGGTGACTGTCAGTCAGCAGCTCTCTGCTCTGCCTCCTCCTCGCTCACTGTAGTGCTGGGCTGTGGAGGGGGCTGAGCGGCCGGCTCAGGCTCTCAGCGGGTCGCTGAGAGCCTGAGCTTTGTTGTCTGTCCAGGGATCTGGCGGATCCCAACTCCGTGGTCATGATGACGCAGTGCCTGGACCGACTTCTGTGACGTCAGCAGAGAGCAGACTTCAGCCCACTCTCTGCTGAACACAGGTCACAGGATTGCAAAACAAACTGCACTATTGTGATCCATAGGAGGTTTACAGCCAATCAAGCTTTGGCTGTACTTCTCCTTTAAGGCGTTTGTTACCCTAACGTTTCATATTCCTGATATGCGGCTGTTGTACCATGTACATGTAAGAGAAAGTATCCTGTTCTCTTTGTATTGCTTCCTTTATGTTAAATCCCTGGTGTTCCTGCCAGTCCCTCTGCTTTTCTGATTAAAAACAAAAACTTACACACTAAGCAGGAGAGCACACAGTGGTCATTTCTCTAGCTGTGCTGGAAACCTACCCTGCTCTTCTCCAATAATCAGACTTGTCATGAAACACCATCCTGCACTGCCTGTCACTGGGAAGCTTAGTGTGCTGCTGTTTTACCTCTTCCCAGCTCTTATGCAGCTGAGAACAGAGGGAATGTAATCGCTTATAAAAAAAAAGGGTAAAAAGGTATTTTTTATGTTTTTTTTATATCTATACAAAAATGTTTTGTCTTTCATTTCTATTTTAAACTAAATGGGTTGTTTTACCAGGTGTTCTTTTACAATCACTTTAAGTCAGAACATTAGGATTTCAGTCATGTCTCTAGCACTTAAAGAGAGAGAAGTTAGCAATGGAAACCTGAAAGTGTTACTCAAGAAAGGCTTCTTTTAAGTCCCTCCTCTGATTTATTAAGCTGTCTATACTTAACATAGATCAAAGGAAGAAAGAGCGCACAAACTCCTGGTCCAGTATCCTTTTAAAATGTAATTATAAACAAAGGTAATCACACTCACAATTTGAAGCATGTTAAAGGCATTGAACCCCAACTGTCATGGTCCTGCCGATGGTACATTTTCTGACGTTGAATCGCAGCACAAAGGGTGTTCCCCGGCAGCTCCCGCTGCACTGTATCACACACTCCCCAGCTGACAAGCCGCACCATGAGGCTTGTGCACACTCCCAGTCACCCTGCAGGCTGACTCCATGCATGGCACTGCTTGAGAGAAGATAGGCAGCTGATGCGAAGGGTAAAGTGATTGCTATAACAATGCGTTTCAGAGCGGCAGAGCCTCCTTTTTCAAGTCCATGAGGCAACATTGACCCTCTCCCTTATATACCCTATGGATGCCGACAATATTAACTCATTTGTTACCCACAACCGGGGGAGGTTGTTGCCACATGTCACATAAATTCCAATGAACTACTCTCACTACTACAATAAATACAGTTAAAATATTAATATTTCAAATTACTATTGTTAAAAAGTATTTTTACGATTTCTTCGTCAATATTAATGATGGATTCGTCTATAAAAAAAAGGGAAGAGAGGCTAGATAAAAGTGCTGACCTCCAGCTCCTCGTTTACTCCTCCTGGGGCCATAGAATCAAGCATATAAATCCAAAAGGTTTCCCTCTGGCAGAGTTTGGAAAACTTTTTTGCCTTTTGGTATTTGTATTGAAATTGCTTCTATACAAAAAAGATCTCATCCCTTCGGATACTCGTTATGATGAACACTGGGATGTCACTATGTTTGGTGCATCCTTCTTCAATGACGCTCATTAAATCAGGTCAGCATGGTGCTGATTATGCGCCCCACATAATATAGCCCGCAAGGACACCATAAGCAATAAACAGCAAATTGTGTACTGCATGTTATAAATTGCTTAATGAGATATGTTTTACCCTTTTTGTCTGTAAACTCTTTGTGCCAATGTCTAACAAAAGCACATGCTTTGTATTTAGGCATCATACACTTAGCAGGAATATTACTAAGGTTTAATTTCTGGTTCCTGACTTTACTAGATGCAATCCGATTTTTAATATTAGTTGGTCTTCTAAAAACAATATTTGGCCTCTGGGTGGGAGAGTATTTTTCCCAGAGCAGGATCCTGCTTCAAAATCGGCCAATTCTTTCTCAAAATGCCTTTAATTGCCCATTGATGATCATTGTACCCAGTTATAAATTGAATTGAATAATCTCTGGGGGGGTTTGTTGCCTTAGGTGCCCTATCTGTGTTCTCATATTTAAGAAATGCTTCCTATATACAGTGGGTACGGAAAGTATTCAGACCCCCTTAAATTTTTCACTCTTTGTTATATTGCAGCCATTTGCTAAAATCATTTAAGTTCATTCTTCTTCCTCATGAATGTACACATAGCACCCCATACTGACAGAAAAACACAGAATTGTTGACATTGTTGCAGATTTATTAAAAAAGAAAAACTGAAATATCACATGGTCCTAAGTATTCAGACCCTTTGCTCAGTATTTAGTAGAAGCCCCCTTTTGATCTAATACAGCCAGGAGTCTTTTTGGGAAAGATGCAACAAGTCTTTCACACCTGGATTTGGGGATCCTCTGCCATTCCTCCTTGCAGATCCTCTCCAGTTCTGTCAGGTTGGATGGTAAACGTTGGTGGACAGCCATTTTTAGGTCTCTCCAGAGATGCTCAATTGGGTTTAAGTCAGGGCTCTGGCTGGGCCATTCAAGAACAGTCACGGAGTTAAATTTTTTCTAAGTCTGTTCAATTGACTAAACTGTATATTATGCTTCCAACTAGCCAAATGGCAACTATTTTTATGCCAATTCAAGCTACCAGTGGTCTCCATGAAATGAGTCTTCAATACAATGTTGCCATCCTCGTCCCATGATAGTACTAGGTCTAGGAACACCAAACTTTTTGGGTTTGTAACATGGGTAAATTTCAAGCTATAGGGATTTTTATTGCAAAATATATATAAAATTGCTGAAACAGAATCTGGAGTGCCCTCCTGGATGACAATGACGTCGTCAATGTATCTTTCATAATAGATGAGATGTTTACTAAAGGGGTTGGCTCTCCAGATAAACTATTCCCGTTAACAAATTTGTGTAACATGGCCCAAAATGTACGCCCATGGCTGTACCTGTCTTCTGTAACTGTTAAGTATCTAAAAATTGGAAATAACTGTGCTCTAGCACACATTTTGTACAGTCACTAATAAACATGGCCTGGTGGGGATGTAGCTGATCAGATGCAAACAAAAAATGGTTTAGAGCTTTTTGTTTGCATGACCAGGCCATGTTTATTAGTGACTGTACAAAATTTGCGCTAGAGCACAGTTATTTTCAATTTTTAGATACTTAATATTTACAGAAGTCAGGTAGCATAACTTGTTACAAAACTATTTTTAAAATCTGCTGCTTAGCTTTTTACATGCTTTGACATTTTACTCTGAAAATTATTTTTCCTGTGCAATGCAATGGGCTTGGGGAGTTAAAGCTGAAGTATAGCTTTAATGAGCTACCTTACCTGTAATGAAGTATGTCCCATGTCATGCAGGCAGCTGGATCTTGTAGCAATATTTACTGCAGGAATGCCCTGTCCTCTTCCTATCTCTGAACTTCCAGCACTGCAGGGGTTAATAGGTTCAGGTCTTCTCTGATGCTGCTTTAAAAAAGTTCCAAACAAGGACCCGCCCCTTTTTCTCTTCTCTTTTATTGAGAAACTTTCACTTTCTGTAACATGATCTTTGAATGGGTAAAGAGTATGATAAGTGACAAGACCTCCTCAATCACCAACCATATTACAGGCTGTGTGGTCAATGAAAGGTCATTTCTCAATGAGGAGGAAGGAGGGGGCAGGTCCTCTTCGGGAAATTTGTCACATCAATTTCACAGACAACCCAATGCTGTTAACTCCAGCAGCACCAGAATCTCAGCTACAGGAAGAGGACGGGACATCTGTACAGTGAAGATGTCCATGTTATCCAGCTGCCCGCAGGTAGTGGGACATCCTTTATTACAGACAAGTTAGCTCACTAAAGCTATAGAAAATGTTTTATAGCTAAACTTCAGCTTTAATATTTACCATAATGTAACCTGCCTGTACTGTGCTAGCAGATCTCATTATCAGTTGCAAACTAGATTTGAACACTGTCTTTCCTAACAAAGGGTTAAAGATCTAGAGGCTGGAATCTTGTTTTGTTAATAAGGGAAAAGCTCTTTGCTTCCCCAGTCTGTGCAGCGATGGAGACAATAGGGGGAGAGAGCAAAATCTGGTGCAGCTCTGCAAAAAAACCAATCAGCTTCCAGGTTTTAATGTCAAAGCCTAATTGAACAAGTTGAGGTCAGAAGCTGATTGGCTACCATGCCCAGCTCCACCTGATTCTCAGTGCTGCAGTATTAGTAAAATTTCACCCCACTGTAAAATAATTCAGAAATATTTACACTCTGCCATGAGGCTTTTTTAAAATGTGACTAAAAAAGTTATAACTACACTTTAAAAGTGAACTCTAGCCAGATATAGAAGGCACAAATACAGCAAAGCTTAAACTGGGAGAGGGAGAAGAAGCACAAGTAGCCAATCATTGTGCTGCAGTGCTCATGTTCTAACAAAGGACAGGATGATAGGTGAGAGCAAAGCGTAGAAGATCTTATCAGTCTGCTGCTTCTTGTTTATTGTCCAATCACAGGCTGTAGGAGGGATAAGACCTGTAAATGTTACATAACTGCAGCAGAACAAAAACATCTCTCCTGCCCTGCCAGACAGGGCAGTGCTGTGTGGCAGATATGTGCAAATCTTAGGGCTGGGACAGAAAAACAAATCATTTGGCAGATAATAAAGCTCCCAAGTATGAATTGTATCTGTTTGCCTGAAGTTCAGCTGTAAAGGATAAGTTCACCTTTAGTAACATGTTACACCCATATTTAGGGTGTAACATGTAACATGTTACTAAATCACCTGCCGCCACCCTGACCCGATCCCCCAATGTGACAGCGGGCATGGGATCCTCTACCTGCTGTCAAAATTCAAAAACAGGGAGGCAATACGGGGCTTTGTCCACATGGCCGTGTCATTGATTCACAGACTTCTGTGAATGAATGAATGAACTACAACTACCATCAGTCATTGTGGCTGGCAGCTTGTTGTACTGCAAGGTCACTGGTGAGAGCTCACATAGTTCATTGATCCCAGTAACTGCTTGCCTGTATCGGAGGTATGGGCACACAGCTCTACTTACAGCCTGGCATTGCACCCACAATCTGCTGATCGTGGGTGCAATGCTTTATAGGCTTCTAAGGCTCCATTCACACCTAAGCATATTGCAGTGATGCTTGCTGCACATCGTGTTTTATTTTCAGCTTTTTTGTGGCTTGTTTTTGAAATGGAATCATTCATTTAAATGGGCCCACCTCCTCTCCAGGCGCGATTTGCGTTGCCATTTTTGCTGCGATTTTAGCATGTTTTGTCTTTAGACACTCGCTCTAAAATTGCACCGTGTTTGGGGTGCCGTTAAGAAATAATAGCCGCGAATCGTGTGTTTCTTGGATCGCGGTCAGAATCGCACGATTCCAGTATGCTCAAGTGTGAATGGAGCCTGAGAAAAAAAATAATAAATACATATACTGTATTTTTACCTGCAAATTACTATTCTTTTTTTTTTCTTTTAAAGGTCAACTTAGGCTTTAACCACCTATAAAAATGATAGGCTCTGTAGAAGAATGCAACCAGTCTGAAAATCTGAACCCCCATCATGTATGTTTGTTGTCTAAAATAAAAAAAATTAAAAAACCTTTGTAAACTTTTAAGGTTTTTGTTACTTTTTGGTGGTAGAATATAAGTCCCTATGCTATGTGTCTTACTAGATAGTATAGACTTTGCCATATTAGGATGTCAGGCCATAGACCTTCTCAGCAACATTCCATAGCGCACCCATAACATTCCATCAGAGTTTTCCTGGGAAGATAAATACATAGATGGGAATAAAATATATTTCATGTGAAGCTGTACAGTAGGAATGTATGTGTGATCCCTATCTGCAACAGGGAACAGCATGCTGTGAACAAAATACGCTCTCTAATAACATTAATACTCAGATGGTAGAAAATGCAGAGCTCTACATACCAAGCCGCCTTGTATATTTTTCTAAGTGATATTATAATGAAGTCAGTATGTTTGAAGAGGTGTTAAAAATTGGCTTGGAGATTGAATTTGCCGTTACCAACGCAAGGCTCCATAACTGCTGAAAATATGTCTGTGTCTATGATTAAAACTTAATCTAATTTTTATTTTGCTGTCTGCACAGGAGGTGAACCTATAATATTTAATGTGCCGTATTAAATGGACAAGTGTACTACTGAATTCAGAATAAGCCGCCTTACAGGTATTGGAAAAACCTCTATGGCATGTGTAAAAACTCAGATTTTATGTTTAAGACATTTCTGCAAAAAGGGTTTTTTTTATAGAAAAGTACAAGTTACCTCCTGTATGCAAAAGTTCTCCCAATATTATTTATCTAAACTGAACTCCAGGCAAACAGTTACTGTAAATACACAGATGAAATTCATACTGCAAACATTAAAGCTTTTTGCCTGTCTAAGGGATTGTATTTTATCCATCTAGTCCTAGGATATACACAGCTCTGCTACACAGAGCAGCCCTGTCTGGCAGGCTAGGAGGACTGATTTTTTTGCTTCTGCAGTCAAGTGACACTTGCAGGTCTTGTCCCTCCCCCAGCCTGTGATTGGACAGTAAAAGGAACAGCAACAGACTAAAGAGCTCCTCCTTCTGTCACTCGGATCTCTCTGCCTATCAGCAAGCTCAGTGTTCTCCTTCTCACAGTTTTAGCTTTGCTCTGCTCTGCAGGGGAATGCAAGAGGTTGATAGCAGGTCAAATTCAAGTTCTTACACTGCTACTATTTAAATAAATCAATTTGATAATATATTAAGGATTACAGAGCTGCAAAGGTGTTCCTTTTATATCTGCCTAGAATTCAACTTTAACCATTTGATGACCGCATCACAAAGGTGTACAGGAGCAAAGTGGCTCTCCTGTGTTGGATCACTTACCTAGTGGGTGATCCAGCACTTCTGGGTAGGGGGCGGCAGCACGCCACTTCTGCTGTGATTTGTCACAGCAGAAGCCCATCAGCAGGTGCCTGCGAATGGATGTCCGCCGGCACCCGCCAACCATCGGGAAAATACACAGAACGGAGCTCTGCCTGTGTAAATAAGGCAGAGCTTTGTTCTGACAAGGGGGAAGGGACGGATTTTCTTTCCCTGAAAAGCACCTCACACAGTACATAAAAACACTGGCTAGGCACACATTTAACCTTTTGATTGCCCTAGATGTATAGCCCCTTCCCAACCCATTGTCATTAGTACAGTGACAGTGCATATTTTTAGCACTGATCACTGTATTTGTGTCACTGGTTCCCACAAAGTTCCCACAAAGTGTCAAAAGTCTCAGTTTATGTCCAAATGACCGCCGCAATATCACAGTCCTGCTATAAGTCGCTGATCTCTGCCATTTCTAGTAAAAAAATTTAAAAAATAAACACAAGTTCCAGTATATAAACCTTATTTGTAGGCGCTATAACTTTTGTGAAAAACCAATATACACTTATTGGGATTTTATCTTACCAGAAATATGGTCTAAATATTAGGCCATATTGGCCTAAATGTATAAAGAAATTGAATTTAACTTTTTTTTTTTGTTAGATTTGTTTTATAGCAGAAAGTAATAAATATTGTGATCAAAAAAATAAATAAATAAATAATATTATGATCAAATACCCCCCAAATTAAATAAATTGTGGTTTAAAAAAATGACATAAATTTTATTTGTATACAGCATTGCATGACCGTGCACTTGTAAGTTAAAGTAACGCAGTGTTGCATCGCAAAAAATGGCCTGGTTATAAAGCGGGGTAAATCTTCCAGAGGGTCAAGTGGTTAAACCAGAAATATATATTAGTGAATAATTATTGGAAAAACATGATTCAAAATAATGCATTTTATAATGTATAAATCAATACAGGGTTGCATTCATGTGTGGGTTTTTATATCTGCCAGGAGTTCCACGTTACAATAGATGGTCATTTTCTATTTTGTCCTGCTGAACCTACCATGACAGTTCTTGTGCAGGCACTTTCTGTTATAGCGTGACAATACTCTGACTCCGTCTCCCAAACCTGTGTTGTCACTCTGTCATAATATGGGCTCTTTCAGATGGGCGGGTTTACCTCCGGCTGCAGAGTTTGACAGGTGGCATGGCCTGTCAAACTCACCCATTGAGTTCAATGGGAGCACACCGTAACCGTGAGCCAAACGTGGTGGTTGAAGTACATTTTTTACTACAAAATCCCCATTGGAATATGAAAAAAAAAAAAAAAAACAGATATTCGGGAGGCGGCAGGATTGCCTCCTGAACTCCTGCCACCAACTGCTGCCACACTGGCAGTGGGGAACGTTTTTCAGAAATCAGTAAGCTCTGCCGTGGGTCTGAAAAAAGCCTTATAGAGTATCCACAGAAAGGGAAATATGGAATAAATTACACATTAAATATATTTCTCTCTGACCTTAAAGTGCTGCCAGGAATCCACTAAAAAATATAGCATGGGGCTGAAAATTTCTTTAAATAGTTAAAGAAAAATAAGCTATTGTTAGAATAGTTGTAGTAGCCAAAATAAATAAATCTAAATATCCAAATTCCGTTGGGAAGCTGGAATGCTAATAATTAAAAAAAAACAGCAGACATGTGTAATGTTTTAAATTTGCTACTTTCAAAAAAGACATGTCATTTTCATCAAAATTCTAGATTTTTCTGAATCAGTTAGTCAAAGCATTGCAGGATTGGAACTGGGATTGGGAATAGGCAATGGCCTGGCATTAAAATACAAAGAATCCAAAAACCAACCACATTTCAGAACCTGAAAACTTACCTATGCCTTTAGTACAGCCTGGCGCCTTTACAGCTGGGGACTGGGAATATTTATCCTGAAGGTCAAGCACAACCAGTTGACTCTTTCATGAAAGGGACATTTTTCGGAGGGCTGTAGTGCACCTTGGAAAGTGGGCCGTGGTACATCTGCAAAGCTTGAAAGATCTGATCAAGGTCTGAGACATCTCTACTTTAGGCAGTCAATATACAGATAATATAATAAAACTCACACTCAGTAAATAATGGCAGGTGCAGCACCTTATCAGGTCTGAATACAGGACCTAAAGTTGAATTATACAATGTGACTTCATTACGCACTCCGGCGGGTCCTGCAGCGGTGCTGGGAATCTTTTTGTGCCGCTTGTTTTACTTTTTCTATTTATTTTTTTATTTTTAATTACTACACAATGAGGTTTTTCCTGCTCTTTTTATTTTAGCCACTTCAGCCCTGGAAGGATTTACCCCCTAAATGACCAGGCTGTTTTTTGCGATTAGGCACTGCATTATTTTAACGGACAATTGCGCGGTCATGCGATGATGTACCCCAACAAAAATGTATGTTCTTTTTTTCCCACAAATAGAGCTTTCTTTTGGTGGTATTTGATCACCTGTGTGATTTTTATTTATTGCACTATAAACAAAAAAAGAGCAACAATTGAGAAAAAAAAAACAATATTTTTCACTTTCTGCTATATGACATTTCCAAAAAAAAAAAAATGTAAAATTCTATTTTTTTTATCCTTTTAGGCCAACTAGTATTCTGCTACATATTTTTGGTAAAAAAAAATTCCAATGAGCGTATTTTGATTGGTTTGCACAAATGATATTGTGTCTGGAAACTGGGGAAATGATTTATGTAATTTTTTATTTTATTTTTACTAGTAATGGCGGTGATCTGCGATTTTTAGCGGGACTGCGACATTGCGGCAGACAGATCGGACACCTAACTGACATTTATGACACTTTGGGGGGGACCAGTGACATTACTACAGTAATCAGTGCTAAAAATATGCACTGTTACTGTAATAATGACACTGGCCGGGAAGGGGTTAACCCAGGGGCGATCAAAGGGTTAAGTGTGAGCCTAGGGGAGTGTTTTCTAACTGTATGGGGGAGGGACTTGTGGAATCAACACAGAGACCTGTGATCCTAAATAGGAGGATCACAGGCTCTCTGTGTCCATTCCAGAGAGAATAATCGTCTGCTGTGTTTGCAACAGCAGACCCTCATTCTCTCTCAACGGGGAGCTCTGGTAGTGTGCCCACGCCCCCAGGAGCGCTCCCACGAACCACTGTACAGGTACGGCAGTTTGTGCAGCCGAGCCAGTATATCTGCGGCGGGCAGTTGACAAGTAGGTAATGTGTTCATCCTACTGGGAATCAGCCATCCATGTATCTTATTGTTACCAGCCCAGAAGGCAAATACCCCTCTGTCCCCTGAGGCAGTCTTCCTCTGGGCTTGTGACAGTTGTAAATTGTTGTACAGAGGTGTGCAACTTTATGGTCAAATTATAAGGGCAACTGCCAGGCTAAAAACCAGTGACATTTTCAGGGTAGAAATCCACAATAGCTGAGACAGCCCTGGACATCAATGACAGCTGGAAAGAACTAACTTTTCTAGAGAACGCTGGCATTACCCACCTTGTCAAATTTTTACTTTAAAGTCTCCATCAGGGCAACATTTAACAAAAAACAATCTGGAATACATGCTCATTTCTTCATGTTTTATCCTTTTAAATACCTTGAGGATACAGAAAAATACCTGTTGATGTGCCAGAAATGCACAGCTTCTTATGGGCTGAAAACATACAGCATTTTGTGGAAAGAGTGCTATCAGTCCTGTCCATTTTTTCATCTGATAAATTACCTAAACCCTCCCCCTATCCTATTCTGCACAACATAGACACTCATTTTTATTAAAAACTAGAAGGGTTAAATAGAATCTAGGACAGGGTTTCTCAACAAGAGTTACATGGAGCCCTAGCGTTTCTCCAGAGGTTTCTAGGGGGTTCCTTGAGAAATTAGCACTTTCTGACGCTCAGATAGATTCCTGCTGACACCAATGATCTGTTTAGCTATCTGTAAAGGTCATGACTAAGCTGTAGGGGCGGGGCAAAATGTTCTGGGGGCGTGGCCTGGCTGGAGCCTGGGCTGAGGCTGTCATATACATACACATAGGGTCTTGTAGTGATATGCGGCTCATGGGACTTTCTTTTTCCCAATTTTTCAATGTTTGAACTGGGAAGAGTTCCATCCTTGCCTGCACTCCTTGTGGCTTCTTATAGGAGAGAGACATGTTCTGAAGAAGCGTGCGTGGGCACGCGAAACTAGTCAACTGGTCGACGCCAGCACCTGATAGGCACAGTAGGAAGCTTACCTACCTTCCAGAGGACCAGCACGGCCAGCACGGCACAACCACGTGGGACGCCAGAGCAAGCAGCGCCGCAGGAGCAGCGGCATCTCACAGTTTGAGACAGAGCATCGCAGTGAGAGAGCTTTCCGGCTGCACCTCCGGAGGTCTGAGCACCGGCCAGGGTGAGCATCCCACTGCAAAGGACAAGAGGAGACACACCATCCACTGTGAGTAGATGACTGATCAGAGGTACTGGACTCCTTCATCCCACATCAGAGAGGTAAGGCGAGCGACACGATCCCCACACACAGACACAGTATGTAACATATCCTTGATGGATTGACCCAGGATTCTGGATGGATCACCGCTACTAAGCCCTTTTTCCTCTGACTAGGTGGGCCCCATCCCTGATCAGTATCACTACACACATTATAGGACAGGTATATCCTGGATCCCTCTTTGGCTGTGGTAATACCTCCCCAGTTCTGGACAGGCCTGCTCCCTCCGTGCACCACAGGCTGAGACTGAAGTCCAATCAAATACTTCATTGTCCCCGCCAACTATGGATCCAGTAAGATCCTATCCGTGTCCCATACCTACCGGGTGATACATACACCACCCCCATCATATGATTGGACTCTCTGTCCCTATGTTTATGGAAGTGCCGAACAGTCCATGAGATCTCCACAGGGAATCAGCAACTGTTTACATGTCGGGTGGCCACCCCTTCTAATGTGTATATTTAGATTTGTGATATACCATATTTTTCCTCAAATCTTTGATTGGTTGTAATCATGTGCATTTAATATCACCCGAACATAGACAGTTCTTGCTTACCTTAAGCATGTCCTTCTGCCCTCTGCCGGTCATTACTATACTCACTATTGAGCATTACCTAGGTACACACCACTTTTACATAAACTGAACACAGAGCAGAAGACACCTCCACACACAGGGTTTAGTGAAGTTGTGACCCAAATGAATTTTATCATATGTCACCCGCTCCCCACAGTAAGCTCCTAAAACAGAACCCCAGTAGGTGCCACAGATGCTAGGCAAGGTTGGTGCATTTGCATTTCATGCACAACCGACACCGACCCGAGGGGTCGGCAATCAGCTACCGAGTTTCAATTTGTAACTAGGTAGTTTTTTATCTTTGTATCTTTATCGATTAATATTTTTTGTATGTACTGCACCCAAATTTAATAAAGTTTATATTTTGTTTTTGCACAAACCAATCCCTGTGAGCTCTTCTTTAGCAACCTTCCAGAGAGGGTACCTTCCCTCTCTCCATTTCTATGTTTTTTCTTATAGGAGAGGACCTGGTGGAGTCTTGAGTGGCAGAGGCGGCTCTTTAATTAGGTAAATTAGGCGGTCGCCTAAGGCCTCGCGCTCACAGGGGCCTAGTTTGCCTAGTTAAAAAGCCGCCTCTGAGACTGGCAGCAGGGATCTCTCTGCCATCAGCACAGTCCTGGCCGGTCTGTAAGTGGTACAATCTGCTACGATTCGGGCTGTGATCAGGAGCAGCTCACGGGGGATAGGAGCTCACTAGCACCTCTGGATCACAGCGCTGTGCTGACAGTTCCCCCTCCCCCACAGACCACAGACTGGGAAGGAGAGAGAGAGCTGCTTCTGCTCCTCCTCCTCCCGCCCTCTCCTCCTGTGCTTGCCCCACCCACACTACCCAGCAGTTTTCTTCTCAGAGAAGATGATGTGTGGGCAGGAAGATTGAACACCAGCAACAACCAGAAGAGAAAAGATGGCGCCTGATCCCTCCATCCTATCCATCCACTCCCTCCCTTCTCTCTTCTGCTTCCAAGTGAATATTCTGAGGTAAGAGGCACTCTTCCTTCCTCCATCTCTCTCTATTCCTTTCTTCCTCCATCTCTCTCCTTTCTTTCTTTCTTTCTTTCTTTCTTTCTTTCTTTCTTTCTTTCTTTCTTTCTTTCTTTCTTTCTTTCTTTCTTTCTTTCTTTCATTCTTTCTTTCTTTCATTCTTTCTTTCTTTCTCCCTTCTTTCATTCTTTTTTTCTCCCTCCTTTCTTTCTTTCTCTCTCCTTTCTTTCTCCCTCCTTTCTTTCTTTCTTTCTCCCTTCTTTCTTTCTTTTTTTCTCCCTCCCCTCTTTCTTTCTTTCTTTCTTTCTTTCTTTTCCCCTCCCTTCTTTCTCCTTCCCTCCTTTCTTTCTTTCTCCCTCCTTTCTTTCTTTTTTTCTCCCTCCCCTCTTTCCTTCTTTCTTTCCTTCTCACTCCCTTCTTTTTTTATCCCTCCCTCACTTCTTTCCTTTTTTTTTTCTCTCTCCCTTCTTTTTCTTTCTTTCTTTCTTTCTTTCTTTCTTTCTTTCTTTCTTTCTTTCTTTCTTTCTTTCTTTCTTTCTTTCTTTCTTTCTTTCTTTCTTTCTTTCTTTCTTTCTTTCTTTCTTTCTTTCTCTTTCTCCCTTCTTTCATTCTTTTTTTTTCTCCCTCCTTTCTTTTTTTCTCCCTCCTTTTTTTCTTTCTCCCTCCTTTTTTCTTTCTCCCTCCTTTCTTTTTTTTTTCTCCCTCCCATCTTTCTTTCTTTCTTTCTTTCTTTCTTTTTCCCTCCCTTCTTTCTCCTTCCCTCCTTTCTTTCTTTCTCCCTCCTCTCTTTCCTTCTTTCTTTCTTTCTTTCTTTCTCACTCCCTTCTTTTTTTATCCCTCCCTCACTTCTTTCCTTCTTTTTTTTTCTCCCTCCCTCCCATCTTTCTTTCTTTCTTCCTTTCTTTTTCCCTCCCTTCTTTCTCCTTCCCTCCTTTCTTTCTTTCTCCCTCCTCTCTTTCTTTCTTTCTTTCTTTCTTTCTTTCTTTCTTTCTTTCTTTCTTTCTTTCTTTCTTTCTTTCTTTCTTTCTCTCTCTCTCTCTCACTTTCGCTGTCCATTCCTTTCTCTCTTCATCCCTTCTCCTTTTTTTATTGACAGTTTCACTTCAGTTCTCCTCTACCCATACCTCATCATCTACCCACTCCCCCCGTTTTACCCCCTCCTCCTTCTCCCCTACCCCATGGTTCCCAGTCCCATCCCTCTCCTATTCATCCCATGTGATTGCCACAGTACACATCCCACCCACACAAACAGCAACAGTATGTTCAGCCTTGGGGTTCTTCCTTAACCCCTTGCAAAGGGGGTGAGTGGGGCCTCGTGTCTAAATTTTGCCTAAGGCCTCACAAAGCCTAGAGCTGCCTCTGTTAAGTGGCAGCTATTATTCGGTTTTGGATGATTAATATACCTGATACTTCGCAGGTTATTGCATCCACACTTATTTCAGTGGGGTTTCCCCTTCCCTGGGCTCATTCCTTTGGCGGTTTGAGATGTTGGTTGCCAATCGGGTTGCCATTTAAAAGCCAGCAGAATGCTTGGATGTATAGGGAGAGGTATAAGCAGTAGAAAGAGAGAAGTGCTTATGCCGCTGTACAGAACACTGGTGAGACCTCACTTGGAGTATTGTGCGCAGTACTGGAGGCCATATCTCCAGAAGGATATAGATACTCTAGAGAGAGTTCAGAGAAGAGCTACTAAGCTAGTACATGGATTACAGGAAAAAACTTACCAGCAAAGGTTAAAGGACCTTAACATGTATAGCTTGGAAGAAAGAAGAGACAGAGGGGATATGATAGAAACCTTTAAATACATAAAGGGAATCAACTCGGTAAAGGAGGAGAGCATATTTAAAAGAAGAAATACTACCACAAGAGGACACCGTTTTAAACTACAGGGGCAAAGGTTTAAAAGTAATATGAGGAAGTATTACTTTACTGAGAGAGTAGTGGATGCATGGAATAACCTTCCTGCAGAAGTGGTAGCTGCAAATACAGTGAAGGAGTTTAAGCATGCATGGGATAGGCATAAGGCTATCCTTCATATAAGATAGGGCCAAGGACTATTCATAGGATTCAGATATATTGGGCAGACTAGATGGGCCAAATGGTTCTTATCTGCCGACACATTCTATGTTTCTATGTTTCTATGTTTCTATGTTTTTTAAAAGCAGTGTAAATCTATTATTGCTGGTCAAAATAAGTTGAATGAGTATGTAATTTATGAAGATATACAAAAGGATTATGAAATATAACAGAACTTTTTTTTACCAAATTATGATTTAAATTATGGATATCTCCTCTTTGTCTCGAATGAAGAAGAGTGCCTGGAAAAGGAGTAGAGAAGGTCCTCCAATATAATAAGAATTGAGAGAGAATAAAGTAGCGATGGCGAACCTTGGCACCCCAGATGCTCTGGAACTATGTTTCCCATGATGCTCAACTACACTGCAGAGTGCATGAGCATCATGGGAAATGTAGTTCCAAAACATCTGGAGGCGCAAAGGTTTGCCATCACTAGGTATAGTGTGATGTGCCACTCATATGTGGATAAGGCAATGGTCAGAAAATATACACTGGAGGTCATATGTTATTTACATTTAAAGTGATTGTAGACCCTTACATACACCCCAGTTATCCTCAGATGATACTCTACACAGAGATTAAAAAAATCGTTCTGCATATGTTTGTACCTGTTTATCTACAGCCCTCTCTCCTAAACCACACATTTTACACATAATTCCTGACTTCTAGCAGGCAGGAATATGACATACTACACTGCAGAGCAGGAAGCAGGGAGCTGAGTGTAATCTGACATTTGAGTGGAGGGAAAGAACACACCCACACACAGTCTCATAGGGAAACATGTACAGCTAAGGCTTTCTAACACTTGCTGTGTGCTGGAG
Organism: Pelophylax lessonae; assembly: GCF_965119305.1. Taxonomy (NCBI): domain Eukaryota; kingdom Metazoa; phylum Chordata; class Amphibia; order Anura; family Ranidae; genus Pelophylax; species Pelophylax lessonae. The sequence continues at coordinate 629,568,239 of NC_138770.1, read as the reverse complement.
GTGGGGTGCTGTCCACCAGGATTCTGTGCTGTCAGTATAACCTGTCAGCAGCGACTCATGCTGAAATCAGAGAGAAGAGAAAGCAGATAGAGGCAAGTACACACTATCAATGGCTATGCTGTGTTCATTTGTCATTTCAGAAGTTTACAACCACTTTAAGGAAACTTGAATATGTAGTAAAACAGCAATAATGTTGTATATATTGGGGTTTTAAAAAATATATATTTTTTTAGAAATTGAATACAATAAAGGCAGATGGAATTTTAAACAGTTTTTAGTGTGTCAGTGAGCAAAGTACCTATAAAATGCCGTTGTGATTGTTTGTTTTACCTTTCCTGGCTAGTTTTTTTCAGTTCATTTATTCCATATCCTTCAGTATAAAAAAAACACTGAACTGTCACAGAAGAGACTCAATTCTACCCTTCAATGTAACCACAGAAAGAGAGAGAGCATTTAATTGCATTTAATTGAATTATTTAAGCTTTTTCAGAGTTCTCATACACAATATTATGTGTAATCTAAAAATATTGCACATATGTATCTCTATGTCTCAGATTTAACTTGCTCTGGAAAACAGATAGTTGACACGCAGTTTGATGTGGTTGATGGGCAAATGTTTATATTATCTGACAAGTTAATTGGCTAATGTGCTTCAAAAGTGAATTTAAACTGTCAAATCACCTGCCAACTTCAACATGGCACACAATGCGCCTAGTCTTCCGAGCGCTGAAAACCGTATATTCCTTCAAAAACAGGAGATTTATTATAACTTTTCCATCCATATGTTTGGCCCAGCCACTCAGGTCAGGCAGGAAAATTTCTAAAATTTCAGTTGTGAATTAATACTTGCAAATGTGGACAATTATAGTATATGATAGTATGTAACAAGACGCAAGAGGCATACGTAAAAGTCACATCCAGTAAAATATAATCTTATTTTTGCCAGTAAAATAAAAAGTACAGTTTCAGAAGCATGATGTCACTTCCACAAAATTAATGTTATATTGTAAAAGTCAGATAGAGCTTCTACAAAATATGATTCTGGTAAAAATAATTATATATATATACTGTACTTGGCAGATGAGATGATTCTCACAGACAGAACAGTTACAGCTGCTGGGAAGGTATCTGCTTACAGGCCCCCATGAGGCTAGATGGAGTGCAAGCTTTAAAGACTAACTCCATCCAATTCTTTTTTCAGTTTTAGATAGAGTGGGGAAATTCATGCCAAGCTTTTTTTTCTATCTGTAACCTCACCAGGGTGATTTCCTCTCACTTCCTGTCCTTGTGATACCCATACAAGAAAAAAAGGTGCCAAAGGGACGGCAAAAAGGCCCCATTTACACAGGGTGAATACTTGCATGACCAGTGCAGGGCAAAGTTTTGCCGGCAAGTGGATGCACAGGTGTTCTTTGCATCTCTGTGCCGGCAGTCCCATAGATGTCTATTGGGACATGTGGCTGCATGGACACAGCTGCTGTGTCCAAATGTGGCATCTGTGCAGGTGCAGGTGTACGCATCCCAGGTTAGTTTGGGGACATGCGCCCACACCCACACAGATGTCAAATTGGGACCTGTAACGGATCAACTGGCACCCCGACTGGGTACCTCCGATGACGGATGCTCCTAGTGCTTCCCGAGTGCTCCAAGCACTCCCCCAGACACCCTAACCACAACAGACCCAAAGAACCCAACCTGGACCTACGACAAGGCTCCAGGTTCCAGTGGGTGAACCTTTCCTTGCCCAGAGAGTGAAGCAGGAACCGGAACAACCTCTTACAAGCGCTTAGTGATTATTCAAGGGAGTATGAAGAGCATAGCAATCCCTTGTAGCAGGTTCCAACAATAAGAGACAGGACTCTAGATTGAGGGTGAAGTAGAACTGTTTATTGAACCCACTCACACACATTATATACACTATCAGGTCAGGTGAGTCTGATTACATTAGCATATGCAGATGGAATTGTATACAGAAACAGAATTAACCTGAACTAATTATCTAGCCATCTGGACAGAGCAATGTGAGGTCATTAACATTTAACAATGGGACAGGCAGACTTAACACAATACATATCCCACCTCAAAACAGACAGTAGGACAAGACTGGCAATGACAGTCTGTCTGTGTCCTACATTGAGGTACATGGAATACACATCTATGTATTGCTATGATTATTTAGGTGTTATAGACTTCATGGCAACAGGCTATAGGTCTCACAGTTTAAAGTGGGATTAAATCTTCATAGTTCTTGAGAGAAATTGTTGATAAATATTACTCTCTCATTTGAAGTTATTCAAACCACAAAGTGTCCCTTAAGTATCTGTCTTTCACTCCCAGTGATGGTGAGTGACGTCACAGGACCCAACTTCTGTGTCTATCCAAACACAGGTCCCAATAGACTTCTATGGGACTGCCAACACAGGGATGCACCGAATAACTCTGCATCCCCTTGCCAGAAAAACATGACCCTGCACAAAGTATGCATGCAGTCGTGTGAATGGGGCCTAAAATGATTATTAGTTAAAACCCTTCTTTGCTCTACTGAAAATGTGGTTTTTGGTCTGTGTCTCTATTGGAGAGAGTTTTTTTATCGCTTCCTTTTGTGGCGGAAAGTAGGGGGAAATTTTTAAAAAATGTACTGCAAAAAAACGTGATTTGTAAAACACGTTGCCATACACACTAAGCTAAGAATATTAGATGGCAGACCATACCTGTATTGTTACAGACTGGCTTGCAATATTTCTGCCAAAATTCCCCAAGTCCAATTTTTTGAAAATGGATTATTGTGTAGTACTAGAAGCAACACCACTATCTCTTGCAGCAGGTAAGGTGCCTTTTAACTAACGGCAGTCTTATTTTATTGTGTATGGCCTTGTGGGTTTACTATAACACCCCCTTCATGCAGAATAGGGAATTAGGTGTTCTATTTATAAAGAAGTCCATATGGTGAATGCACCAATGTTTCAGGGCTGTATATAGTCCTTTTGTCAAGGTGCAGACATGCAGTCGTAAAGCAGTAGTACAGTTAGCTTTGTGATTTTTACCTACAGGTAAGCCTATAATAAGTTGTACCTGTAAGTAAAATGAATATCTCCTAAAGGTGCACCGTTTAGGAGATATTCGCCCTGGATGCACCCGGTGACATCACCGACGTATGGGCTCTAAAGGTCAGGCATACTGTGCCGGATTTTCAGAGCTTCATCCTGGAGCTGGGGGAGTGACGACATTGCGGCTCCGGCCACTTATACAGTCAGAGGCCTGCAAACCCTGAAGAAAGACCAGGGGAAGATGGAAGCCCTCTCAGCAGTGACAATGCACCACTAGAGGGCTTCATCTAGGGTAGGTATTTGAAAATGTGTTAGTATGCGATGCATTTGGGCACATTATGCACTTGCCTTACAGGTGTTTTTTTTTTCTTTAACTGCCACCGTTTACTACCACTTTAAAGAAATACAGTTACCTTGCCCATGCATGGTCTCTCCAAATGGACCCCTCCACCTCTTTCTACTCTCTTTGCCTGCTTTCCATCACCCCTCCTTTGCCGGACACACCTGGCACTGAAATCAGCAGTGTTGTTGCCTTGGTGGAGTAGCAATGTAACTTTCTTGGCCATGTGATTGTGTTGATTGGGGTCTCTGTTAGGCCCAAGCACTGTCACGGGGGAGCTAGTTTAATGCTCCCCAAGAGGAAGCAGAAGGGATCACTGGTGACTTAATTGTACTGGGTTGGGGGGGGGGGCAGGGACCTTAGGAGGGACACCGACACTTTGGCTTGGATGGACAAAATGACAGTGTCCCTTTAACAAAGACAACATGAATAACCCCAGAAACTATGATAGGATGTTTGACATTCAAATAAAGAGCTGTTTGTAAGCAGTGATGTGTTGGTGACTACATTTTTCCAGTTTATAAAGAAATTGCAAACAGAATTAGGGCCAGGAACCAAGTATGATTCTGTTAACAATCATATTTCAATTTTGTGCAGCCATTCCTGCCTCCACTTGATCGTGCATTTCCTTCTTTACAATATTTTAGAAATAGGCAGATATTAGTCTGGAATTGGTAATTAGCTTCCTACTTTTTATTATTCTCTAAACAATCTGTACTTCACAATGCATATTTTAGTAAACCAACTCAAAAAAACTCAACTTGTTATTTTTTTCAATCAATATCATATATTTAAATATTATATTTAGCCATGTCATCATATCTAAAAAAAAATACAGATCAGATCCAAAGGTCAAAGATTATCATGATATACTAGTACAAATCGTACACTTCAGTATAGGTGCCCAGAAGTGCCCCAGGTCTTTAAGAACCCTAAAAATGCCTTTGGTCAACAGATAATATAAAATATATATAAATATTCAAATATTAAACCAATAGGATGTCATCATAAGATGACAATGTCCGCCCAGAGGCCAAATAATTTTGTTTTAGTCTCATCCAACCACCTTAAGATTCTAAGGTCACATGAAAAAGGTGTTATGGTCAGATGAGACTAAAATGTAATTATTTGGCCACAAAGCCAAATGGTATGTCTGGGAGAAATCCAAAATAACTCATCATCCAAATAACACCCCTAAAGTAAAGCATGGAGGTGGTAATATTCTGTTATGGGGGTGTTAATCTGCAACAGGGACTGGAGCACTTGTCAGGATAGAAAGAAAATGGATGGTGAAAATTACTGTCATAGTCTTGAGGAAAATTTGCTGCTCTCTGCCAGAAAGCTGTCAATGGGAAGAAGGTTTACCTTCCAACATGACAATGACCCAAAGCACACAGCAACAATGACCACACAGTGATTGAAGGAGAAAAAGGTGAATGTCCTTGCATGGCTAAGTCAGAGCCAAGACTTAAACCCCATTGAAAATCTGTGGAATGGCTTGAAGACTGCAGTCCACAAACGATCACTATCAAATTTACCTGAACTTAAGCAGTTCTGCAAAGAAGAGTGGGCAAATATTTCAAAGTCTAGATGTGCAAAGTTAGTAGAGACATATCCTAACAGACTAAAAGCTGTAATTAAAGCAAAAGGGGTTCAAAAAAATACCGAAAAAAGGGGTGATCCTTTTTCCAATTCAGTGATTCTGTTTTAGAATTTTTTTTTTTTTTCTGATATGCTGGTGTTATATCTTTCACTTGGATGTTATACATTGCACTAGTAAATACAGCTGGATAAAACAAAAAATGTGTCTGAAAAGCAAGAAAAATGGTTATTTTAAATGGGGGGGGAGGTGATTATTTTCTATTCCCACTGTATCACTGTTCTTTTCTATACCCAATGTATCACTGTTCTTTTCTATACCCACTGTATCGCTGTTCTTTTCTATACCCAATGTATCACTGTTCTTTTCTATACCCACTGTATCGCTGTTCTTTTCTATACCCACTGTATTACTGTTCTTTTCTATACCCACTGTATCACTGTTCTATTCTATACCCACTGTATCGCTGTTCTTTTCTATACCCACTGTATCACTGTTCTATTCTATACCCACTGTATCGCTGTTCTTTTCTATACCCACTGTATCGCTGTTCTTTTCTATACCCACTGTATCACTGTTCTTTTCTATACCCACTGTATCGCTGTCCTTTTCTATACCCAATGTATCACTGTTCTTTTCTATACCCACTGCATCGCTGTTCTTTTCTATACCCACTGTATCACTGTTCTTTTCTATACCCAATGTATCACTGTTCTTTTCTATACCCAATGTATCGCTGTTCTTTTCTATACCCACTGTATCACTGTTCTTTTCTATACCCACTGTATCACTGTTCTTTTCTATACCCAATGTATCACTGTTCTTTTTTTCTATACCCACTGCATCGCTGTTCATTTCTATACCCACTGTATCACTGTTCTTTTCTATACCCACTGTATCACTGTTCTTTTCTATACCCACTGTATCACTGTTCTATTCTATACCCACTGTATCACTGTTCTTTTCTATACCCACTGTATCACTGTTCTTTTCTATACCCACTGTATCACTGTTCTATTCTATACCCACTGTATCACTGTCCTTTTCTATACCCAATGTATCACTGTTCTATTCTATACCCACTGTATCGCTGTTCTTTTCTATACCCAATGTATCACTGTTCTATTCTATACCCAATGTATCACTGTTCTATTCTATACCCACTGTATCGCTGTTCTTTTCTATACCCACTGTATCACTGTTCTTTTCTATACCCACTGTATCACTGTTCTTTTCTATACCCACGGTATCACTGTTCTATTCCATACCCAATGTATCACTGTCCTTTTCTATACCCACTGTATCACTGTTCTTTTCTATACCCAATGTATCACTGTTCTATTCCATACCCACTGTATCGCTGTTCTTTTCTACACTAAATGTATCACTGTTCTTTTCTATACCCACTGAAGAAAACCAGGTGCTAGGGATTTTAAGTTCATACAAAGTAGTAAGAGGACAAAAAATTCTCAGGTTAGGCTACTCACAACAGACAAGGCTTACTCTCCAGTGGGTACCCCAGCAGGCTACCAGAAATAAAAACATGCATTAATGAAAGGAGCACCAGGATAAAAGAGTCCAAATTAATTTATTAGTTTATACTAAAAGAAATCCAGTGTGTTTCGGGGAGGGGGGGGGGGGATCAGAAAACATTCTCCCTTCATTAGGGCTTCAGTTAAAAAAAGAGCCGTGAATGGAGGTAAAATAGAGCTTTTCTGTGTGAATCTGTATAGGGAAGCTAATTGCTGGATGAGGAAAGTTACTGGCAAGCAGCATCTGCATGAGCAAACAAGTTTGGCACTTCTTCCATTACTACATGCTTTTTTCTGGTGCCCAGAGTATGTGGCTGTTTTAGCAATAATTCATGAGCGTTGCTTGGTCTTTATGAGCAGCTATCACTGCTTGTCATGACTTTGTAAAATATGTACTGTAATAGGTTGTTTCTAGTGACAAGGGCCCCAATAAATGTTAGAACATCTTGTATTTTGTGAATCACATTTTCTCTAAACCTGAAAATTCGAATCTGGGTTTTTGAAAAAAAGAGATTACAGTCAACAGCAAATTACCCATGACTCGGTCACTGTATGGGAAGAATACAGTTTCATATGTTAAAGAGCAGAAGTTCAAAGGTCAGGAAAGAACTCAAAAACATGAGCTTCAATGAAGATCCCCGCGGTGTGACACCAGAAAATGTTCTTCGTGTCAGAACCCATGGGAAGCATGTCAACAGCTCAGTAGGAGCTCTTCCTTGAACCTTGTGTTTCTTCACTGCATGCCATCGCTTAACATTCTAGAATGAATATGATGAGAGAAGAAAAACAAATAGGGAAGGATCTTGTTTATTTGGGTGCATAGGATCAGATGTTACTAAGAATTTTAAGACGCACGTGGGGTCAAAGCCAAAACTACAGCAGTAAAGTGACTACAGCAACTACAGAAGTCATTCTAGAAACTATTTCCCAATGGCACCCACTGAGGGCTTTTAAATAATTAATCTTCTTATAGTGAAGCAAAATAAAAAAAATGTAATATATTGCAGTTTACCAGTCCTTAGATGGAGTGTCTGCATTCATTTTCTTTTTTAATGCTTTTTCTCTTTAATTTCACCTGGTAATCCTGGCAAGAACACATTTTCTTCACATCTACACTAATTTATTCAGTATATCTATAGAGGGAGCCATAGTTGTACGCAGGTTGGACTACATACGTGTCTGCATTTGTTCATCTTCATTTCATTGTGTATTGATAGGACTAATATTTCACATAATAAAGAATAATAGGAAAGTAGAATGATTTTTAAGTTGGGATGAGTGAAAGAGGATGAGATTTTTTAAATTTCTATAATTATGCCAATCATTAAATTTCAATGAAGTTTTGCCATTCCTTCCAAGATGCATTGGAGTCAATAGGGAAGATAAAATTAAAGTAGCTTAATCACTTGCCAACCAGCCGTCGTCGATATACCGCGGCAGGTCGGCAGGTTCCCACGATCCTGTGGGTGTGCGTACATGTGCCCACTCATCAGCGGGGAAGTCAATCCACAGGGCCGGCAGCCGCGATAGCCGCCGGGCACCCTCGATCGCTCCCCGTGAAGAGAGAACGGCGGTCTGCTGTTGTAAACATAGCAGACCGTTGTTCTGTCAGCTATCAACATAGAGCTCCTGTGATCCTCCTATTTAGGAACACAGGTTTATGTGTTGATTTCACAAGCCCATCCTCCTCACAGTTAGAAAACACCCCCTGGGGACACATTTAACCCTTTGATCGCCCCTGGGTTAACCCTTTCCCTGCCAGTGTCATTATTTCAGTAACAGTGCATATTTTTACCAAAAATAAAGGAGCAAAATTAGGACCTGAGTCCTATTCCACCCACTCAGCGCTTAGGTATTGTGCAATCACAAACAAATGGCTATCACCACTTGAGGCTGGAAAAACTATTGGATGATACACTTATTCTAAGTGCATATTTTTAGCACTGATTACTGTAGTAATGTCACTGGTACCCCCAAAAGTGTCAAAAATGTCAGTTAGGGGTCCGATCTATCCGCCGCAATGTCGCAGTCCCGCTAAAAATTGCTGATCGCCGACATTACTAGTAAAAAAAAGAAAAAAATTACATAATACTTTTCCCTAGTTTGTAGACGCGATAACTTTCGTGTAAACCAATCAAAATACGCAATTTTTTTCTTTACCAAAAATATGTAGCAGAATTCAAATTGGCCTAAAATTATGAAAAATTTGATTTTTATATATTTTTTTGGGAATGATATATAGCAGAAAGTGAAAAATATTGTTTTTTTTTTTTTTTTTTTCAGAATTGGCGCTCTTGTTATTTTTTTAAAGAAAACAAGACTTTAGTATCACTTTAAATACAAAGGACATTTAAAAGAATTAACTTAAATGACCCTAAAAGCACATAAAAAATTAAATAGAACATTTTTTACCACTTGCTTACTGGGCACCACATATACCCCCTTCCTGCCCAGGCCAATTTTCAGCTTTCAGCGCTCTCACTCTTTGAATGACAATTGCGCAGTCAAGCTACACTGTATCCATATATTTTTATAATTTTTTCACACAAATGGAGCTTTCTTTTGTTGCAATTTAAGCACAACTGGGGTTTTAATTTTTTGCTAAACAAACAAATAAAGACCGAAAATTTTGAAAATAAAAACCGTTTTCATAGTTTATTATTACATTTTTGCAAACAGGTAATTTTTCTCCTTCACTGATGTGCGCTGATGAGGCTGCACTGATAGGTGGCACTGGTGGACAATGATCAGGAGGCACCGATGAGGCTGCAATGATAGGTTGCACTGATGGGCACTGATAGGTGGCACTGGTGGGCACTGATAGGTGGCACTGGTGGGCACTGGTAGGTGGCACTGGTTAGCAGTACTAATGAGCACTGGTAGTTGGCACTGGTGGGCACTGGTTAGAAGTACTTGTGGTCAATGTGTGGGACTGATGTCCCTTTTACTGAAGCGGGTATAAAACAATTACTGACTTCTGTTTACAATATGTGATTAGCTGTCATTGGCTGACAGTGGATCACATGGTAAAGGGTGGGGATCGGCTCTTTACTCCGATCTGTGATCAGCCTCGGTGATCACAGAGCGTGCCACAATGCGTGCACAGGACGACGTCCATGTACACCCTGCCAACAATTTGAGACCACGCTGTAGCCATCTTTCCGTTATAGTGCAGGCACCAAGTGGTAAATCTTGTAAAGCAGCTCAATGAGTTTACAGCTGACATTAAATAATACAGCGACAATATGCGGCAAAACTAATCCCTCTGCTCATCTCCACAATTAACCATAAAAAACAGGGACATTTGGTTCAGTTCACCCCAACCTAGAGATGCAGCAAATGTGGCTGGTCCATGGCAATGTAATGTTTTTGATGAATGGCAAATGGGATACAATTTTTGAATCAGTAAAACCAGGGCTTTGTTTCTCGGAGAATAGGTGCAGGAACCCCCCCCCCCCCAACCGAGTCACCCTTGTTTCCACAAACTACCCACCTCTGAGCACTGTACCTTGGTTCCACCCCTACCCACCTCCCACATACAACAAAATACCTCACCCGGCAGCAAAAGATCCACCCCAGCAACATTAGACCCCCTCCAATAGCAACAACGGCTCTCCCAGCAACCAGTATCAATAGATCAGCCAACAACAGACCTCTACCTCAACAGGAGATCCCTACCAACAACATAAGACCCCCCCCCCGCAACAATAGATCCACTAGCAGCAACAATAGACCCTCACACAATAACAGATCATTACCAGTGACAATAGATCACCAAGCAGCCAGCATCAAGAGACCCTCCAACACACCCCACACCCCTTGCTCTTACATACATTCAGCGCTGGAGGTGCCGGAACTGCGTTCCCCTTCATTCCTGCTGAAAAAAAGCCCTGAGTAAAACTGTCTTTTTAACCAGTTACCAGTCCATGTGTTCAAGCAAAGAATGGGAAACTTCTATGGTCCATTGGGATGGGCAAGTAGGAGATTGCCTAATGTGTCATGTTGGTGTAACATATGGTTTTATACAGCAGTGAAAACCAAAGAGGGGTTCTACAAAGTATTCAGACATAAAAATGACTTTAGATACACTGTAAAGCATGCTGAATTTTCTTTTACAAATGCTTCTTTTCTGGCTGATTTATTGACTTCATAACTTTCTTACTCAAAGAGGCTAATGAGATGATGAGAGCTGGAGCTCATTATTTTCTACTGAAGTCAAGATTTGCGTAATAATTTGCCCTGGATTTCAGGGGTCCCAGATGCTCAAAACGTTATGTGAATACATTTGGATCCATCTGTAGGTGTCTGTTTCCAATCCCATCTGACTTTTTTATACTTTTGAACCGGTTTGCTTTATTGCAGCAAGTTCTTAAAAATTAGACCAAAATATGTGGGACTTTTTAGGTAAAACAAATATTTTTTTTTTACCTAAAACATTTGTTACATTTTATAAAGTTTTAAGAACAGTTAATATTAAAATGATATAAAAAGACTAGTACATGTAAATTAGTTGTTGCCCCAAATGCCTCCATGCAAAATCCCATTGTTGGTGCAAATTGTAACTTTTCAAAAATCAATATGCTCGTAAAGTCTTAACGTGAATCAGTGAGGGGGTCTAGGACAAATTCTCAACACCTTTTGTGAACCAAATCTCTACTTCTTCAGGTGGACACAGAAGGAAGATATCTACAATATACTACAGGGTATTAATATAGAACAGTGGTGTCCAAACTGTGTCCCAGGGGCCAGATGTGACCACTTGCTTGCCTTTATCTGCCCCTTGGGGCACTATTTCTCCCACTGATACAATGGCATAAGGCACTATTTCTCCCACTGACACCAACAATGGGGCATAATTCCTTCAATGGTACCAACGAAGGGGCATTATTTATTTCACTGACACCAATGATGGGCCACTATTCCTCCCACTGACACCAATAATAGGGGACTATTCTTTCCACTGGTACCAATGATGGGGTACTGTTTCTTCCACTGACACCAATGATGGGGCACTATTCTTCCCACCAACATCAATGATGGGATAATATTTCTCCCACTGACACCAAAAATAAGGCACTATTCCTGCCACTGACACCAACAATGGGGCATAATTCCATTAATGGTACCAAAGAAAGGGGCATTATTCATTCCACTGACACCAATGATAGGGCACTATTCCTCCCACTGACACCAATAATAGGGGACTATTTCTTCCACTAGTACCAACAATGGAGTACTCGTCCTTCCACTGACACCAATGATGGGGCACTATTTCTTCCACTGACTCCAATGATAGGGCACGATTCCTCCCACTGACACCAATGTTGGGTCACTATTCCTTCCACTGACACCAATGATAGGGCACTATTCTTCCCACCAACATCAATGATGGGACAATATTTCTCCCATTGTCACCAAAAAAGGGTGAACGATTCCTCCCACTGACACCAACAATGGGGCATAATTCCTTCAATGGTACCAAAGAAAGGGGCATTTTTAATTTCACTGACACCAATAATAGGGGACTATTCCTTTCACTGGTACCAACAATGGGGCACTCTTCCTTCTACTGACACCAATAATGGGGCACTATTCCTCCCACTGAAACCAATAATGGGACACTATTCCTTACTCTGGTACCAATGATAGGGTACAATTCATTTCACTGACACCAATGATGGGACACTTTTCCTTCCACTGACAAAAATGGTAGGACACTTTACTTTCCACCAACATCAATGATGGTACACTATTTCTCCCTTTGACACAAATGATGGGGCACTATTCCTGTCACTGGCACCAATGATTGGGGAATTCCTTCCCATGATACCAACAATGGGGCAATATCATGTCCGCACAAGATAAACTGCACCATTAAAGTGGTTTTAAAATGTTACAAAACCCAGGAGCCTGCATTCCCTATATCTGGTCTCCCACAGTACACAGAACATGGAGATGCAATTATTTTAGTAAATATAAACTGCTAAATACCTTTTCTCATCAGCAGTCTATAGCAGTCTTCTGACTTCTTTCAGTGTCTGGTTAAAGCTTGTAGGAGGAGTTTTCATTCTCCTCTGATTGCCCTATGAGGCTGCATGACCCCTGACCCTCTTCCTGGTCAATGCGGATTGGCCCTGTGCTGATCACATGCACCCTCCCAAAAAATCTCTAGCAATACACCTCAAACTGAGCATGTGCAGAGTGCCCCCAAGGCTCTGTACCATCAGTAGAAGGACTAGGGACAGTAAAAGGATCAGAGAAGACAGGATCAAACAGCCTTTTTACACAATGCAGAGGATTAACCCCTTAGGTTCCACAGTGAGTATAACAAGCATGCTTTACTGCATATACAGACTAATTTTACTGTTGTGGGTTTAGTAACACTTTAAACCCAAAAACAACTACTTCATATATTTCCGCTTGTTGTCTGTAAGGTGGCTACATTATTTTTCTTTTGTTTAGGCTTTTTTTTCTTTATTTTCACCTAGTGATCTGGACAGTAACGCAGGTCCTGTCTTAGAGTATGGAGGAGCAGCAGAGACACAGTTGAACAGCAATATTGTCCATCTAGGGAGAGGGTATTGTTAGATGAACTAGCAGATTTAGGTAGACTTGATTAACAAATTAAAGCTGAACCCCAGCTAACACTTTATAAGCCGTTAGATAAACCGTTTTTTCCTTTTGCAATAAAGTTCTTACATAAATAAATAAAAAAGCTAATCATTGTAGGCACCTCTGTCAGTGGTAAATCATTTGTCTCAAACCTCTAACTGCCACTTTTGCTGGACATCCTGGTCTGGTAACGGATGTTGAAAAATAACTGACCTACTGGCCACATCACCAGGTGAAAATAAAATAAAAAGCCTAAATAAAAAAAAATAAAAAATACTAATGCAGCTGCCACTTATATGAATTGGGAGGCTGCAATACAATAGATTTTTGGTTTTGGCTTTAATACAGATATAAGTGCTCCATCATACCTGTATTAAAGTCCAGCTCTGTAGATGGTTGCTCTGTACTTTCTTCAGTGGCCTATCCTGAGGCTCAAGCATTGCCACTTGGGTACCGGGCCTATGCCCAAACCCCGGGGCTACGTAACTTCAGATATTCAGTATTTGCTTATACACTTCAGAGAGAGTCCAAAAACATCAAGAGCTTAAAGCGGAGTTCCACCCAAAAGTAGAAGCTCCGCTTATTTGCTTTCTCCAACCCTCCAGTGACACCATTTGTGGGAGGGAATGGGTACCTGTTTCTTGACAGGTACCCGTCCCCACTTCCAGGAGACCTGGCTACGGCGAGATGCGCGAGGTCCCCCGGAAGTTTGGCCACCCTCCTCCATCCCTCACTGCCGGGCCATTGACAAAGGGCAGCGCGCTTCGCACAAGCATCGTAGGGAACCATCTGTGGTAGGGAAAGCAAGGCTTCACTGCCGGGTTCTCTTACAGGCAATGACGATGGAAGCCCCTGAGAGCCAATGGAAAAATTGGCTGGGGTGCCGACATTGCGGGATCCCTGGACAGGTAAGTGTCCCAATATTATTAAGTCAGCATCTACAGTATTTGGAGCTGCTGACTTTTCATTTATTCGTGGGGGGCTGGAGCTCCGCTTTAACTATTTGGCATTGGCAATTTGTAGATTAACATTTTCATGCAGTGCCCGATGCCAGGAGAACTTAAATCTACATTGAAGCTGTGAACCTGCAGCGTGCGTCTGTATATACTCCTAGTTCTGAGACTCTGCTGTTACTGACAGCTGCAGGTCTAAGACTAACAATCAGAATTTAATCATTATTGTTCTTAATCATGTGATCAAGCATGGAAATTACTAGAAGTTTGCCTAGTTTCCTCCCTTGTTTTTAATATATGTAACGTATAATTTAATGTATGTTTGTTCAGCATATGTAATATTCGTTTTCATTTCATAATATTTTTATTTGTATACATTACATATTTTTATGTATTATTTACTCACTAGAATTCGGATCCTGAAGAAGCCCGTATTTTTGGTGAAACGCGCTGATCCGTACCTCTTTTGGGGTTCATCCAATATCTCAATATGTGTACTGTATTGTTATATGCATATATGAAGTAATTTTAATGTATCATGTTTCTGTGTGATATTTTAACTGTATTACCAATTAAAATTTATGGTTTTAGTCATTGTTAGATTTTTGTCTTGGGCACACTCAAACCCCCAATCTCCAGTGTCTCTTCTTTCCTTTGAGACCTGGAATATACCCCGTATTGTCTAAATTTTAGGGGGCAGTGCCAATATTTTTATACGGGTAATTTCCCTCCAGCCAACACTTTTCTTTGCTTACAAATAAACTTCACCAGCCAGTAGAGGGCACTGTTCACTCTCTCTCTCTCTCTCTCACTCTCTATCTCTCTCCCCCCTCCCTCTACCTCTCACCCTCTCTCTCCCTCCCTCCCTCCCTCTCCCTCTCTCTCTCCCCCCCCCCCTCTACCTCTCCCTCTCTCTCTCCCCCCCTCTACCTCTCCCTCTATCCCCCCCTCTCTCTCTCTCTCTCCTCCCCCCTCTCTCTCTCTCTCCCTCTCTCCCCCCTCCCTCTCTCTCCCCCCTCTCTCTCTTTCTCTCTCTCTCTCTCGCTCTCTCCCCCCCCTCTCTCTCTCTCCCTCTCTCTCTCTCCCTCCTCTCTCTATCTCCCCCCCTTTGTCTCTCTCTCCCCTCTCCCTCCCTCTCTCTCTCTCTCTCTCTCTCTCTCTCTCCCTCCTCTCTCTATCTCCCCCCTCTGTCTCTCTCTCCCCTCTCCCTCTCTCCCTCTCTCTCTCTCTCTCTCCCTCTCTCTCTCTCCCTCCTCTCTCTATCTCCCCCCTCTGTCTCTCTCTCCCCTCTCCCTCTCCCTCTCTCCCTCTCTCTCTCCCCCCCCTCTCTCTCTCCCTCCTCTCCCTCTCTCTCTCTCTCTATCTCCCCCCCCTCTGACTCTCTCTCCCCTCTCCCTCTCTCTCTCTCTCTCCCTCCTCTCCCTCCTCTCCCTCTCTCTCTATCTCCCCCCCCCCCCTCTGTCTCTCTCTCCCTCTCCCTCTTCCTCTCTCTCCGCCCCCCTCTCTCTCTCTCTCTTCCAAATAAAAATGTAAGTATTTATTAAAATATTGTATCATATGAACATTCTATACTGTATGTCCTTTAAACTATTTAAAATGCTAATCATTATACAGTAATTGTCATGCTTGCTAACTGGTACGAACTGATACTGCTTAATTTTGTTCTGGCAAACTACATTTCAATGATTTCTGTACACGAGGGGGCTGAAAAGAGTTTGTCATCAATCCTAAAACTTCTGGCAGCTTCCTGCAGAAAGCCATTAAGCTTGATGGGCAATGTCTTTAAAGATCAAAAGACTTTATCTGCATTTCTCTTCAGAACTGCAGCACCATCTTTGTTTAGACATCATCCAGCATCAGCATATACTTCCTTGAGGGAGACGCCAGCTCAGAAATGGCATAATTATTTATTACCTGTGCAGTTCTTGGATGTGTTCACAATTGTCTGACTCAGATCAGTTTCTACTGCAGCCTCTTACCTTGTGACTTGCTACAAATTACAATGCTGCAGTCTGATCACTGAGGGTGTTGAGGTTTTTCATAAAAAGTCGTTGTTGTATATTGTATCATTTTAGGAATGTATTCATGCAGATTTGCAAAGTTACCGAAAGCTGTTCATAAGTATAACTAAAGGCAGAGCTATTTTTCTCAGAAAATAGGTGCAGGAACTCAACCACGACCCCCACCCCCCCCCCCCCCCAAAAAAAAAACCCCTTCGGAAAATGGTTAAAATTTCACTAACAGATGGAGGTTCTCAAAGGGCATTAACAACCAGGAGTGCATTATGTACAGAGTGCAGAGTTCGTGGGGTTACACCCAGTGTGCTATGTACATAGTGCAGAGTTCAGGGGTGTACTGCGTACAGAGTTCAGGAGTGTGCTATGTACATAGTGCAGAGTTCAGGAGTGTGCTATGTCCATAGCGCAGAGTTTAGGGGTGTGCTGCATACAGAGCTCAGCAGTGTGCTACGTGCAGAGTTCAGGAGTGTGCTATATGCAGAGTTCAGGAGTGTGCTATGTGCATAGTGCAGAGTTCAGGGGTGTGCTGCGTGCAGAGCTCAGCAGTGTGCTACGTGCAGAGTTCAGGAGTGTGCTATGTGCATAGTGCAGAGTTCAGGAGTGTGCTATGTGCATAGTGCAGAGTTCAGGAGTGTGATGCGTACAGAGTTCAGGAGTGTGCTATGTACATAGTGCAGAGTTCAGGGGTGTGCTGCGTGCAGAGCTCAGCAGTGTGCTACGTGCAGAGTTCAGGAGTGTGCTATGTGCATAGTGCAGAGTTCAGGAGTGTGCTATGTGCATAGTGCAGAGTTCAGGGGTGTGCTGCGTACAGAGCTCAGCAGGGTGCTACGTGCAGAGTTCAGGAGTGTGCTATGTGCATAGTGCAGAGTTCAGGAGTGTGCTATGTGCATAGTGCAGAGTTCAGGGGTGTGCTGCGTACAGAGCTCAGCAGGGTGCTACGTGCAGAGTTCAGGAGTGTGCTACATGCAGAGTTCAGGAGTGTGCTATGTGCATAGTGCAGAGTTCAGGGGTGTGCTGCGTACAGAGCTCAGCAGTGTGCTACGTGCAGAGTTCAGGAGTGTGCTACATGCAGAGTTCAGGAGTGTGCTATGTACATAGTGCAGAGTTCAGGAGTGTGCTACATGCAGAGTTCAGGAGTGTGCTATGTGCATAGTGCAGAGTTCAGGAGTGTACTATATACATAGTGCAGAGTTCAGGAGTGTACTATGTACATAGTGCAGAGTTCAGGGGTGTGCTGCGTACAGAGTTCAGGAGTGTGCTACATACATAGTGTAGAGTTCAGGAGTGTGCTATGTACATAGTGCAGAGTTTAGGGGTGGGCTACACACAGAGTGCAGCATTTGTCCTTCTTCCACAGCTGCTTAGTTTTGCATCCCCCATCCACATCTCACTTTCACCCCTCTTCTTCTCTAGTACTTTCCCTCACACTGTAGATGGCATAGCCTCTCTCACTTGCAGAGATCATCAATGGGGGGTCAGCATCCCCACTGCACCCCAGGCAACAGCATCTCCTTTGTCCCCATACTGCACTTGGAAAACACAGGAAGTCAGACCTCTGTGTTTATGAGTAATAGTGGTGAGAAGGGAGCAGAAGGCCGGACTTTTAAAAGGTGGTGGAACTGAGATCCACCAAGTTCCAGCTGAAAAAAAGCCCTGACTAAAGGCAAAACCTTTTTAGTTTTGGATAGAGTGGAGAGGGATTAGAACCCCTGTCAGGTGCTTATTGCTGTTTGTACCCCCATTAGGCTAGGTGTACATCTATGTGTGTTGGGAACACAAGCAAAATTATGAGTTTTCCCGGCACGCACAGAAATGTGCTGCCTTTTAGCAGATGTGCGGCACTGCCATTAATTGTTACCATGCCGTTGGTGCAGTGCATTTTTGGAAATGAGTCTGATACTTCTTTTCCACGGTAGTTGCACAAAGGGAGAGCCCATTGAAATGAATGGGTTGCCCTACAAGGAGTGCGCAGAAATGCGCGTGCGCTTAGTCGCACTTATAGGTGTGAACAAAGCCTTAGGGAGATTCAACCTCTCTGATCATCCTGGCGACCATCATCATCAAAGTTAAAAGTAAACTCCAAATTTTGGGTCGTCACAGGAAAAAAGGGGGAACTTCTAATGGGGACACTAGGTCTGGTGACACCCCAGGATTCTCTCCCATCCTGTTGTGGCCATGGTACAGGAAGTGAAGGGGGATCTCTCCAATAAGACACAGATGGCTAAACAAAAATGGACTGAGGTTATAAATCTCCCTTAGGGCTCTTTCACAGGGTCCGCCTCCGTAGGCGGATCCGTGCTGCTCAGCGGGGATCGATCCGCCGATCCCCGCTGAGCCGGCAGATGACAGCTCCGTCTCCGCTTGCAGTGCGGAGAGGGAGGTGTCACAGCTCCCACTGCTCTCTATGGGGGATCGGATGAGAGTGGACCGCCGATCCGATCCCTGAACGGATGGAAAAATAGGGTTTCCATCCGTCCAGATTTCACGGACAGGATCGGATGCGGATGGCAGCGGGTGTCAGCGGAGGTGTCTCCGCTGACATCCGCTGCCCCATAGAGCTGCATGGAGGATCCGATCAGATCCGCCTAAAAAACTGACAGGCAGATCTGATCGGATCGCCCGTGTGAAAGAGCCCTTACCCTATCCAAAATGAAAAAAGATTTTGCCTTTAGTTCAGTAAATTAAGATTGGTTAAGGGTGCAAACACCACTGGTAGCCTCACTAGTGGTAAAAGCAAAACACAGTTTATAAGTCCATATAATGACAACTTACTTGGTCCCTGAAAAGCACATTGAAGGTTATCTGTAATAGAGTAAAATGGACACCAGAGAGCGCTTTTAAGTGTAGCAAGTCAGGCTTGATTCACAAATGTCCGGCCTCCGTTTCCCTGTGTTTTTTTAAAGGAATCCGGTAAGTTTTATTCACCGGTTCAGGTGTGATTCAGGTCTAAATTATTACTTAAAGTCGCACCTGAACCGGACTGAAAAACGCACAGGACTTTTTAAAAACAGCCTGTGGCTGGCCTGCAGATATGTGAACCGGCTCCATTAAGAAGGCTGTCAGTTCACGTCATGCAAATTGGATGCGGTTCAAAACACATCTAATTCGCATATACAGTGGGAATAGAAAATAATCACCCTCTTAATAATCATATTTGGTTGCTTTGCAGCCTGAAATGAAGACAGACACAGATTTTGTTTTATCCACCTATATTTACCAATGGATTTCCACTAGACATATCATTTGGTGTTGAAGCCAAATCATTTAATTTTAGTCCCATCTGACCTTAACACCTATTTCCATGTGGCTTTAGAATCTTCAAGTTGCGTTTAAGGTGGTCAGATGAGACCAAAAGTGAATCATTTGGCCTCAACATCAAACGATATGTCTGACGGAAATCCAATACAGCTCACCATCTAAATAACACCATTTCTCCAGTAAAGCATGGAGAAGGTAATATTCTGTTATGAGGGTTTACTCTGCAGCAGTGACTGGAACACTTGTCAGGATAGAAGAAAAACGGATGGGGCAAAATACTGTCAATTCATTGAGGAAAATCTGCTGTCCTCTGCCAGAAAGTTGCCAATGGGAAGAAGGTTTACCTTCTAACATGACAATGACCCAAAGCACACAGCAAAAATGACCACACAGTGGTTGAAGGAGAAAAAGGTGAATGTCCTTGCATGGCCTAGTCAGAGCCCAGACTTAAACCTCATTGAAAATCTGTGGAATGACTTGAAGACTGTAGTCCACAAACAGTCACCATCAAATTTAACAGACCTTGAGCAGTTCTGCAAAGAAAAGTGGGTAAATATTGCAAAGTGTAGATGTGTAAAGTTAGTAGAGACATATCCCAACAGAATAAAGGCTGTAATTAAAGTAGAGGGTGGTTCAAAAAAATACTGACACAAGGGGGTGATCCTTTTTCCAACTCAGTGATTCTGTTTCTTTATTTTTTTCTGACATTTTGGTGTTATATTTTTCACTTGGATGTTATACGTTGCACTAGTAAATACAGCTGGATAAAACAAAAAACGATGTGTGTCTTCATTTCAGGCTGAAAAGCAACAAAATGTGATTATTTTTAAAGGGGAGTGATTAATTTCTATACCCACTGTATGTGAACCGAGTCTTAGTGTTTATAATTAAAAACAGTACAAAAATGCACTCACATTTATTAGTAATTTGATATCCCTTCTTTTATCTTACTTATTGTGAGTGCATTCTTTTACTGGTTTTAATAATAAACACTAACTTGCTACACTTAGAAGCTCCCTCTGCTGCCCACTTTGCCTTTAGTTCTACTGTTCTACTTTAGGTAATGTAAAATAAAAGAAACAATAAAAATATAACGAATTAGGTAATAATCAGAGTTGTATAAAGTACTCGAAACCCATACTTGAGTAAAAGTACAAGTGCTCGATCAAAAAGTGACTTGAGTAGAAGTGGAAGTGCTCGATCAAAAAGTGACTTGAGTAGAAGTACTAAAGTATTTAACATTTTTTGTACTTAAGTATTGCAAGTAGTTTTTTTTAAAATTTTGCTACTCAAGTACTGAAAGTAAAAGTACAAGTACTGTGTTATGTAGTTATTAAAGAAAGAAGTCAAAAGTTTGAACATCATATTGTTTTTTATTATTTCAAATGCAGCTTTTATTTATACATACAGTAGCTTTTATTTTCGTATGCGCTGATAATACACATGTTTTGAGCTTCATGAAACCTGCCATCTACTGTTCTGGCAGTGGTAATTTTTATAATAGTAACGAGTAACTATGCAGCACAAAAAAAAAAAATATCAGAGTAGAAGTATTGAAATCATTGAAAAAATGTAGTGAAGTAAAAGTGGAAGTAGGAGAAAAAAATTCTACTCTAGGAAAGTACAGATACCGCCTTTCGGTACTTAAGTACAGTAGTGAAGTAGTTCTACTTAGTTACTATACATCTCTGGTAATAATATAATAATAATAATGTAGCTCTATAACCTAATAAGCCCTACATTAGGTTGGTCACTGGTCTGCTGGAGACTTTCCACAGCAAATGTTCTCAGCGATCTCAGAGTGAACTCAGAAAAGGCGAATTTGAAAGTTGTTTCGCTCAGATCCACAACACTGTGATTTTCCTCCACATGTGGCACATTGACATTAAAGGTTATAAAAGTACAAGGTTTTATTATTTTAATATTCCACGAGTAGAAATTACTGTTAATTCTCAATAATTACAAAAATATTTTAATGCTGGATTAAAACATGTCAAGCTTCTCACTATCTTAGCGCTTTCTCTATCGAACAGATCTGCAAGTAATTTCATCTTGTTTTCACACGGCGCTAAGACATCGCCTTTGTTTATATTGGAGACAAATTTTCCTAAATTGACGTAATTCTATTGATTAAATAATGGCTTTCTTCCTCATTTAAAGGCAATTTCTGTCTCCTATCGTGGCAAACAAGAGTTAAGTCATCTGTATGCGCTGTGTGTGAAAGACAGATTGTCAGGGATAAATCCTCGGCTTATTAACAAGGACTTTTCAATAACCATTTGAAGGCTTCGTTACAGTGTCTGGGGGATTAGAGCAACATGACAGCGCGGGGATTAATTGGAGGAGTCACTTTAGGGTCTGCTATTAAATTCAATGAAAGCCTTCAATTATTTTTACTTTATAAAACAGCGCAGAGACATGCTGGCTGATTATATAAATACCCAAATAATTTGAATATTAGGGCTCCTTTACACTATGCCTGTTAAGCTGCCCTGATCGGCAGGTTCATCGCAAGGGCACATAGAAAATAATTGTTTTTTATGTGCCCTGATAACACCATGACAGAATGGCATTTTGTATACAGGGCAACACCTCTCTCCGCTTGTCACATTTTGACACTTCAATAAAGTTTTAAAAAACAGAGATAAAAAATACACTATACTAAAATAAGTTTAGGGACGCCTGCCTTTACACAAAAAAACTTTAATGGCATCTTAGTCTTAAGTGGAGTACACACTATAAAGAAAATTGGGTGAACGATCCTCCAATTTTCCTCGTTGTTTCACAGCAAATTAAAACAAATGAACGAAAATTCTCGTAAGACAAAGGATTTTTTTTTTGTTGTTTATTGTTTCTGATAATGTGCAGTCTTTCTTTTCTAATTTTTCTTGTACAAAAATCGTATGAAAACAGTACACATTAAGTGAAAATCGTTCATTTTGTTCCCGTACGAGAAAAATTTTGGAGCCCGTCCCTTTGAGAATTTTCGTACAAAAAATCAGAATCAGGATTCGAAAGTTGTGTACACACTATACAAAAATCGTACAAAAATTATTTGGACGAAAATGTTCACCCGATTTTCTTTAGTCCGTAGGGTTCAATATTGGGTTGGCCCACCCTTTGCAGCTATAACAGCTTCAACTATTCTGGGAAGGCTGTCCACAAATTTTAGGAGTGTGTCTATGGGAATGTTTGACCATTCTTCCAGAAGTGCATTTGTGAGGTCAGGCACTGATGTTAGAGAGAAGGCCTGGCTCGCAGTCTCCACTCTAATTCATCCCAAAGGTGTTCTGTCGGGTTGAGGTCAGGACTCTGTGCAAGCCAGTCAGGTTTCTCCACCCCAAACTCGCTCATCCATGTCTTTATGGACCTTGCTTTGTGCACTGGTGTGCAGTCTTGATGGAACAGGAAGGGGCCATCCCCAAACTGTTCCCACAAAGTTGGGAGCATGAAATTGTCCAAAATGTCTTGGTATGCTGATGCCTTAAGAGTTTCCTTCACCGGGACTAAGGGGCCAACCCAAACCCCTGAAGACCAGTACACAAAGCAAGGTCCATAATGGCATGGATGAGCGAGTTTGCGGTGGAGGAACTTGACTGGCCTACACAGAGTCCTGACCTCAACCAGATAGAACACCTTTGAGGATGAATTAGAGCGCAGAGTGCAAGCCGGGCCTTCTTGTCCAACATCAGTGCCTGACCTCACAAATACGCTTCTGGAAGAATGGTCAAACATTCCCATAGACACACTCCTAAATTATGTGGACATCCTTCCCAGAAGGATTGAAGCTGTTATAGCTGCAAAGGGTGGGCTAACTCATTATTGAACCCTACAGACAAAGACTGGGATGCGATTAAAGTTGATGTGCGTGTCCTAATACTTTTGGTAATATAGAGTAGGCAAACAGGTAAAAAATATAAAAAGGTAAAAGTATCGCACACCTGCATGCGCACATTTAAAAATGCAGGCTGGTGTGAACAATGATTTGATTTGTTTCATACATAAATATAATTTTACATACATTATACAATTGTTTCAAAATAGAATGTGGCCTGGTGCATCCAGTGATGTGCCTCCATCCCTTCATTAATATCTCCACTCAACCAACTTTTTTGCCCTGGGGTTTTGATAGTGGCCTTCAGCTAATCTGTATTGTCAGGTCTGGTGTCTCTCATGTTCCTCTTGACATTACCCTACAGATTCTCTATGAGTATTAGGTCAGGCGAGCTTGCTGGCCAATCAAGCACAGTGATACCGTGATTATTAAACCAGGTATTAGTTTTGGCAGTGTGGGTAGGTGCCAAGTCCTGCTGGAAAAGGAAATCAGCATCTCCATAAAGTTTGTCAGCAGAGGCTCAACATTTTCCTGGTAGAGGGCTGCACTGACTTTGGACTTGATAGAACACAGTGGACCAACACCAGCATGTGACATGGCTCCCCAAAATGTAGTTCAGTTAGTAAAATAAGTATTTGATCCCCAAGCAAAACATGATTAAGTACTTGGTAGAGAAGCCCTTGTTGGCAAGTAGTTAGTGACCAGGTTTGCACACATCTCAGGAGGGATTTTGGTCCACTCTTTTTTATAGATCTTCTCTAAATCCTTAAGGTTTCTTGGCTGTCACTTGTCAACTTGAAGTTTCAGCTCCCTCCATAAATTATCTATAGGCTTAGGGTCTGGAGACTGGCTAGGCAACTCCTTGACCTTAATGTGTTTCTTCTTGAGTCACTCCTTTGTTGCCTTGGCGGTATGTTTTGGGTCATTGTCATGCTGAAAGACCCATCCATGACCCATCTTCAGTGTTCTGGCTGAGGGAAGAAGATTCTCATCCAAGATTTTATTATACTTGGTCCCATCCATTGACCCCTCAATGCAGCAAATTCGGCCTGAACCTTTAGCAGAGAAACAGCCCCACAGCATAATGTTTCCAACTCTGTGCTTTACTGTAGGGATGGTGTTCTTAGGGTCATAGTCAGCATTTTTCTTCTTCTAAACACGGCAACTCCCCCTCTTCAAGAAGGCACATGTACAGTCATGCCAATAAACATCTAAATGATTCAGAGAAGGATTGGGAGAAAGTGCTTTGGTCAGATGAGACCACAATTTAGCTGTTTGGCAATAACTCGACATGCTGAGGAAAAAAAAATGCTGACTATAACCTGAGGAACACCACACCTACAGTCAAGCATGGTGGTGGAAACATGATGCTTTGGGGCTGTTTCTAGTAGGTACAGACTGACTTTGCCGTATGGAGGGAGCTGAAACTTCAAGTTGCCAAACGACAGCCAAGAAACCTTAAGGATTTAGAGAAGATCTGTAAAGAAGAGTGGACCAAAATCCCTCCTAAGATATGTGCAAGCCTAGTGACCAACTACAAGAAACATCTTACCTCCGTGCTTGCCAACAGGGGTTGCTCCACCAAGTACTAAGTCATGTTTTGCTTGGGTATCAAATACTTATTTTACTCACTGAACTGCAACATCATTTATAGCATTTGTTGTATGTGTTTTTTTTCTGGATTTGTGGTTGATATTCTGTCTCTATCATTTAAAACACACCTATGATAAAAATTATAGACCCTTCATTTCTTTGTAAGTGGGCAAACTTCCAAAATCTGCAGGGGATCAAATAATTATTTTCTCCACTGTATATAAAATATTTATTTTGCAAACAGGATGCACCGATGACACAAGAAGATTCACAGGGTGCTTTGCGTTTCCTAAAGAGAAAGGAAAGCAGGAGCTGCTTGCCTTCTAACTCTCTGAAACTTTGTACAGTACCATTTGAACAGAGCAGCCAGGGATGAGTCTCTCCTCTGATCTATTCAGTTGTAAATGTAATGTGAAGTAGAGGTAAGTAGTGGACCGTGCTGTGCAATTGGAACCGTTCTAATAGGAGCGACTCAAGTCGCTCCGACTTAGAAAAAGGTTCCTGCACTACTTCGGGGCGACATCGGAGCGACTTGCATTGCCATTTTTTTACCAATTTCCTTTCCAAAGCAATTTTTTCATTTTTCACACACATGGTAAAATTTGCATTTTTTAGCAAGAAAATTACTTGAAATCACCAAAACATAATATATTTTCTGAAAGCAGAGGTCCTGAAAAAATCTTTTAGGTACTATATATGTATATATATATACAGACTAATAAATCAGGTACCCAGATGCATACAGACCAAAGTTGGCTTCAGCTAGTAAGTTGTTACTTTGTCCAGATCTCTCATTCCTCTTTAGTCTTGTCCCATTTAAAGACCAATAGTAAGGCTTGAAGTTGGTAGGCCAAAGCATTTAGGACAACCTTGGTTATCGGGACTCCTGGGGCTCCAGGTGTCCCCACTGGGAGACCTTCTCTCCTTTCCCTTCAACTGTAATCTTCTGTTTTTTTTCCTACGCTTTCTTTCATTGATCACCTAGAACCTGCCCCTCCTCCTATGATGCATATCACCTTGGAAGGGCTTAATCATAAAAGGACCTCTAAGATTAAGCTCCTTTTGGGGTGAAACGGCCACCCATGGCCAGAGGTGAGGCCACAAGCCTGCCTGGAACAGTACTGTTTGCCATTGTTCTTCTATAATATCAGCCCTGGTGCTAGCCGGTTGTAACAGCTGTGTATACAGTAGGGGGTTGTCCCGTCCCTAAGTGAAGGTGAGAATTTGCTGGTAGAGGCATACCCGAAAAGACTTGCATCTGTAATTGAAGCGACAGGCATGCTTGAACTTGTTGCTTGCAAATATTGGATGGTATATTGCCCCCCCAAATTGGGGGTCCCCAACCTACAGCCCATGGGCCCAATCTGGCTCATAATAAGATTTTATCAGGCCCATGGCCAGGGTTAGTGGCATATCCTTAACCACTTTAAGACCATAAGGATTTGCCCCTTAATGACCAGGCCCTATTTTGCGATTCGGCACAGTGTTATTTTCACGGACAATTGCACGGTCGTGCGACACTGTACCAAAATAAAATTGATGTCCTTTTTTTTCCCACAAATAGAGCTTTCTTTTGGTGGTATTTGATTACCTGTGCGATTTTTATTTTTTGCGCTATAAACAAAAAAACAGCGACAATTTTGAAAAAATATATTTTTTTTTCATATTCTGCTATATGACACTCTCAAAAGAAAATTGAAAAATCAAAATGTTTTAACATTTTAGGCCAATTTGGTTTCTGCTTCATATTTTTGGTAAAAAAATTTGCAATAAGAGTATTTTGATTGGTTTGCGCAAAAGTTATTGCGTCTACTAACTACGGGAAAGATTTATGTTATTTTTATTGGTTTTTTTTTTTACTAGTAATGGCGGCGATCTGCAATTTTTTGGCGCACGCTCGCCCCCTAGCGTAGGGGTACGTCGGTCGCTCGCCCCCTAGCTTCCCGCGAGCGACCGACGTACCCCTACATCGGTTTGCGCAGGAGAGCCACCCTGCCACAGTATATATGCGGCGGGTGTTCGGGAAGTGGTTAATGTGCACAGATTGAGGATTCATGTCAGCAGAGGCTGCCTATGGTCTCTGCTTTGACCTGATGTGAAGGAGACTGTTATTCGCACCCTGTTGAAATGGGGGACTCTGATGGAGACCCTGATATAAAGGGGAATCTGATGGGGACCCTGATATAAAGGGGAATCTGATGGGGACCCTGATATAAAGGGGAATCTGATGGGGACCCTGATGCAAGGAGGGGCTTTGTTGGGGCGTGATGTAAGGGGGGCTCTGATGTAGGGAGGGCTCTGATGGGGACCCTGTTGTAAAGGGGGACTCTGATGGGGACCCTGATGTAAAGGGGGACTCTGATAGGGGCCAGAATGTAAAGGGGGATCTATTTATTTATAAAACTGAGTTTGTTTTTTTTTGCTAGCGGATATTAGTAAATAATTCAGTGTGGCCCTCATACTGAAAAGTTTGGAGACCCCATCCTAAATTGAAGAGACAACAATATAGATTAGCACATAGGTAGGATTGGTTTCATTGTGTGCTTCTATACATTGGTTTAATATTTTTGTTGTACTTGAAAGCCAAGGGTACTCATCTACTGCCCAGTAATGCATAGCTAGCAATTTTAATATTTTATTTTTTAATTTCTGCATTATAGATTTTTTACTATTTGGGTTTTGGGGATTCACACATCCCTCATTGCAATATTCTTCATTTTACAATTAAACGTAAGCAGATGTTGCCGTGCGGCAAGGAGGAGGCAGAAAAATAAACCTGAGACAGGGCAGCTTTTTACGAATCTGCTGATTTGTGGAAGACGTGTGGCCTCTTTGACTTGAGCCATACAAGTAAAAATATAACGCTCTCTACCACATGAGGGTGGAAAGAGAAGTGATGGAAAGTTTTCACATCCCCTACCCACAGTAGCAAAGCTCCATATTAAGAAAACAGGCTATTAAAACATCAGAGAATGAATTACCACATGAAACACTTTGACTTTCTTATTCTCTGCTGTCCTGATGACTTGCGTACTGTTATTAAGAGCGAACGGCTTCTAGGCAAAGACCTTGAAGTGGCTCTGAGACTAGTTATATGTATTTATTACAAGCCACACATACCAAAGGCTGCCACGGCTTATTTCATCCTATGCAGCGGCGGGTGGATGAAAAATCATTATGGGCTTTTTTTTTCCTGTGCCGCTTATCCATGGGTATTAGGAAGATTCTTCAATGTTTCAACAATGTTGCTTTGAAACTCAGGGTTATCGGAAAAGAAATGTCTGTAATCTGTCTAGTTCTTGCAGAAAGTTCTTCCTTTTGAAGAATGAATGGCTGGGTACAGAGGAACCAGGTGTAAAGGGTTATGTTTTGCTAGAGTAGGTTAAGCCTTGGAGAAAAATTAGTTTAAAGGATGTGTAGTACGGTGTAGGAGAACTAACATTTTCACCATAGCAATTCTGTGGAAAAGGAGTTGTTTGATATTAAAACTGGAAAGGTCCTCGTTAAAATCCGACATTGGTTAAAGTGCCAGAAGTCAGGATGAATGGACTTTGGGACATTGATGCAGTAACAATGGAAATAGATCTAACTTCCTCCTGCAAATCTCCTGATGAAACAGAATAAAAATCTGGAAAATGGGCTAAAAATAATTTTACTTCTCTGCATGAATTAGCTTAAAAATCTTGAAAATAATAGAAATAACCATGAATGCATATGTATAATAGCCAAGCAGAAGGTTGTTAGGGTTTAGAAACTGTTGCATGAACAGAACGTCAACTATGCATATCGATCCCCTTTTGTGACAAGCAATTAGAAATGTTTTATTATATTATATACATATATTTTAAATAAGTACTCTATGTATATTTTAATATATGCTGCATATACAGCCCCAATTCCAAAAAAGTATATGTAAAATCTACATATAAAACGGAATGCAATTATTTGCAAATCTTTTAAATATATATATATTTTTTTTCACAATAGAAAACATATCAAATGTTTAAACTGAGAAAATGCACCATTTTAAGAAAAAAAATAAGGTAATTTTGAAATAGAAATTTTGAAATTGATGGCAGCAACACGTCTCAGAAAACTTGGCACAGGGCAACAAAAGGCTGGCAAAATAAGTGGTATTAACAATGAAGAAATGGAAGAACATTTTTCAACTACCGTATTTATCGGCGTATAACACGCACTGGCGTATTTAGGAGGGAAATTTTAGGAAAAAAGCTTAAAATTTTAAATAAACAGCATTGAACTCAGAACTATTTTTTTTTAATCAAATGCAGTCTTACCAGTGCCCATGAATGCAGTCTCGCCAGTGCAGTGTCCATCAATGCCGCCTCGCCAGTGCAGTGTCTATCAATGCAGCCTAGCCAGTGCAGTGTCCTCTGCAGCCTAGCCAGCGCAAGTGTCCCCAATGCAGCCTAGCCAGCGCAAGTGTCCCCAATGCAGCCTCGCCAGTGCAAGTGTCCCCAATGCAGCCTAGCCAGCGCAGGTGTCCCCAATGCAGCCTCGCCAGTGCAAGTGTCCCCAATGCAGCCTAGCCAGCGCAAGTGTCCTCAATGCAGCCTCGCCAGCGCAAGTGTCCCCAATGCAGCCTAGCCAGCGCAAGTGTCCTCAATGCAGCCTCGCCAGCGCAAGTGTCCCCAATGCAGCCTCGCCAGCGCAAGTGTCCCCAATGCAGCCTAGCCAGCGCAAGTGTCCCCAATGCAGCCTAGCCAGCGCAAGTGTCCCCAATGCAGCCTCGCCAGCGCAAGTGTCCCCAATGCAGCCTCGCCAGCACCGTTACATTACATTACTTTTTTTAAAAAGCCAGGCAGCTCTGAGGCAGAGGGGGCGGGCCGTGCGAGGAGAAGCGAGTACGAGCCGCCGCTGTCATCTGAAGTCCCGGCGCCTATGATAGACGTCACACGTCCCGTGTCCCGGCATTGGGCCACTGTGCTGTCTATCATAGGAGGCGGCACTTCCTATGACAGCAGCCGCTCGTCCTTCCTTCTGCTCCGCCTGGCCCGCCCCCCTCCTCTTCCTCTCAGCGCTGCCCGGCTTTTTTTTTTTTTTTTACTATATTGGCGTATAACACGCACTGGTGCTTTGCCCTCCATTTTTAGGAGGAAAAAGTGCGTGTTATACGCCGATAAATACGGTAATTAATTTAATTGGCAACAGGTCAATATCATGCTTGGGTATGAAAAGAGCATCTTATAGAGTATCATAAGTAAGGATGGGACGAGATTTAACAATCTGTGAAAAGCTGCGTCTAAAAATTATCGAACAATTTCAGAATAAATGTCCTCAAAATAAAATTGCAAAGCTTTTAAATATATAATCATTTATAGTACATATTACCATCAGAAGATCCAGAGAATCTGGAGAAATCTCTGTGTTCAAGGGACAAGGCCGTAGACGCAATATTGGATGCCCGTGATCTTCAGGCACTCATTAAAAACAGGCATGAATCTGTGACGGACATCACTGCATGGACTCAGAAATACTTCCAAAAATCACTGTCTGTGAATATAGTTTGCCTTTCCATCCAAAAATGTAGGGTACAGCTATATCATGCAAAGAAGAAGCCATGTCTGAACATAATCCAGAAACACTGCTGTCTTCTCTGGGCCAAATCTCATTCAAAATGGTCTGTTGCAAAGTGGAAAACTGTTCTGTGGTCAGACAAATGGAAATTTGACGTTCTTTTTGGCAACCATGGGCACTGCTTCCTCTGAAAGAGGAGAAGGACATTCCAGCTTGTTATCAGCCCTCGGTTCAAACTCCTGCATCTCTGATGTTATTCAGGCACATTAATGCTTATGGAATGAGCAGCATGCACATCTGGAAAGGCACTACATAGCTGAAAGATATATCCAGGTTTTAGAGTAACATATGATCCCATACAGACAACATCTTTTCCAGGGAAGTTGAATATTTCAGCAGGACAATGCTAATTTGTATACTAAATCTATTCGTAGTAGAAGAGTTTAGCTGCTTAACTAGCCTGCTTGCAGTCCAGGCCTTTCAACAATTGAAAATATTTGGCACATCCTGAAATGAAACATACAACTAGGAAGATCTAGGACTGTTAAACAGTTAGAAATCTATATCAGGCAAGAATGGGACAACGTTCCTCTGCAAGAGCATCTTTAAAAGAAAAATTCACTGTGTAAGTTTCCTACATTGTGCAGTCTTCTGACTGATCACATGATGTCATGGATCCTCTTCCTCTGGCAGGAAACAGTCCTGAATGTTGCAGGAGAAATTGCCACGTAATAACATTGGGTCACTGGTCACGTGACTTCTTCAGGGTGAAAGTGACCAGTGACGCAACGCGTAGGAGGAGCCAGTGACGTCAGCCTTGTCTGTCCATAGTACGATCCGTGCTGGGTGGTCAGGAATTGCAGTTGCACATGAAGTGTAGCGAGAAGGATTTTATACGGTTTTATGTCTACATAAATGTGAGTGTTCTGAGTAAAATCTTTTACTAAAAAAACCTACTACACTATGAAATCATTTTGTTCACATACATATAACCATGGAGCACATTCAGTCTGATTCATGAGGAGGATTACAGAGAAAGCACAGGACTCCCCCAGGTGGATTGGCTTATTAAAGATTGCATATTAGCTTTGTGCTGCAGGTGAGCGCGCATTGAATCCAAAGGTTGGCACCTGGTGGATGAATTTAGCAAACTGAGCACTGAAGTTTTTGAAGAAACACTGCATGTCAAAAGCGATCTACGGATGCATAATTTAGTGGAAAATAATTTTTTCACAACACTTTGTCGTTTATATTTTAATGAACTTATTCATGGTTGCTGGGCAGACTTCCCTGTCACTCTTATTTGTAGTTAGTGGGATCATTTGGTTGGTTTTGCACTGAACACCCATCAGTAACCACCAAGTGAGTCCTTGAAGTGCTGGACTGTGTGTGTGTCAGGACTGCTCCCTGGTGGAGATGAGAGGGAAGGAGGGAGATAGTCCCTGCATTGAGAAAAGTATGTTTGGGGAAACCTAACCGAACATGTTTAAGCATTAGGTCCCTCTGTTTGGAGCTGTATAACTTTGGAAATGACAAATTGTATGATGTTGAAGAAACAGATACCTTTGTTGGATGTATGAACTTTATTTATTCCAAGTAAATAATTCATCTTTATTTTTAGAATGCCAATCCTTGTATTATTCCTGTGCCCTGTACAATTTTGTGAAGCTTTGTTGATAAAGATATCGGCTTTTTGGATGTATTACTTTCTCTGCAAAAATCCATAATATTCATACTAGCTCATTATGAAATACTTACCTTAAACGAAGCCCCCGCAGTGCTACTCACTCAGCGACATGACGGCCAACGTGTTCGGCCATCCTGCTTCCTTGGCCGGAGGCGCAATTACATCACTCCCGCTCATGCACGCGGGAGCCGTCGTTCACGGCATAGGTTCCTTCAGAGCGCATGCGCCAATGACGTCATCGGTTGCATTCACTGTAAATATCTCATAAACGGTGCAAGTTTAGGAGATATTTATAGCACCTATAGGTAAGCCTTAATATAGGCTTACCTATAGGTAAAAGACTTTAAAGTTGGTTTACAACCATTTTAAGAATGCCAATCTTGTCTAGACAGTTGTCTTCTGCTGGGGGGAATTCTCTTGATGAAGGAACTTGTGTTTAAAGGAACCTGGACAGACACTGGTAAAGAGTTTTGGGGTCTGTAGTGGTGCTGGGTAATCTGGCTCTGCCAGGCTGGTTGCTGCTTGATTACCTGAGGGGGTAAAAGTGCGATTGTTGATCTTCATACCCAATGGTGGCTGTGCCAGGTGATTTGCGACTTTGGGTACCTATGAAGGGAACTTGAGAAGCCCCAGAAAGATTGACACAAAGCCAATGTGGGGCCTTAGGAGTTGGAGCTCCCCCAAGTGCTTGTGTAGATAGGGGAGTTCAGGGCAGAGATCTTGGAAAGCTCTAAACTAAGAAGAGAACAGCTGATCTGTAACCCAAGAGGTTAAACACCTTCTGCAGCACTCTTATGTGAGTCCATGGCAGCTTAAAGGAGTTGTAAAGTCAGAAGGTTTTTTATTTTAATGCATTCTATGCATTAAGATATAAAGCCTTCTGTGTGCAGCAGCCCCCCTTGCCCCCCCCCCCCAACACTTACCTGAGGACCCTCTCTGTTCAGCGATGTCCACGAGTGTCTCAGTCATCCAAGATTCTCCATCCTGATTGGCTGAGACACAGAAGCAGCGTCACTGGATGCTGCTGCTGTCAATCAAAGTCACCTAGCCAATCAGAAGAGAAAGGGGATGGGGCTCTGTGTCTGAATGGAGCTGTGACTCGGCTTGGGTGCCCACATAACAAGCTGCTTGCTGTGGGGGAACTGAACAGGAGGGAGGGGCCAGGATCACAGAAAAGGGACCCTGAGAAGAGGAGGATCTGGGCTGCTCTGTGCAAATCCAGGAAAAAAAACGAGACTTTTCAATCACTTTAAAGTATCACCAAACCCTCATCATAAAAAAACTATTGATAAATGGTGCATTACTTGCTGCTCATGCTTACTCTGTCACTATGTGATTAGTTTTCTGTATTCTGCAAAACACCTGGTTGATCATGCTGCTCTCTATCTACACCTTCTGTCCATGTCCACTATTCAGCTAGGCATCAATAAGGCAATGGTAGTGCCCAAATGGTCAGTCCAATCCTGCTTGGCCTATATTTGGTTAGGGGCCTGGAGCTGCAGCTCCAATATCCCCTACGTGAATCCGGTCCTGCATGGACATCATGCATACAGTGGGGGACAAGAGAAGATAATCACGCTTACAATCGCTACAAATATTGTTATGCATGTGATACAACACTGAGCAATGTACTCTTATGATTTGTGTCTATGTAATACTTCACCTACAGATGCTTTAGATGGAGCTCTATGGATGGAGAAGTTTACAACAAAGTCATTTTAAAATCAGTACTGGATCATTGCATTTTTTTATCCTTTTTTTTCACATCAAGGGTTACAAATACGTGTGTGTTATATATCGATGTACATTTTAAGATATTCGACTGTGCTTTACAAGGTGTTCTTTCCACCCGCATGTTGGCTTAATTAGAAATTCAGGCATGGAACACTCCATAATTCAACAGTTTGTACTAATGAAGGAAAGTAACTGTATATTGGATCAAGCCTTTTCATCGCAAGAGCACTGGAGCACATAATAACATATACTGGGTGACAGTATCTTGTATTTGATTTTGCTTGGGATGGTCCAGGAGGTTGCATTCCCTTTTTTGTAGGGTTGCACCCATACAGGTAACAATATCAGTGTAGATACTAAGCATTCGTGCAAATGCTGCAAAACCTGAAACCAATACATTTGAGATGCAATTTGAGCCCATACAAAATAAATAGGATCAAATCGCACTGCAAAGAATCGCATGTCATTTGAACAGGAATGTGGTGGGACTCCTGTCCAAATCACATGCAGTTTCCCCCGCTGCTCCTGTGGGAACCCAGGCTTGTCATTTACCTTCAGCCTGAGTTCACACAGGAGCAGTGCGGCAAACCAGATGCAATTCAGACAGGAATCACATTTCTGTTCAAATCACATGCAAATCTTTGCACTAAGATTTCAGCAAATTCATTTTGTATGGGCTCAAATCACATCGCAAAGGTATCCGTATCAACGAGTACTTGAGCACAAGTATCGTACTTGTATTCGCCGATAAAAAAACTATATCGGTGCAACCCTACTGTTATGTATATTTGAGATATTTACTTGTTGAAATGCTTTTAGACTAATGGCAGTAAAGAAGTCATGTTTTATCAGTTGTATACTTGGAGTCCAAAAGGACGATTTAACCACTTGCTGCCTGCCCACCATCAAATGATGGTGGAGCGATGCGGCTCTCGTTCTGGGACGAAGTCATATGACGGCGCCCCAGAACAGCCTCTCTCGCGCACCCATGGGGGCACACCCGTGGGGGCGCACAGTGTGGTGATCGTGGCAGTGCCGTATTGCTAGGACACAGCGCCACCCCGATCTTGGTAAAGAGCCAATGACGTTGCTCTTTACCCATGTGATCGGCTGTGTCCAATCACAGCCGGTCACATGTAGATGAGGAGGTGCCGCACACTGTCAGAGTGTGTGGTGAGGAGAGCCGATCAGCGGCTCCTCCTGAAATGGGAGTCTAGGACAGGTAATCAGGGCACTGATCATCAGTTCCATGATTACAGAAAAGTAAAAAAACAGTGCCCATAAGTCACCCCAACCAATGCCCATCAGTGCCCACAATCAGTACCCACAGTGCCCACCATCAGTGCCCACAACCAGTACCCATAATGCTGTGAGTCAGTGCCCATCTGTGCCTCCTCATCTGTACTGCCCATCAGTGTTCATCAGTACCGCCTGTCAGTGCCCATCAGTGCCACCTGTCAGTGCCGTCTATCAGTGCCACCTCTCAGTGCCCATCAGTGCTGCCTTTCAGTGCCCATCATTGCCGCGTATCAGTGCTCATCAGTGCCACCTATCAGTACTCATCAGTGCCACCTATCAGTGCCCATCAGTGCCAGCTCATCAGTGCCCATAAGTGCCACCTCATCAGTGCCTATCAGTGCAGCCTATCAGTGCCCATCAGTCCGGCCTCATCAGCTCACATCAGTGAAGGAGAAAAATACCTTCTTTTCAAAATTTACTGACAGAAAATAGGAAAAACTTTTTTTTTCAAAATTTTCTGTCTTTTTTCTTTTTTTTTTTTAAGTAAGAAATAAAAAACCCAGCGGTAACTAAATACCACCAAAAGAAAGCTCTATTTGTGTGAAAAAAATAAAAATTTCATATGGGTACAGTGTTGAATGACCACGCAATTGTCATTCAAAGTCTGACAGTGCCAAAAGCTGAAAATTGGCCTGGGCAGGAAGGGGGTGAAAGGGCCCTGTATTGAAGTGGTTAAAATGACATATATTGTAGGTTCTTATTCCTGTCTGCGTCTTTTGTTTCGGTTGACCCTCATGTTTCTGTTCTGCACCACCTGGGAGTCTATTGTGGAGGAGAGGCTTAACTTGGGGGGGGCCAAGGCAGTGGAAGGGTTAAATGTTCTCTGTTCGGTAAGAAGAGTTAGAGGGAATGGATGGAGTTGCAGTTGAAGGAGCTACAATAGGTGGTTTTAAATCGGTGCGACAAGATCTAAGGCGTAAGGGTGGCAGCGTCCTGTAGGGAGCAGTCATTTTACCTGGCAGAGCAATGGAAGCTGTACTGTCCACCCTTCCCCAGTTGATTGGGGTTTTTTGTTTTTCTAGTTGCCACAAGTCTGACGTTATTAAGTGATGAATAAGATGGTGGAGTATAGTCTTGAACAGTCATGTGGGTTGGAGTTCCCTTACTGTCATCTGGTATGGAAAGTCATACACATTGAAGAGACCGGGTGGCAGGTACAGTTAACTGGGTCATATGATTTATTAAGCCAAATGCAAGAGTATACTATGGCATTGTCTGGGGCCTGGATACATTTTACATCGCGTTCTAATTTTCTGCGTTTCTTATTATAGGTCATGTTTTTCCATGTTGGATGCTATTTGCACTTTTTCTTGTGCATTTGTAAATTGGATAATTAATTGGTTTTCTTAACTTATTATTTTTATTGTATATTTTACTTGCCCTTTGTTCAGTTCTTTGTTACGATGTGTTCTTATCATTTCGGATTTTTTTTTTTTTTTTTTTCAAATATTTTTATTGAAAATGTGCAATTTACAAGCCTCAAACAGAAACAGAAAGGGGTAGATGTACAAAGCTTGTATCTAACCTACTACCATTGTTTTCCTTTTATGGCATTGATATTATTTCTTTGTACCTAATACAGTATGTAGTTTAATTCCCATTAACATAATGTGGTAACTATTACCAAATAGGTAACTATTACCAAATTTTTCATTTATTGTGGAAGCATGTATGAGTAATTTGCATTTGTGGTAAGGAAAATGAGCCGAGATAGAGAACATGACAATAATTAAATAACTACGGTAGTAGCGTGCCAAAACCGTTGTTCGGCCAGGCCTGTAAAATATAAGTGATCCCTGCACCAGCCCAGAAGAGGCGGGGGGCCCGACCTTAAATAGGCGGCTCCTCCCCTCCCACAACTCCAGGCTCCGCCTTCCCATTTAACAGATAATATAACCAATCAATCTGTACAGACAATTTACTATGAAAGAAAAGAAAGAAAGAAAGAAAGAAAGAAAGAAAGAAAGAAAGAAAGAAAGAAAGAAAGAAAGAAAGAAAGAAAGAAAGAAAGAAAGAAAGAAAGATTGGGAAAGAAGGAAAGAAAGAAAGAAAGAAAGAAAGAAAGAAAGAAAGAAAGAAAGAAAGAAAGAAAGAAAGAAAGAAAGAAAGAAAGAAAGAAAGAAAGAAAGAAAGATTGGGAAAGAAGGAAAGAAAGAAAGATTGGAAAAGAAAGAAAGAAAGAAAGAAAGAAAGAAAGAAAGAAAGAAAGAAAGAAAGAAAGATTGGAAAAGAAAGAAAGAAAGAAAGAAAGAAAGATTGGGAAAGAAGGAAAGAAAGAAAGATTGGAAAAGAAAGAAAGAAAGAAAGAAAGAAAGAAAGAAAGAAAGAAAGAAAGAAAGAAAGAAAGAAAGAAAGAAAGAAAGAAAGAAAGAAAGAAAGAAAGAAAGAAAGATTGGAAAAGAAAGAAAGATTGGAAAATAAAGAAAGAAAGATTGGAAAAGAAAGAAAGAAAGAAAGAAAGAAAGATTGGAAAAGAAAGAAAGAAAGAAAGATTGGAAAAGAAAGAAAGAAAGAAAGAAAGAAAGAAAGAAAGAAAGAAAGAAAGAAAGAAAGAAAGAAAGAAAGAAAGAAAGAAAGAAAGAAAGAAAGAAAGAAAGAAAGAAAGAAAGAAAGAAAGAAAGAAAGATTGGGAAAGAAAGAAAGAAAGATTGGAAAAGAAAGAAAGAAAATAAAGAATTTATAATTTGAGAATTTTTTAACTAATTTAAAACAAGCTACCATGGTTGATTTACTAAAACCGGAGAAAAATCAGATGTAGCTCTGCATAAAAACCAATCAGCACCCAGGTTTTTTTTTGTCAAAGCTTAATTGAACAAGCTTAAAGGCCCATACACACGATAAGAAAATCTGTAGGGAAAATTCGTCCGACGACCGATCTGCCGATTTTCGGATTGTTAGTATGGTGCTTTCGACAGCCAACTCCGACTTTTCGGCTGACAAAATCCTGATGTGCAGGCTATAAAATTTTTGTCGCCCGTAATACAACGTCCGATTTTCGTCTGATTAGTACAGATTTCAAAGGAAAAAAATCTTAAGAGCAAGACTAGGCATGTTAAGAGACGAAAGAACACATAGAAAGCAATCCAACACATGACATCACTTCTGAAGTAGAATTCTGTCGTACGGGAAAATTTGTATGAAAATAACCTCTTCACTTTCCACATCAGACTAGCATGCCACAAAAAACGGACGACAGATCGTTTGATAATCTGATCGTGTGTACGGGGCTTAAGTAAGAAGCTGATTGGCTACTATGCACAGCTGCACCAGATTTTGCACTCTCCAGTTTTAGTAAATCAACCCCAAAGTGTTGTGTTTTTTTTTTGAAGATAGAAAAGGTCAATGTGGCCATTCAACAGGTCATGTATCACATGCATAAAAATAGAGGAGAAATCTCCGCAGTGAAGTTACATAGAGCAATAAAAACATGAACAACGTTCTATCCCTTCCCCACTCCATCTAAAACTTTGGCAGAGATATATCTGGGCTTTTTTTTTTTCCTTAAGCTGGATTAGCTCCAAAAAATCATTACACAATCAAAGATCTGTGGTGTACTCGTATTTATTTGATTTTTCCCTTTTTTGTTTTTGCATTGCAACCTCTAAATTCCAAAGAGACATTAGAGACTGTGAAGGGAAGAGAAAGAAAACGAGAGGAGGTGTAATGATTTGAAAGGTGATGCAGGATGACATAGGAAAAACAAGTCGAACAGCATGAAAATCGCACCTTTCGAGGAGAGCGGAAATCGTATGGACTAGCTGTCAATCATTCTTACTGCAACAGGAAGCAAAAATGAGAGTAAATAAACATGGCAATCATCTGGGCTCCTGCAGGGGACAGATGATTCTGTGAAAATGATGGCTGTATGCAAAGCTGGGGGAGATGGAGGTTTAGCAGTCAGTTTATGTTCTATTAAAATTGGTGTCAGACATTCAGCTGGCAGCAGACAAGCTCTGAGCGCTTATCAGTTCCAACCGCAGACTCGCTGAAGGAGGCTTTTACAGCCCTGTCAGATTTTTGCTTCTTGCTCGTAGAGCTGTCTCATGGCAAAGTGATAGGATCCCTTGTCGGCACATAGGAAATTGTATTCCGGCATAAAACCCTTTTTATTGGCAAGGTACCCTACATGCTTTGGTAACACTGTTCTTGTTAGAGCTACAGTATTTCACAAAAGTGAGTACACCCCTCACATTTTTGTAAAAAAGTTTATTATATCTTTACATGTGACAACAATGAAGAAACTACACTTTGCTACAATGTAAAGTAGTAAATGTACAGCTTGTATAACAGTGTAAATTTGCTGTCCCCTCAAAATAACTCAACACACAGCCATTAACCACTTGCCGACCGCTTACATTGAGCCTACTGCGGCAAAGTGGTTCGTTATCGTCCAGCGACATAGACCTACGTCGCTGGACTCCACCCCTTGTGGGCGGCGCGTGAGCACCGCCGGAGGCTCGCTCCCGCTGTATTCAGTCACAGCGGGAGTCGGGCCAGGGGAGGAGCAGCGGTGATATCTGCCGCTCTTCCCCGATCGTCGGGGATCGAGTGTGGAGATCTGCCCGCTTGTGTAAACAAAGCGGGCGAATCTCCTAAGTGACAGGCAGTGACAGATTGCAGGATTCAGCATAGCTGAACCTGCGATCTGTGCATGTGTCACACATTGCGTCTGCAATCGCTTGATTTATTCTCCCTGGAGAAGAGACGCCTGTGGGGGAACAGGATAGCAATTTTTAAATATCTCAATGGGGATCTCAGCTTAGAAAAAAAGCTGTTCAGTTGAAGGGATTGCATGAGGACTCGGGGGCATACAATGCGATTAGAGGAGAAGCGTTTTAACCTCAGGCAACGTGGGGGGTTCTTTACTGTTAGGGCTACAAGATTGTGGAATTCTCTACCACAAGAGGTGGTTTCTGCGGGTAGTATGGTGGCTTTCAAAAGACTCTTAGACTTACATCTCAAGGATCAGAACATTCAGGGGTATTTGAGATGATTACAGCCGCACACACCTACACAGGTTGAACTGGATGGA
This sequence comes from Pelophylax lessonae, assembly GCF_965119305.1. Taxonomy (NCBI): domain Eukaryota; kingdom Metazoa; phylum Chordata; class Amphibia; order Anura; family Ranidae; genus Pelophylax; species Pelophylax lessonae. Next base: position 629,528,161 of record NC_138770.1, on the reverse strand, counting down.
CTATTGTCTTTATTCAACCTCACCTACTATGTAACTATGTGTAACTAAAGGTTCAGGTGATGGACTGGCCAAGCATGTCTCCAGATCTAAATCCTATTGATCATCTGTGGGGCATCCTCAAATGGAAGGTGGAAAAGCACAAGGTCTTTAACATCCACCAGCTCTGTGATGTCATCATGGAGCAGTGGCAAACTGTGAAGCTCTGATGAACTCAATGCCCAAGAGGGTTAAGGCAGTTCTGGAAAATAATGGTGGCCACACAAAACATTGACACTTTGGGCCCAATTTGGACATTTCCACTTAGGGGTGTACTCACTTTTGTTGCCAGTTGCTTAGACATTATTGTCTGTGTGTTGAGTTATTTTGAGGGGACAGCAAATTTACACTGTTATACAAGCTGTACACTCACTACTTTACATTGTAGTAAAGTGTAATTTCTTCAGTGTTGTCACATGAAAAGATAGAATAAAATATTTACAAAAATGTGAGGGGTGTACATACTTTTGTGAGATACTGTATAACTAAGTATGCTGGGACATCGTACAAAAAAAACTGTTTAAGGCCCTTCTGGTTGTCAAAAATCAGGCATGAGGTTGAACTCCTGGTACCCATAACATTTTCCCAATTTATGACCAACGGGCACTCAGTGGGGGAGAAAAGCCAGGAGCGCCAGCAGGGGACAAGAGAAAAGAAGGTTTGAGGCTGCTCTGTGCAAAATCATTGTACAGAGCAGGTAAGTATACCATGTTTTTTATTTTCTGTTTCAATGTTTTTATTGAAGTATTTCACAAGAAAGAATACAAAAGATATGACAAAAAATATCCTGCAATGTAAAATACATACTGAATGGGTAAAAGACCCAACATTTTTAAAAATAAAAGAATATATAAAGAGGGGGTGTTCTTCTAAAAAAACTTCACAGTCAGTATAGATTGTACTATCAGTGTGGGGTAACCCCAAAACGTATTCAAACTCTAAGTGTTACATTAACAAGGCACATCTCAGGCTCATTATACATTAAAGGACAGAGCAGCTACATGTTGCATTTCCAAGCTTAGGGTCAGCAGGTAAACCTTAATGGGTTGGAGATGCCCTAGCAGTAGCTGTATACATTCGTGAAAGGGGGCCTATAACTCCAGAAAAAGGAAGCCGCATTCCCTCGTCACCAAGAAAGAAAAGAAGGGAAAGGGTTGAGGAGGAAAGTAGGGTATTACCTCGCATGCCGAATCCCACTATCCTGAAGCTACCTTAATCACTTAAGCCCCGGAAGATTTTACCCCCTTCCTGACAAGGGCCTATTTTGCGATTCGGCACTGTGTGACTTTAACGGACAATTGCGCGGTCGTGCGACGCTGTACCTAAACTAATTTGACGTCATTTTTTTCCCACAAACAGAGCTTTCTTTTGGTGGTATTTGATCACCTGTGCGATTTTTTGATCATGCGCTATAAACAAAAAAATTGTGACAATTTTGCAAAAATAACAATATTTTTCACATTTTTTTTAACATTTTTGGCCAATTTGTTTTCTGCTACATATGTTTGGTAAAAAAAATCGCAATAAGCGTATTTTGATTGGTTTGCGCAAAAGTTATTGCGTTTACTAACTAAGGGAAAGATTTTTGTCATTTTTGGTGTCTTTTTTTTTTAACGAGTAATGGCGGCGATCTGCAATTTTTTTTTGCGGGACTGAGACATTGCGGCGGACAGATCGGACCCTTGACTGACATTTTTGACACTTTTGGGGTTACCAGTGACATTACTACAGTAATCAGTGCTATACATATGCACTGTTACTGTAAAAATGACACTGGCAGGGAAGGGGTTAACTTTATTGGAGAGGCAGGGGTTAAATGTGTCCCTAGGGGCGTGCTTCTTACTGTAAAGGGGCGTGGCTTTTGATGTAACCACAGAGACATAGGATCCTAAATAGCAGGATCGTATGATCTCTGCAGTTACACCAGGGAGAATGACAGGCGGCTTTGTTTACATTAGCCGCCTGCCTTTCTCCCTCTGTAACGGACGATCGCGAGTGACCGGCGGACATCTGAGCCGCCGGTCACTCGCGCTGGAGTGTCCGAGAACGAGCGGGGGGCGGGAGCGCGCATCTGGCGGTGCACACTCGCCCCCCTATTGGCTCGCGGGAGAGTGACGTATATATACGTCACTTTGCCCAGGAGGGGCTGACCGCCGCCGTATACAGTCGTGTGGTGGTCAGCAAGAGGTTAATCAGGTATGGATTGAAGATCTCCAGTCAGGTACTTGACCCATGAGTCCCAGACTTTCCCAAACATGTTTGTTATTTTAAGGGGAAAAAAATGATCTTTTACAATCACTTTAAAATTTACATTGATGTTTAAGATGATGACATACGATTGATTTCAGCAGTCCTGAAGAAGCAAAAAGCAAAATGCTTTGAACCCAATTGGCCACCATACTTAAAGAAGTATAGCCAACACTTTTGTTTGGCTGTACTTGTCCTATGCATCACAGGAGTGCAATTCGTTTTGCAGTCCTTGTGACCCGCTTTCAGACTGAAGTCCGCTCTCTGCTTATGTCACGGATGTCAGTCCAGGCACCGCGTCATCACGACAATGGAAGTCGGGATCCGCCAGGTGCCTAGACTGACACCCAGCTCAACTTCTCAGCGAGCCATTGAGAGCCTGAGCCGGCTGCTCCCACCCCCTCCACAGCTCAGCGATCCAGTGAATGAGGAGGGGACAGAGCGGAGAGCTGTGGCTGACAGTCAGCAGCTCTCTGCTCGTGGAGCTGTCAGAACTGAGTGATCGGCGGTGTTCGATCGCTCGGTTCTCAATGCAGAGGAGTCGGAGGACAGATGCTGCATCCACCTAGGTAAGTATAAGAGGGGGGGGGGGAATTAAAACCCATACTTCTCTTTTAAAACTTTGCTACATGAAATTCATCAGGAATGAGTAAATGTACTTTTTCTATTTGTACCATAAAGCAATGTTAGGTAGAGATGAGGCAATTAATGTTGACATGTTTTCCTATGTACAATGTTCTGGGGATACAGGGACTATTATCAATTCAATTTTACATATTTTTGTGTATATGCAATGTAATAAAGATTACGATATATTTTATGTAACAATTTGTGTAACGCGTTTTTTGAAACTTAGAAGTCGCTCATCCAACTAAAGGATGTTGTCATCTCTCTCTGTCTTAGACTGTCACGGAGCTCAGTCTGCATTTTAGCGCATGTGCAATAAGGGAAGCGTTCAGCATGCTCTGCACTTTTGAATACACACTTAAAGGTGAAGTACAGCCAAAGCTCGTTTGGCTGTACTTCTCCTATGGATCATAGGAGTGCAGTTGTTGGCTGACATCACAGAGCTGATCCAGACTTGGGCAACATTGGAATTGGGATTCGCCCACATGCCTGGACTGGCACCTGGCTCAGGAGCCTCTGAGAGCCTGAGCCAGGTGCTCTGACCCCCCTCCACAGCCCAACACTCCTGTGAGCGAGGAGGGGGCAGAGCAGACAGCATTGAATGGCAGTCACCAGCTCTCTGCTCACAGAGCCCTGAGAACCAAGCGATCGGCGGTGTTTGATCGCTCAGTTCTCAGTCTTAGAGCCGGCGGGGGACAGATGCAGCATCATACCAATGCTGGGTGGACCTAGGTGAGTATGATTCTTGAAAAAAAAAAAAAAAAAACATACTTCTATTTTAAGTGGCACTGCTACTTCCAGGTTCTAACATACCTTGGGGGATCAGCTATTTGACAAGTGACCAAACAGCTTTGTCGGACCAGCACCAGAAATACAGGCCTTATTCAAGAGAACTGTATGAACACAAGGATGCATTTATTTTTTATTTTTTTTTTTACCTGGTGATCCTGCCAGCAGCACACCTCTTGTCCTGGGGTCCTCATAGATGAATTATATCTATGGAGAAGCAGTGTGGTCTGGGTGTGTACGTGCATGTATGTATGCATATATGTGTATGGAAAAAATTGTGATAACGCTGCCCAATAGTGAACAATCAATCATTTAATCAATTGAAAAAAACAAAAAATAGTGACTTCCATAAACATTGGGTAACAATAAACTCCTGTGCTATGAAATTGCTATGAACATTGATACATTGAAAATTTTCAGAAAATATCCAGAACACTACACAAACACAGGGATCCGTTTAGAATCTTTAATCACAAGTCCCCAAACTGCCACCTTTCAGCTTCCTCCAGACACTGTTCAGTAAGTGAGACAGAACTTCTCCAGACCAGTTCACTTGTGATGAGGTACTGCAATCAACTCCTAAGCAGATCCATACAGACCCTCAGCCCTGATTCTCCTAAGGTCTCAAAAACAGCTTCACAGTCCATGGCCTGCCTAACTGTAGCAGGCTTAGAACCCTCCTGGGGAGACAGAACCCAGTTCTCCAGTGCTTCAGACTATTTATCACCTTTCCAGCCCCCTACTGAACACTCCTCTCCAGGTATTGGCTGGAGCATGACAAAAATTCAAGCTGGTTATTAGCATCTCAGTCCCTAAGCTCTAGAAGCTTCTTCCAGAGGTAGGGGAAAGAAATCAAACTTCCAGCCTGTCAAAACCTGAACAGACCAGGACAAATGATTACTGCTCCTTTGATTATAAAAGGAGTGAAAAACTAAATTTAGCTAGCATTCTATGATAGGAGGGTGCTACATATACATTGTATGTATGTATGTATGTGTATATATGTATATATATATATATATATATATATATATATATATATATATATATATACATACATACATACAGTCTATAGCAATGCATCCACAAAGTCATTTTCTTCAACTGAATGTATAACTTTTAATCTAAATAAAACAAGAAATGACAAACAGAAAAATATAAAAGGAACACTGTGGTCAAGATTGTATTTCCTATGTGACAAAAATAGTTTCAAATTGCCAAATGCATTTTAAAAGATATTCTAAAGGACCGCAAGAAAAATAAAATGGATGGGGGAGGGTTTAAGAAAACAAGTCATATTTTTCAATAATAATAAGCATAAATCTTATAAAAGCACATTAAATGTTAAACTGGAGTGTTCCCCTTCTCGTCTTGGCATCACACTAATCCCAGTGGCATGCTTACACTAATTAAAAACATTTTTTTCAAATGAAATCCCATAAATATCTGGAGGAATGGTAATACATGGACTGGGTTTCAGTGTACACAAAGCCTAAGTGTTGGAATATTATTAAAATGATTTTCTCTCACAAAGCGGCCTCACAGAATCCTGCGGAATCGCGGGGCCCAGTTACTTTTTCCAGCGATAATAGGGCATTTCAGAATGACACATCCAATGAATGTGACGTGAAATATCAACTGGCTAGTCCTGGATATTAAAGAGCTATTTAGGCAAATGTTCACATTCAGTTTGGAAATATGTATAAAGCAATATTACAAGAATTAAGGTTTTTGTCCACCCAAAATTGCTATTTCAGAGCTAGATGGACCCCAGCCTGCGCTTTGTCAAACTGAGCGATGGCCAAAGTCCTTGCTGCATTCACGTTTTATTGTTGAGCAATAAATAAAGCTCTTTTTACTGCAACCCCAGTTTTGGGGGACTGACCGGGATGTCTTCCACCAACAGTCAGTATAGGACTCGGTCACACCAGTTCCAAGCTGAGCAATTGGGAGGGGTTAAGGAAAGACCTGGCACCTCGCCTAGATAATTATATGGGGAAAGGCTTTTAAATGTATCAGAAATACAGTAGTGTCCAGAAGGCTGGGCCTTTGAATTACCAAGAGTTGTATACGACTGAATGGATATATACATGCATATTACATAAGTCATTCAAATTTCACATGTTGGTGGAGTAACTCTTCCTTTATACAAAGGTACTACTTAACATAGTCTTTATCATGATGCATTTGGGCCATTGTTGAACCCAACTCTCAAATTCTCTTTGAAAAGTTTCAGATGTGCACAGTTGTCGCAGTTGATAGTCTCTTACTGCGTGATTTCCCTTCCTTGCTGGTTTTCTCTTTCTTACACTTCTTCATCCATCTGTGCGCATTACTCTTGTCAATGGTGTAAACATTCTGTGGCCTTCTGTGGATGTTGGACAGCCTGAACCCTTCCTTTGTCAAGAACTCAATGACAGCATGTTGCTTCTGCTTGGCATCCATTATTTATCTGCAATGAAAAAGAAGAAGAGTTATTATAGAGGAAGAGTTACTCTACCAACATGTGAAGTTTGAACGACCTATGTAAGTGAATAAAAACATTATGCCCACTTTTTATAACACAGCCATCACTCAGCTAGTCCAGGCTCTAGAGAGATCCTGACTTTATTGTCGAGATTCACCCAGACGCCTGACTGGTAGCTGGCTCAGCCTGTCATTGTGGTGCTGAGAACCTGAGGCAGTCGCTCCCACCCTTCTCCACTGGCCGACAATCCAGTGAGCACTGGAGGGGCAGAGCAGAGAGCCAGTGACTGACAATCTCTACTCACTGAAAACCAAGCACCAAGCAATCAGTGGTCTTTGATGACTCAGTTCACAGTGTAGAGGCGGCTTTTGATAGATGCAGCATCAGATTGATGCTGCATCCAACTAGGTGAGTATGAATGTTTGTTTTTTTCATATCCTGCAGTTCTTTTAATAAGTATGGACTGGTGTGGACCAGGAACTAATATACAATTTATCCTTCAAGGTACATCAGCGTGTTACTGCTATAAGGGAAAAAGTATAATATAGGCACAAAACAAAAAATTGTTTGTTTAAGTTTAGATAGCGGGTGAAAAATCCCCATACGAGGCTTTTTTAGAGGGATTTCTCATAACTTTCTGCCCTCTTCACCAGAGAAGAAGTGATAGAAACTCTCCAACAGCAGCACAGATGTTAAAAAAAATATATTTTTTTAGCATTATTAAACGTATCCCTATTGCAGATTTTCTTAAATCTGATTAAACGTATCCCTATTGCAGATTTTCTTAGAATTGATTGAATGTGTCCCTGTTGCAGATTTTCCTTCAATTCCATGTCCAGCAAAACCAATTATCACCTGGTAGAAAGTGAGGAAAAATCTCTCTAATAGAGCCCTGGATACCAATAAAAAGGCAGGGGGTCTAACCCAGGGGAGGACTGGGCCAGGGGAGCAATTTGATGCCCTGTAAAAAGGCTGCACCGCTTCTGACACAGACGTGCCTAAATGATTCCTGGTGAAGAGAAGAAGTAAAAAGTCCCCGCTGCTGACCTACTGAGTGCAGGATGAAGACAAAGACAGAGCGCAGTTCCCCCCCCCCCCCCCCCCCCTAGCATGGATAGTGTAAACTGTGTCTGAGCAGAGGCCGGTTCCATGCCACACTGGAGACCCCCCCCCCCCCGGCCAGCCCCAACTGAGCTGTCCCAGCTCCCCCCAACTGCCCCCTGCTGGCAAGGTCGGGAGACCCGGATTCGGCCGGCGGGTAGAGAGTACCTGGAGCAGAGCTTTAGCCTGGAATGGGGGGGTCAGAAGGAGACCGGGAAGAGGGAGAGTGGGTCGGGGGCTGAGTCGCTGCACCATGGACCTCTGGATTTTACTTTCCCCCTGGGCCGAAAGTTGCAAATCAGGTCCTGGTTTAACCTTTCCCCCACACGATCCCCAAAAAATATTTTTTGCCTTGACATACACTTTATTTAATGTGTTTGTGCTTTTTCAGCTATTTTACTTTCTACTCTACAGTCCAGCATTTACCTGAAACCTGAAAAAAGAGAAAAGGGCACAAAGAAGGCAATTTCTAGTTGCATCTGTCATTAATATTCTTATCGGCTCGTCTCACCACACTGCAGCTAATTAACGTCCCCAGAAAGCTTTATGGATGGGGTGTTTCTTCCAGTTCAAAATGCCTTTAATGTTCTTTTTTTTCAGGTACATTTTATGAATTCATATATTATTGGAAATTTAGTTATTTTCCCATGGCTGTGTCTAGGGAACGTGCAATTAGAAACTCGAAATCAGAGTGCGGATGAGTGGTGAAAATATTTGATGAGCAAAATTTTCAAATAAAAGTAGAAGGCAGTAAATCAGAGCGCCAGGGTTCCCTGTGCAGAGCGTACTTTAATATATTCCCTAGATGATAGAGGTAAAGTGTGCCATGATGGCTCCTTTCTAGAGCTAAATGCAAAGATGGAGCGGTGTGTCACTGCAAGTCAGGCCTCACCTTAGTAATTGTCATACGACTCGAGAGGAAATGAACTGGGGTGTCCTGCAGAGGTCAAGTTCTCAGCCCTTCCAGAGGCTTCATACAGAGGTCCCAGAATGCTAAGCCAGGCTGAAACTGTTCTGTAGAGACTGGAGAGCAAATACTGCCACATATCACCAAAAAAGAAGCTTAAAAGGGAATTTGATTTCGGAGTGTAGAGGACCTCAGCCATGAAAGGTACAGAATGTATTCAGAAAATAAGCCCCTAACTGAGTAATGCACTAGTTCATAAGAAGGCAGATCTTTAGTAAGATAAGGATAGTAAGGATAGCATTTCTGACTTCTCCTTCCGCTGATACAACAGCTTCATAACTGGCTGTCAACCAGTTTTTTTTTCACTTCCAACATTAGAAAAACACAATAATTTCCAACAATAAATTGTTTGGCCAGCTTGTCCACAGCAAAAAAAAAAAAACACATTAAATGAATCTTATGTCTGGTTGTAACTACACAAATACTATTCCTAATTTTATTGATTTTATGTCCAAATCCACACAAAAATAGTGGTTCTTACTTGTCATAGCTGCAACCACACAGTGTCTCTCTACAAAGCAACATGCCTTGACTTCCTCAAGGTTTCCCGATATATTGAGAAAGACCCTTGTGATGGTAACTCCATAAAGAGCAGGCACAGCAGATGCCTAGTTTCCCCGATTACTCAAGTTTCTTAGGAACCCACAGCACACTATTCTAGCCAGATTGGATTTCCTACAGCCTTTTGCAGACATAACAATATAGACAGCCCCCATGATCTTCCAAGTGCTTTTCACATAATAAAAATTTAATCGTGGTACTGACACTCAACACTCAAGAGAACACACTGGATGATCTGACTTCTAAAAGAGAGTATTTTCTCCTGAACTTAATATTAGCAACAAACCAGAATGAACGTCTCCACAGAAGGTACAATGTTAACTACACTAGCAGTTTAATTCTTGTCCCTGAGAGGTTAACCTATTAGCTAGGAAGTTTGGAGGCACAATTTTTAAGACACATGGCTACTCGACCTCATTAAAGACCAGTCAAACGTTGCATTAGCAAGAGGAATAGCTCCATCATACATCTTTGAAATGAATGTTATACCTCGTTAACCACCTCAGCTTCCAGGGACCAGGATCACCTCCCCAATAATCTGGCCTCAAACCCATGACCTACTGCTTTAATAGTGGAGGGGGGTCCCACCACTACCTTCTTTCCCTTAGTGTTTGGGTCACTCACTCCCTGATCATGTGTGATTTATTGTCTTTGGCTCGACAGCTAATCAATTCGCTGCTCTCTCTACCTTCAGCTGATGAAATGGCCCAGAGGACCCCACAAATGCACCTCATTTTGGGGTTGGAGCACTTATACAAACTTATGCACACATAAACTGGCAGATTACCAATTACCACAGCAATGGTAACTATCTCCTGAAATATGCCACAAAATATTCAGGCAGTAACACATGACCAAAACACAGAGAAGGAAGACAATTTCCCATGGTCCTTGTCTTGCCCCACCACGAGATGAACCAAAGGCAGCTATGCTCACAAAATTCAAATCATTCACTTTCATGAAGACAGTGCTTGAACCCCTTTAAATTTTTGTGTAATTGTGGTTTTTCATTGAAAATAAATATAGTTTTACAGTTACTTTTACATTTATTCCATCCTGACAAACTGAAAAAAACAGCAAAGAAAGCATCCAAATTACAACCTTCCTTTCCTCCCGAAATCATACATTTCAGCTGTAACTGTCAGCTTTAAAATATTTCAGTGCACGATGGCGGCAAAATACTTTCCAGTAATAAAAATATATAGAGGATGGAAATGAGAACGTTATCGTTGTGCGCTCTTGGCATGGATGTGAATAGTTGTGTGTGTGCCATGTTTCTTTCATTCTTCTCCCTTTTTTATGTTTGTGTTGGATGTATGCGCACAGAAAGGCATTCTACTTAAAGAGCTGCGGTTCCTCTTGCGTTTGGCAAGGACAGCTAAGAAGCCAGGCTTTGAGCCTTATCAGAGAAAGAATCAGCTTCAGACTTTGGAGTCCATAAGAAAAAAGATGCTTTATCACCTATAGCACCCAGCGTAAAATGAAGGAGATTAATTGGATGGAGCATATGTTCTATCTTCCTTATACAGACTTAATCATTAGGACAGAGATTACAGTGGAATAGTAGTCATTTCAAACCACCCATCATTTTCCTCCCTCCCACACACGCACTGAATAAAATGTTTTTAAAAAGTGTATGTATATATATATATATATATATATATATATATATATATATATATATATACTGTGTATATATATATATTTTATATATATATATATATATATATATATATATATACACACACACACAAGCACATACAGATGGGCCACTGCATACGCTTGTAGGAATTTTGGCCTGGGTACAATTCATGAAATAGTACATAGAATATGAAGCAGGCAGTAGGTGCACTCAAGGAGACTTAAATACAAAATGAAAAGCAAAAACTAAACAATAAGGGGTAAGGGTAAGTGCGACTTTTGCCATCATCGATCATGTTCTGGTTCCACCAAGAGGAGGTGACTATTATAAAGAAAATGTTGGTGGATCTTTAATCTTGACCCCCTAGCACCAAGGGGCATAAATAAACAATTATACTTAAATTGATCTCTGTGACTTCCACCCATTGTGGACATGATGGGTGGTTTAATTTTTATGCACTAACACTGATCCACCGATGATTCCATTGTGTGCCATTGCAAAAGACTTCTTTGCACACTCTACTTATGCCTATATATCCCATTAACTGTATAATTCTTATTATGGGACTCCATTACCTGAGGCTTGGGGTCATGATGGGATATGGACTTGACTTGACACCTTATTGTTTAGTTTTTGCTGTTCGTTTTTATTGTTTTTTTTTTTTTTTTTCATTTAATTTAAGTCTATTCATGAAATGCTTTATTCATTTTTCCCCCCTTCAGGGAGGGTTTATATGTGCTTTCTGGGCAGTTCCATCCCCCTTTCCCTTTCATTCATCTCCTCTCTTTCTAGTTGCCCCAGTTCTGCCTTTTATCCCTATGCATCTGTTTACATTGGACTATACTGTAAATGCTATAGTTTTCTCTTCAAGTAACATTGCTTATTTTGCAAATGTTTATAATTGCTTCTTCTGAAGCTACCCCATTCACAATTCACGTAGCGGGAACTCACCTTGAGAAACGTGGACTATGCCCCGTCGAAACATTGACATTGATTAAAGCGGTAGTAAACTGCATTAAAGAAAAAAACAAACAGGCTCATCTCATAAAGCAAAACTGTGCATGTTTAGGAGATATTTACTGTACCTTCAGGTAAGCCTTATTACAAGATACAAAGCAGAGCTGATTTGGATTTGGACCAGAACAGTCCTCAGATATATCTACTGCCTGCCCAATTTTAGTATATGTCCTGCCGAAGCGAGGACATTAATGTGCGCATACTGAAATGACCAAACTCTGACAGTCGTCAAAATAGTTCATTCTAATTTATTAGTTCCTCTTTTGCTCTTATAAAGACTGAGGAAATTCATAAACAGGAAATAGTCATATATAATACGTATAAGGTGGTGATTGGATGATTGGAGTATCTATGTGTCTATGTCTTTCTTCCAGGACATGACGAGGCCTTATTTTGGGTGTTGTCTCCATGTTCAATTGCCATCTTGCTTCTCCGAAAGGAGGGGTGATCTAATTGCATTTTGAGTAAGGTAGTGAATCTCAGCAGTAACATATATACATATATACATGAGGTATGCACCATAAGTTGAAATAGGCATTTCACTAATATAACCAGTATTACATCCATTACAGAGCTACAGAGCTACAGCTTCAAACTAAATTAGAAATTTCCTCCTGGGGGAATGCAGGGCTTGTGTCCAATATTATATAGAAAGTAAGTGCGCTGTCCCCTAACAAATCACCTTATGACATTAAAATCATATATGGAATATGTACAAAAAAAAAAAGAGTTAATCATTCAATGATAAATTATGTGATTGTCACGGAACCATGAACCAGACGTACAACAACAGATAAGTGAAAATAAGAAAGCTTTATTGAAAAACAAGCTGTAAAGCAAAAGTCCAAACGGATGGCGAAACTGATGCAGAGTCTTTTGCGAAGCCAGGGGTCAGGAACCAGCAGGGTAGTCAGATGAAGCCAGGATCAGGAACCAGCAGGGTAGTCAGACGAAGCCAGGATCAGGAACCAGGAGGGTAGTCAGACGAAGCCAGGAACAGGAACCAGAAGCAGCAGCAGTCTTAGAAGCATGTGAACACAGGAGGACCAAGCAGGGAACTGAATCCACAGACCTCCTATATATATGAGCTAGGCATCCAGCTCCTCCCAGTGGGAAGGAGGAGCCGCAGGGTGGGAGGCTACAAGAAACCCAGAAACCAAGATGGCCGCCAGCACATGTCAAACGAAGGAGAACAGCAAGAAGGTAAGACCATGACAGTACCTCCCCCTCAAGGGCCCCTCCTCCGCGGAGTAAAGAACGGTTTCTGAGGGAAGCGTGCGTGGAAGGCTCGGAGCAAGGCAGGAGCATGGACATCTGCGGAGGGAACCCAGGAACGCTCCTCTGGACCATAACCACGCCAATGAACCAAAAACTGCACCCGACCGCGGACCAGGCGTGAGTCCAGGATATTGCTCACCTCATACTCCTCACGATTGCCCACTCGGACCGGACGAGGCCGAGGAACCGAGGAAGTGAAACGATTACACACCAGTGGCTTCAACAGGGAGACATGAAACACGTTGGAGATCCGCATGCCAGGAGGAAGCGCAAGGGCATAGGCTACCGGGTTTACCCTGCGAAGCACTCGGAAGGGACCAACAAAGCGAGGCGCCAGCTTGGGAGTGGGCACTCGAAGGTTGAGGTTGCGGGTGGACAACCATACACGGTCTCCGGCCTGGTAGGAAGGAGCAGGCGCTCGTCTGCGATCAGCCTGGAGTCTCTGGCGCTGCGCAGAGACCTCAAGGGACTTCTGGATCTGTACCCAAGAAGCACGTAGGACGGAAAGGTGATCCTCCACAGCCGGAATATCCTGGGGAGAGAATACCTCCGGTAACACGGCAGGTTGGAACCCATAGTTGGCCATGAAGGGAGACGTCCCAGAGGAAGAGTTCACCGCCATGTTCCTGGCAAACTCAGCCCAAGGCAGGAGGTCAACCCAATTGTCTTGGTGATCGGAGACATAGCAACGAAGGAATTGCTCCAAGGCCTGATTGGATCGTTCTGCGGCCCCATTGGACTGAGGGTGGTAGGCCGAGGAGAAGGAGAGATGAATCCCCAACTGGGAGCAAAAGGCGCGCCAGAACCTGGACACAAACTGACTCCCCCGATCCGACACAATCTCCTTGGGCAAACCGTGCAACCGGAAGACCTCCCTGGCAAAAATCGTGGCCAACTCCTGTGCAGAGGGTAACTTCTTGAGAGGAACACAGTGGCACATTTTGGAAAACCGATCCACAATCATGAGAATGACCGTATGGCCTCGGGATGCAGGGAGGTCCACAATGAAATCCATCCCCAGGTGTGACCATGGGCGCTCCCCGGTGGCTAAGGGTTGCAGAAGGCCCAACGGAAGGTGCCGAGGGGACTTACTCTGGGCACAAACGGAGCATGCCGCTACATATGCGGCGATGTCGGAACGTAGGGAAGGCCACCAGAACAGACGTGAAACAGCCCAGGACAGCTGATTCTTTCCAGGATGCCCCGCGGTCTTGGAGTTATGGTAGGTTCGCAACAACCGAGTGCGCAACTCCTCAGGCACAAAACATCTGCCGTTGGGTCTCCCAGAGGGAGCACCAGATTGAGCCGCCAAAATCTGCTCACCCAGGGGAGAGGTCAGGCTGGTGCGAATGGCGGCCAGGATCTGATTCGGAGGTATGACCGAAGTCGGAATTGACTCCTCCCTGGACAGGTCGGAGTACTGCCGTGATAAGGCATCCGCCCTGATGTTCTTGGAACCGGGTAGGTAGGAGACCACGTAATTAAAACGTGACAAGAACAGAGCCCATCTGGCCTGACGTGGTGTCAATCTCTTGGCCTCAGAGAGGTAGGTCAGATTCTTGTGGTCCGTCAGGATGAGGACCGTAACCACCGAACCCTCGAGCAAGTGCCTCCATTCTTTAAGAGCCTGCACGATGGCCAATAACTCCCTGTCACCAATCTGGTAGTTGCACTCCGCGGAAGACAGTTTCCGGGAGTAAAACCCACAAGGAAGCAGAGGACCCTCTGGTGTTCTACGCTGAGACAGAAGGGCGCCTACTCCCGTCTCAGACGCGTCCACCTCGAGGACAAAGGGCAACCCAGGGTTGGGATGCGACAGAATCGGAGCCGACACAAAGGCGGACTTTAGAGCCTCAAAAGCTCGGATGGCCTCGGGCGGCCAGACCTGGGAATTACTGCCCTTCCTGGTCAGATCCGTGAGAGGCTTGGCTAGCATGGAAAAGTCCCTGATGAACTTCCGATAATAATTGGCGAAGCCCAAAAAGCGCTGCAGGGAGCGAAGACCACTGGGCTGGGGCCACTGTAAGACAGCCGAAACCTTCTCAGGATCCATGGAGAACCCCTCAGCGGAAATGATGTAACCTAAGAAGGTTACCTGGGATCGGTGAAATTCGCATTTCTCAAGCTTACCGAACAGCTTGTTCTCTCGTAACCGTTGCAACACTCGTTTGACATCCAGAATGTGGGTCTCCATGGACTCAGAATATACCAAGATGTCATCCAAATAGACCACCACACACTGCTGCAACAGGTCACGGAAAACATCGTTGATGAATTCCTGAAAGACTGCGGGCGCATTGCACAGCCCAAAGGGCATAACCAAGGATTCATAATGACCGGTCCTGGTGTTAAACGCGGTCTTCCACTCATCGCCCGCCTTGATCCTTACGAGGTTATATGCCGCCCTCAGGTCGAGTTTGGTAAAGACCGTGGCCCCTTTAAGGCGATCGAACAGCTCGGAAATCAAGGGTATCGGGTAAGCGTTCTTGATCGTGATGCGATTGAGACCCCTGTAATCGATGCAAGGCCTCAACTCACCGCCCTTCTTTTTCACAAAGAAAAATCCAGCCCCTGCCGGGGACGAGGATTTGCGAATGTGTCCGCGTGAAAGCGCCTCCCTCACGTACTCCTCCATGGCCTCATTCTCTGCTACCGACAGTGGATAGACTTTGCCACGAGGAGGAACGGCACCAGATTGTAACTCGATGGCACAATCGTATGGGCGGTGCGGAGGTAGGGCAACCGCGCGCACCTTATCGAATACATCCCGGTACTCCTCGTATTCAGGGGGCAACAGAGAGTCCGAGGAAGTACACAGCAACTTGACAGGCCCATGGATGCAACTAGCCCCACACTGCGGTGACCACGAGAGGATCTCGGCCGATCTCCAATCGAAAATCGGATTATGCTTCTGGAGCCAGGGGTACCCCAAAACCACCGAGTAGTGTGGAGACGAAATAACCTGGAAGCAGACCGACTCTCTGTGGACGGCACCAATGGCTAACCCCACTGGAAGGGTCTCATGAGTCACGTGTGGCGGCAGAAGGGGTCTGCCGTCTATCGCCTCAAGAGCCAGAGGAGAACCTCGAGCCTGCAGAGGAATGGAATTGGCGGCAGCGAACACACTATCAATGTCGTCACCGAGCCCCCGACCCAGGAGAGGACAACAGTGATCAGTGGTTTGTCAACACGGGAAACCGGGGACGAGGAGACTCCACCCAAGATCTGCCCCCGACAGGATCTCAGGTGCGAGCGTTTCCCGGACGGTTCGGACATGCCAACCGAAAATGCCCACCGAGACCACAGTACATGCATCGGCCCTCGCGTCTCCGGAGTACCCTCTCCCCCTCGGACAGGCGAGCAAACCCCAGCTGCATGGGTTCACCCCCAGACAAGTCATCCCCAGAAGGCGTGGGAGGAGAGGGAGGCACGGGTGGGACAACAAAGGTAGGCGCCAATCTGTTAGGAGGCCTCCGCAGACTCTCCTTAAAGGAAGGTCTCTCCCTGAGTCTGGTGTCAATCAAAATCAGGAAAGAAATAAGAGACTCGAGCTCCACTGGTATGTCCTTAGCTGCAACCTCATCCTTCAAGGCATCCGAGAGACCATGAGAGAAAGCAGCGACCAGAGCCTCATTATTCCAGCCCACCTCTGCTGCCAGGGTACGAAACTCAATGGCGTATTCAGCTACGGATTGTGAACCCTGTCTGATGGACATAAGGAGCTTCGCAGCAGAGGCAGCACGAGCCGGCACATCGAATACCTTCCGAAGAGAAGCAACAAAACCGGAAAACTCGGCAACCACCGGATTGTTGTTCTCCCATAAAGGGCTGGCCCAGGCCAAGGCCTTGTCCGAGAGCAGCGAGATTAAGAAGCCCACCTTTGATCTCTCAGTAGGAAAGGCATGTGGCAGCAACTCGAAATAAATGCCCACCTGGTTAAGGAAACCTCTGCACTGAGTTGGCTCTCCCCCAAAGCGCTGTGGAAGGGGGGCAGAACCGGACATACCCCGAAACACCGCAGGCGCAACAACAGGTGTCGGGGTAGACTCTGGCGCAACAACCGGAGCGGCAGTAGGAGCGGGCCCAGGAGCGACAACCGACCCATCGGCAACGGGAGCGAAATGAGCCGTGCGTTCAAGCAGGGTTTGCAACGCCACGGCGAACTGACCCAACAGGTGATCCTGCTGATCAAGTCTGGCAACCAGCGAGGGTAGTGAGGATGGCCCTGTACCGTCAGAATTCATGGCCTGTGGTACCGTGCGTTCAAGCAGGGTTTGCAACGCCACGGCGAACCGACCCAACAGGTGATCCTGCTGATCAAGTCTGGCAACCAGCGTGGGTAGCGAGGATGGCCCTGTACCGTCAGAATTCATGGCTTGGTCCTAATGTCACGGAACCATGAACCAGACGTACAACAACAGATAAGTGAAAATAAGAAAGCTTTATTGAAAAACAAGCTGTAAAGCAAAAGTCCAAACGGATGGCGAAACTGATGCAGAGTCTTTTGCGAAGCCAGGGGTCAGGAACCAGCAGGGTAGTCAGATGAAGCCAGGATCAGGAACCAGCAGGGTAGTCAGACGAAGCCAGGATCAGGAACCAGGAGGGTAGTCAGACGAAGCCAGGAACAGGAACCAGAAGCAGCAGCAGTCTTAGAAGCATGTGAAC